>NC_042618.1:202043434-202352191 GCF_901001135.1 Rhinatrema bivittatum | reverse complement strand
CGAAGAATAGTTCTTTCGTGTGGAAGGTTTACATGAAGCTATAAGCACTTGAGATACATTGGTTGAAAGACTGAGTGGTTGTAAGATCAAGCTTTCAACATCCATGCTGTCAGGGATAAGGATTGAAGGTTGGGATGGCGCAACCGACCATGATCCTGAGTTATGAGAGTGGGAGCTATTCCCAGGCGAATGGGATCCCTGACTGAAAGGTCTAGAAGTGTGGGAGACCATACTTGTCGAGGCCAATGCGGGGCTATGAGGATCATGGTCCCCTTGTCCTGTTGTAGCTTCACTAGAGTTTTGGTTATGAGCGGTATTGGAGGATACGCGTATAGTAGGCCTGAGTTCCAAGGGCGAGCAAAGGTGTCCTTGGCTGGCTGGTTCTTCTGTTTGTGTAGAGAACAGAATTGGTCCACTTTGTGATTCAAATGTGACGCAAAGAGGTCTATTGTCGGTTGTCCCCAACGTTGGAATATCCTGGTCGCTACTGCGGGATCCAGGGACCACTCAAGTGGTTGGAACTGATGACTGAGTTGATCTACCACTACATAGTGTATGCCTGCTAGATAAGTGGCCCGGAGGAACATTGAGTGGTTCAGGGCCCAAGCCCAAATCTGTGCAGCTTCTTGACAAAGGAGATACGAACCTGTACCTCCCTGTTTGTTGATGTACCACATGGCAACTGTGTTGTCCGTTTGGATGAGAACAGTCTTGAGTGAAAGGCAGTCCTTGAACACATGCAGCGCATAACGTATAGCTCGAAGCTCCAGGAAATTGATTTGAAATGTTGCCTCGAGTTCTGTCCAAGTCCCTTGAGTTTGGAGAGTGTCTATGTGAGCTCCCCAACCCAAGGTGGATGCATCTGTAGTTAATGTTATCTGTGGGACTGGTTGTTGGAAGGGTAGGCCCTTGCACAGATTGTCCTTGTTCGCCCACCAAAGTAGAGAAGAGCGTAGCTGGTGGGTTACTTGAATTGAAGAATGTAGTGGTTGAATGGCTTGGATCCATTGTGAGCGCAATGTCCATTGAATTACTCTCATGGCGAGCCTTGCCATAGGAGTGACATGAACTATGGAGGCCATGTGGCCTAGTAAGGTGAGAAACTGATGAGCTGTTGCTTGTTTCTTTGAACGAATCGAGTTTGCCAACAGGGATAATGTCTCTGCTCAATCCTTGGGTAGAAAGGCTCTGGATAGGATAATGTCCAAGTCTGCACCGATGAATTGAAGTAGGTGAGATGGAGTAAGGTGGGATTTTTGATAATTGATGAGAAAACCCATGGCGTGAAGTAGGGAAATGGTTCGACTGAGAGAGGTGAGAGCTCCCTCTTGAGAGTGACTTCTGATGAGCCAGTTGTCTAGATATGGAAAGACATGCACACTTTGTTTGCGTAAATGTGCTGCTATTACTGCTAGGCATTTTGTGAATACTCTGGGAGCAGAGGCAAGTCCGAATGGCAGTACTCTGTACTGGAAATGTTGATGACCCACGATGAGGAGGGAATATTGGAATGTGAGCATAAGCGTCTTGAAGGTCCAAAGAACAAAGCCAGTCTCCTGTTTGCAGAAGTGGAAGCATGGTGCCTAGACAAACCATCCTGAACTTTTCTTTTTTCAGAAACTTGAGATTTCTGAGGTCTAGGATGGGACGTAGGCCTCCGGTTTTCTTTGGAATGAGGAAATAAAGTGAATAGAATCCTCTTCCTTTCTGAGACCTGGGCACTAGCTCTACAGCTCTGGCTCTCAGAAGGGTGGATAATTCTATTTGTAATTGAAGCATGTGATTTTCGCTGAGATGAGAGTGACTCGTGGAAAATCTGTGGGAATTGAGATGAAATTGAGTTGATATCCTCAGTGTATTATTGATAAGACCCATTGGTCCGATATTATTGATGTCCAAATGTTGTAAAAGTTGGACAGTCTGCCTCCTACTGGTAGTGCTGACTGAGGATTCGAGTAAAGGCTTTGTTCTCTGGATGTGTTTTCAAAATCCAATAGCAAGTCCAGTTTGAGGAGCTGGTTGGGGCCTAGTTGTTCTCGGTTGCCTCTGTTGTGGTCTTTGCTGGGATCTAGGAGGTCTCGGTCTAGATGCAGGGGGATAATATCTGCGTTGCCTGTAGAAAGGCTGCCTGGTATCTCTTTGTGTGGGCCTGCGGCCAGTATGCGTGGAAGAGTCATGTGGAAGGGAGGATAACTGTCGCAAAGTTTCCGTATGTTCTCGTAACTGTGAAACTGCATCCTGCACCTTGGAGCCAAATAAATTATCCCCAAGGCAAGGAAGATCGACCAGTTTATCCTGCACCTCTGGTCTTAGATCTGAGGCCTTGAGCCAGGCCCACCTCCTGGCACTAATGCCTGATGCAGCAACTCGTGAAGCCGTCTCATAACCATCATAGGCGGCTCGAACCTCATGCTTGCCGGCATCTAACCCCTTGTTGATAATAATTTGTGCAGCTTCCTGGTATTGTGTGGGCAGTGATGGCACAAACTCCTCTATTTGTTTCCAGAGGTTCCTCTGGTACTGAGTCATGTATAAGTGGTATGCTGAAATTCTAGAGTTCAGTACTGCCCCTTGAAATACCTTATGGCCCATTTGATCAAGGAATCTGTTGTCTTTCCTGGGAGGTGTTGATGAATGGGCCCTTGTTCTTCTAGATTTCTTCTGCGCTGATTCTACAACCACTGAGTGGTGTGGCAGTTGTATTTTTTGATATCCTGGTGTGGATTGTACCAGATAAGTGGTATCTACCCTTTTATTCACCGCAGGAACCGTGCTGGGGTGCTCCCAGAGACGTTGCTGTAGTTGCAAGAGGACTTCATGAATATGAATTGCAACTGTGTTTTTAGGGGTTCTACAAATTGGAGGACTTCCAATGTTTGTTGTCTGGCGTCCTGTTCAGCTTGCAGCTTGAAAGGGATGGAATCTGCCATTTCCTGCACAAAAATTGGAAAAGAAAAGGCCTCTGGAGGTGATTGTTTCCTGGCATGAGGTGGTGACGGATCAGACATAAATGCCTCAGATGAGACATCTGAGTCAGTGTCAGACCAAGTATCGTAGTCTGTAGGCTGATGATGAGGAGGTGTAGTCCTACAAGGAGGAGGTACACCAGAGGGTCCTGGTAAAGGGTCATCAGATGAAATGTCCTCTACCTGCTCTTCTACTGGGTTAGATGGCAGGGAGGCCAGTAATTCCTGGTATCTCTTGGTAAGGTTACCATGCAGTGCTGATACTTCAGACCTTGGAAGCTCAGAAAAAGTTGGTAGACGATGAGTCATTGAGGGTTTTAACTTAGTCGATGACTTCGGTCTCGACATTGTTGCTTTCTTAGCCAGAAGTATGGTGGGTGCCGTAGTGTACACGGATATCGGTTGTGGAACCGATGGAACGGTCGATGTCGATGTAGAGAGAAATGAAAACATTGATATTGGAGTAGAAATCGAAGATTTTGGTGGTTCCGAAGAACTTGGCATCGATGGAAGTTCTGATATGGAGAGAGGCACCGACACAGATGGTAAGAGCACCGATGACATGGTCGTCGAAGACGGCATCGGCATCTGGGTGGTTTGCGGCATCGGTATTATTGATGGCATTGGCGAGACCGCCGGCATCAGCGTGACCACCAGAACTTGTGCCTGCAAGGCCTCCATCACCATTTGCTTGATAAGAATGCCTAAGTCCTGAGTAGTCGATGGTAATTGTGATGTTGATGTGGGTGTTGACGTCGATGGTGTAGATGATGGCACTGTAGACACAGAGGTTAGCGGAACATCGGTGTGTTTATGCAGCTTTGCAGTTGGTTCTCCCGGGGGGGGGGGGGGGGGGGGGGGGGGGACACGCCGAGGATCGACGATGCCAATGTTTATGTTTAGGCCTCGGTTCCAAGACTGACCTGGTCAATGCTGTCGACGGGGCTGGCGATGAAGCGTCTCCGGATCCTTCGAGGTGTCGCTTTTTAAGCAGGAGTTTCTTCGTGACTCCTGTTGGAGATGACTTCGTCGATGTAGATGGTGAGGGAACGAGCTGGAGATGGAAAAGATGAGCCATCTTTTCCTGCTGGAGCTTCCGACCCTTCGGGGTCATCTCTTGGCATTGTTGGCATGATGAAACATCATGCTTCTCACCTAAATAGATCACACATTCAAGATGTGGATCTGTTACCGACATGGTCCGGTTACAGACCGGGCATTTTTTGAAGCCGGAAGCCATGTTTGTATCGACAGCCGTCGATGAAAAAATTCTGTGAAAAAAAGAATTAATGAGAAAGCGAAAATCGCTATTAGTTTTGTCACCGTCAGGTGGCAAATGTGAAGTGAGACCCGAATGGGGAAAATATGAGAAAAATAAGTGACTTTTTTTAGTCAAAATCGTGAGACAACTCACAGGGCTCCTGTCACCGCAATGCTGAGGGCAGCACGGAAAAACGAAGACTGGAGTGAGACCCCTGTGGCAGACAATATCATGGCATGCTCAGTAGCCTCAGGCTGCCAGTCAAAAGTTTCTAGAAACTTTGACAGAAGTTTTTTCCCGCGACAGGGCTCCATCAGTGACGTCACCCATATGTGAGGACTAGCATCCTGCTTGTCCTGGGATAATAGGATATATATTTTATTTATTTATTATCAAATTATACACTGCTCCTTCCCACAGGCTGCAGAGTAGTATATATGCATTCATTCTAATGTATAAACACGCATACTCAAAGAGCAAAAATAAAAAAAAATATGGAAACATGTAGGTTTAAGTTGATTAACATAAGCTATATTCAAGTAGCTAGAAATACATAATAAAATATGGAGGGACACATATTATACCAAAAAACTGGGGGCCCTGAAATTAATCTCTTGGCTAGCACTGGGGAAATAGACTCTAGTGTCCACAGTGCCATAAAATACAACACATTTTAGCACAACAAATGTTAAGTTGGTGTGTACTCCTCGTGTACCTCCTATGGCAGAGCTTTCCAAACTTTTCATGTTTGTGACACACTTTTTAGACAAACATAATTTCACGACACAGTAATTCAGCCTACTAGCAAACCAGAGGTTAAAGGTTAAATGAATGAAATGTATTTCGACAATTTATGTATGTTTCCTTAAATATATACATAAATAAAATGTTTAACGACGCAACCTATCTCATGAAAACCTTTCATTTATATTAAAATATATAATATTCCAAGATTAATGTTATTGTTATAATTTATGAGTAACAATAATAAATATTAACCAAAATAAATAAATAAATGACTGGTCCCAACACACTAATATCTCCCCCTCCGGCCCACACACACTCATCTCCCCCCCCCCCCCCCCCCCCCCCCCCCAAGCACATGTCTGGCCCCCTCACACTCATATCTCCCCACCCAGCATATGTCTAGCCCTCACACTCATGTACCTCTTCTTTTTGATTGTTGTCAGTTAAGTGCTTCACTCCCTTCAGGGTTCAAGCCTGCCGTGGTGCATAACACTTTCCATGATCACCAGACACTGATACTTGCAGTCAGTACTCCTCGTGGCCAGGCCTCATTGGCAGGAGCAGCCAATGACAGGGACAGCTGGGCTCAAGTCCCACCCACCAAGCCCAAAAAACCCCCCTGCGATTAACAGCAAAAATCGCCCAATAATAAGCAACCCACAAACTGAAAAAAAAAAAAAGTAAATCGCTGGAGGGGAGCAGCTATGTGGACCGGGCTTGAGTGACACACCTGCACACTGCAGGCGACACACTAACATGTCGCGACACACAGTTTGGAAAGCTCTGTCCTACGGTTAACCCCAGCAAGTGCTGCTACACATCTCTTCTTGCTTCCCTCATATTTCAGCATTCTTACCCAAACCTGTACTATAAGAACAAGTATAAGCATCATCCTTAGTCTTCAACACTACTCATGCAATTATATTTCAGGGAACCTTTTCACCAAACTGTATATTTTCCCCTGATGTATATGTTGAAAGCATAGAAAAAATCCTGAACACTACCAACAAGCCTAAAATCCATAGCACATATGTTTAAAACCATGCATTAAAATTCTTTATTGAAAACATTTTAAAATCCACCAAATATCAAGCATGAATTGCCAGAACAAGAGACGCTTCAAACAGAAAACCTCAATAGTAGTGCCCGTGTGTGTTTTTATCTACATCTAACCCCTGATAAAAGTTGTTTTCACAAACCAAAACAGTGGGGTTTTTTTTTGTTTTGTTTTTTTAATGGATTCAATATATTTATTTAAATTTATTTTGGAACACCTGGTTCCCTTTCAGGATATTTAATAGGCCACTTTAACTTACCTTTAGTATCTCTCCATCTGCAAACAACACATACATGGTCACTTCGATGTTCTTCTGAACACTCTTCCCACCCCTCTCAAAGTCCCCCCGCTCCAGCGTCAGGTAAAGATCATTGCGGATGTCACCTGAGGTAGGGGAAACAAAGCCTACTGTCACAGATCTTTGTGAAAGCTTGCTTATTCACTGAAACTCATATTAGGCATTCCAAGAAGTGGGTTAATGAAAATGATTATTCAAGTATCACAGCAGCATATAGTAAGTCTGTTAGAAATGAGTTCCTTATATATCTGATAGTGGGCAGCAAACCAATTATGAAGGAATAAATCCCAAATTACAAAATAGGAAGCTTTCAGGGCCATTCATTATTTTGCGACGAGCTGGTATTGCATGCGATAAGGCCCTACCACACTCGATACCAGCCACATCATGGCGGTATTATTAAAATTAGGTGAAGGGGAGGAGTGTGGGTGGGGTTTGGGCAGAGTTATCTCTCAGCAGTGCTGCGGGTGATAATGTTTTTAACATTATTGCTGGCAGCACTGCGGGGAATAACTACACCTTTTCCTGTGGCACTATGGGGGCGATAGTGTGCGATGCGGCCGGCTGCCCACTATCGCCCTCGCCCCTTTTTTTTTTCTCGTGACTCATCATTCTGCTATAAATACAGCAGAATAATTAATCTAGGGGTCAGTTAGAATATTATAGCTGTGATCTACATGTTTGATTTACTGGTCTTCAAATACCTAGATACTGACAAGTTTGTTAATAAAGAATGGTTCATTAGCCAATTGAGCTTCACTCTTGCTCGTATAATTCATCAGTTACTTTCCGATTGGTTGAGCAGTGGCTGGGAAGACAACAGCATGATTAATTGTGCTCAGTCAGTCATGAAGACAGATATATCAAGCAGCCATAACAACTAAGTACCTTGGCAATAATTTTTTAATAAACACTTTCTATACCGTAAATATTAACCTCAGAATTAAGACCCCTCTAAAATTAGTGACCAGGGCAGAACAAACACCTTGACTTCACCTTAGACTCTGACTTTGTCACTAATCAGGAGATATCAAAACATGATGGGCATGGAAATAGGTATTGCTGAATGAGAGCAGTGGATAACATTAGACAAAGCCTTGAGATTTTGTTCTTCAGTGATTTTATAAACATGGGAAAAGGAGGAGGTGGTAGTGGATGCATGGACATATTCAGCCAACATTTTGCCAGGTGAAATCCTGCAATTTATATCAAACTTTGCTAAAATAAAATTTGAGAAACAGCTAGTATTTTATAATTTTAGGAGGATTGCACCTTTCAATAACAATGCATTTTGTATACCATTCTAACTGTTCCTGAGAGCAGGGGGCGGGGGAATGGACCTAAAGTCGCTGTTCAGGTTATGGTCAAATTCCTTACAACATGGTGCCTCTGACAAGATTACAAACACATCAGTATTTATGATTAGGATATTTTTTACATATAAACAAAGTTTGACAACCTCCCATTAGGAGGATCTTTTAATAATTGATTCCTTCCAAAAGAACATGATAAAGCATAAGAAAGCCACTTAAAATGGTTGCTTCATCTGGATCTCTGCTTTCCTCCAAAAAATTTAATTTAGCAAAATATCCCCAAACCCTCATTTGAAGTTTACTGATAGTATAGTTAAGGATGTTGACCTCTCAGACCTATTTGTAAATGGAAAGAGGAAAAAAATATGCTGTCATTCTGGTGAAATCTGAACAAAATGAAGACAAAGAAAAATTTCCTTTCACCTCCATCCTGAAATGGTTATAGATCCCAGGATGCAAGACCTAGAATATATAACTTCCAATCTAAGAGAAAGAGTAAAGGAGTTTTCTTCAAATAAACATCTCCTCAACAATCATAGAATTGGAAATAGAAATCTGAGATCTAAAAGAAATCTGTCATAATGAAATATATGTTGGAGGAAAAAGAACCTCATGGCCATGTGTACAAAAACTGGAAAAGAAAACAAAGGAATAAGTGATTAGACAACAGCGTAAACATGCAAAGATCAAACAATATTAGAATTCTGGGCATCCGAGAAGAGGCAAACAAAATGTTATTGAATTGATTAAAACCGTTTACAACTCTACTGTGACTGTAACTAAAAACTCACCTGAGCTAAAAAATTCTAACATCCCTATCAATTAAAAAGCAGAATGAAAATACAAACAAAAAACAAACTTTGAAATGTTTGTATGCTAATGCCACAAGTCTAAGAAGTAAGATGGGAGAATTAGAATATATAGCAGTGAATGATGACATAGACTTAATTGGCATCTCAGAGACATGGTGGAAGGAGGACAACCAATGGGACAGTGCTATACCAGGGTACAAATTATATCGCAATGACAGAGAGGAGCACCTGGGAGGCGGTGTGGTGCTTTATGTCTGGGATGGCATAGAGTCCAACAGGATAAACATCCTGCACGAGACTAAATGCACAATTGAATCTTTATGGGTAGAAATCCTTTGTGTGTCAGGGAAGACTCTAGTGATAGGAGTATACTACCGTCCACCTAGTCAAGATGGTGAGACTGACAGTGAAATGCTAAGAGAAATTAGGGAAGCTAACCAAATTGGTAGTGCGGTAATAATGGGAGACTTCAATTACCCCAATATTGACTGAATAAATGTATCATCGGGACACACTAGAGAGATAAAGTTCCTGGAAGGAATAAATGATAGCTTTATGGAGCAATTGGTTCAGGAACCAATGAGAGAGGGAGCAATTTTAGATCTAATTTTCAGTGGAGAACAGGATTTGGTGAGAGAGGTAACGGTGTTGGGGCCTCTTGGCAATAGTGATCATAATATGATCAAATTTGATTTAATGACTGGAAGGGGGACAGTAAGCAAATCCACGGCTCTCATGTTAAACTTTCAAAAGGGAAACTTTGATAAAATGAAAAAAGTAGTTAGAAAAAAACTGAAAGGAGCAGCTACAAAAGTAAAAAGTGTGCAAGAGGCATGGTCATTGTTAAAAAATACCATCCTAGAAGCACAATCCAGATGTATTCCACACATTAAGAAAGGTGGAAAGAAGGCAAAATGATTACCACATGGTTAAAAGGGGAGATGAAAGAAGCTATTTTAGTCAAAAGATCTTCATTCAAAAATTGGAAGAAGGATCCAAGAGAAGAAAATAGGATAATGCATAAACGTTGGCAAGTTAAATTTAAGCCATTGATAAGACAGGCTAAGAGAAAATTTGAAAAGAAGTTGGCTGTAGAGGCAAAAACTCACAGTAAAAACTTTTTTAAATATATCCGAAGCAGAAAGCCTGTGAGGGAGTCAGTTGGACCGTTAGATGATCGAGGGGTTAAAGGGGCACTTGGAGAAGATAAGGCCATCGTGGAAAGATTAAATGATTTCTTTTCTTCGGTGTTTATTGAAGAGCATGTTGGGGAGGTACCCGTACTGGAGAAGGTTTTCATGGGTAATGATTCAGATGGACTGAACCAAATCACGGTGAACCTAGAAGATGTGGTAGACCTGAATGACAAACTTAAGAGTAGTAAATCACCTGGCCCGGATGGTATACACCCCAGAGTTCTGAAGGAACTAAAAAATGAAATTTCAGACCTATTAGTAAAAATTTGTAAACTATCATTAAAATCATCCATTGTACCTGAAGACTGGAGGATAGCTAATGTAACCCCCATATTTAAAAAGGGCTCCAGGGGCGATCTGGGAAACTACAGACCGGTTAGCTTGACTTCAGTGCCAGGAAAATTAGTGGAAAGTGTTTTAAACATCAAAATCACAGAACATATAGAAAGACATGGTTTAATGGAACAAAGTCAGCATGGCTTTACCCAAGGCAAGTCTTGCCTCACAAATCTGCTTCACTTTTTTGAAAGAGTTAATAAACATGTGGATGAAGGTGAACCGGTAGATGTAGTGTACTTGGATTTTCAGAAGGCATTTGACAAAGTTCCTCATGAGAGGCTTCTAGGAAAAATAAAAAGTCATGGGATAGGTGGCGATGTCCTTTCATGGATTACAAACTGGCTAAAAGACAGGAAATAGAGAGTAGGATTAAATGGACAATTTTCTCAGTGGAAGGGAGTGGGCAGTGGAGTGCCTCAGGGATCTGTATTGGGACCCTTACTTTTCAATATATTTATAAATGATCTGGAAAGAAATACGACGAGTGAGGTAATCAAATTTGCAGATGATACAAAATTGTTCAGAGTAGTTAAATCACAAGCAGATTGTGATAAATAGCAGGAAGACCTTGTGAGGCTAGAAAATTGGGCATCAAAATGGCAGATGAAATTTAATGTGGATAAGTGCAAGGTGATGCATATAGGGAAAAATAACCCATGCTATAGTTATACAATGTTAGGTTCCATATTAGGTGCTACTACCCAAGAAAGAGATCTAGGCATCATAGTGGATAACACATTGAAATCGTCGGTTCAGTGTGCTGCGGCAGTCAAAAAAGCAAACAGAATATTGGGAATTATTAGAAAGGGAATGGTGAATAAAATGGAAAATGTCATAATGCCTCTGTATCGCTCCATGGTGAGACCGCACCTTGAATACTGTGTACAATTCTGGTCGCCGCAACTCAAAAAAGATATAATTGCGATGGAGAAGGTACAGAGAAGGGCTACCAAAATGATAAGGGGAATGGAACAGCTCCCCTATGAGGAAAGACTAAAGAGGTTAGGATTTTTCAGCTTAGAGAAGAGACGGCTGAGGGGGGAAATGACAGAGGTGTTTAAAATCATGAGAGGTCTAGAACGGGTAGATGTGAATCGGTTTTTTACTCTTTCGGATAATAGAAAGACTAGGGGGCACTCCATGAAGTTAGCATGTGGCACATTTAAAACTAATCGGAGAAAGTTCTTTTTCACTCAACGCACAATTAAACTCTGGAATTTGTTGCCAGAAGATGTGGTTAGTGCAGTTAGTATAGCTGTGTTTAAAAAAGGATTGGATAAGTTCTTGGAGGAGAAGTCCATTACCTGCTATTAAGTTGACTTAGATAATAACCACCGCTATTACTAGCAACAGTAACATGGAATAGACTTAGTTTTGGGGTACTTGCCAGGTTCTTATGGCCTGGATTGGCCACTGTTGGAAACAGGATGCTGGGCTTGATGGACCCTTGGTCTGACCCAGTATGGCATGTTCTTATGTTCTTATGGTAAAGAATAGGCAATCAAGTTAGAGAGCACTATTCAATGGAGAAAAAATTAAATATGACAGTATTTTCCCTAAATCACATATTACAGAGAATCCTCATCCCCTTACATTCTTATTGAGATGTTGGAACATCTACTACAAATTGGAATACCCATTCATACTGCATTTACACCCAGTTTGGAAAGGATTTCTGCACTGCAGAACCTGAAGAAAGTCTGGAAACTCTGGAAAGGTTAATGAAATATAAAGTATCTAAAAGATAACAACATCAGAATAAAACAGTGACTGGAGAGAACTCAGATTTTCTTTAAAAAATGCTCTAGCTGGCCTTGAAACAGGCTGGCGCCATGCCTCTGAGCTGCAAGGTGGCTTGGAAAAATGCAGGCTCAACAGGCCAGGAGAGTCTGCATTGAGTCTGATGCACAACCCCACTGGTCCTGCTCCTGAGTAACTGGATTGGTCCTGAGGGCTTTATAAGGAATCTCTGGGAACATTTGAGTGTTTCCAGTAACTTGAGGACTGAAACCATGTTGAGAGAAATCAGAGATCCACGAGTCTTGAGCTTTGGTAAGTAAGTGAATCTGTACCTTATCAACTGTAATCAAATAACCTGAATCTTTGACTTGTCTATGATTATTGAACTGAAAACAGTAAAGATTGGTTGAGTTAGAACCTGAAACCATTGTTTTGGTCTCTGAAAAAAGAGCTAATGTCATATATTAATCCTGCAAGTGTAAGCCATGATATAAATTGTGTTACTGTGAAATACATGTGTAAATAAGGAGAAAACTTGGATTTCAGCAAGTAAGTAGTGACTTAAAATCACAATTAGGCAGAGTAGATGGGCCCTTTTGGATTTTATCTGCCTTCATTTACTATATTATGCTCACATGATGGCATTACGCTTCTGCTGGGAGAAAAGGGACAGTTGCAGAGGTGTTGCTAGCATTGGGCACACGGGGCCTGGGTCCAGAGTTTCTTCCTCACCACCCTGAGTTTTCAGCCGTGGGTGGAGCAGAAGATGAACTGTGCGGCTGCTGGTGTTTCCCTGCAGCCATTAGCCAAAAAATAGGCCCCATGGGGGTCACTGGCATTTCCCTAAAGGTGACAGATGAAGAAGCGGCCCTATAGGGCTGCCAGTGTTTCCTGGCAGCTGAAGCAGAGGCCCTGAAGGGTTGCCAGTTTTAACCTGCAGCTGGCATTTGAAGAAGAGGCACTGGTAGGCCATAAGCATTTCCCTGTAGCTGGCGGACGAAGAAGAGGCCTTGTGGGGCTGCCAGTGTTTCCCCTGCAGCTGGCAGCCAAAACGAGGGAAACATCAAGAGTATGCCTAAGTGTGCAAGAGGGAGACTGCCTATCACACGCTGGCATTCTCTCTCACTCTGTGAGTGTGAAAGAGACTGCCTGTATGTGAGAGATAGAATGCCTCTATGTGTGTGTGTATGTAAGAGTGTGTGATTGCCTGTATATGTGAGAAAGTGCGAGAGAGACTGCCTGTGTGTGAGTGCGTGTGTGTGAGAGAGAAAGCATGAGAGAGACTGCTTGTGCATATATGTGTGCAAGAGACAGCTATATGTGTGTGTGTCTGCCTATGAGTAAGAGTGAAAGAGTGAAAGTGTGTGAAACATTTTTTTAAATTTTATTTATATTCAAATGTTTTGACACTTCAAAGCAGATTACATTAAAATACTGTAGGTATTTCCCTGTCTGCAAAGGGTTTACATTCTAACTGGGAGATGCATCAAGCTGCGGTAGTGTTCTAACACTTGGTAAACAGCATATATTGCATAATATAGCACATTCGGGGCGATATCGTGCGATAAACGTGATATTTTGCATGTCCCCGCCTTAGCACTGTCCTCTATTAGAATGATATTATTTGCATGTGATTTACATGCATGACTAATGCAAATGCATTCTGTGAATGCAGGGTTTATATTGGGATTCTGTCCTATCCTGTATAGCGGGTCCACTGTGTGACCTGTTCAATAGATCTTTGGAAAAGGGTGTAGTGCCCAGTGACTGGAGAAGAGCGGTGCTGGTCCCGCTTCACAAAAGTGGGAACAAAGAAAAGGCTGGAAACTACAGGCTAGTTAGCATCACCTTGGTGGTGGGAAAATTAATGGAGACTTTGTTGAAGGAAAGGATCGTGAACTATCTACAATCCGGTGGGTTGCTCGATCAGAGGCAGCATGAATTCACCAGGGGAAGGTCCTGTCAGACAAATCTAATTTATTTCTTTGATGGGGTGACTAGAGAACTGCATCAGGGAAGAGCACTCGATGTAATTTACATGGATTTTAGTAAAGCTTTTGATACAGTCCTACACTGAAGACTCATCCACAAAATGAGAAGCTTGGGAGTCAGCTCCAAGGTGTTGGCGTGGATTACAAACTGGTTGATGGATACAAGACAACAGGTGATGGTAAATGGAACCTACTCTGAAGAGAGAATGGTGTTAAGTGGAGTGCCACAGGGATCAGTGTTGGGACCGGTTCTGTTCAACATCTTCGTGAGCGACATTGCGGAAGGGATAAAAGGTAAAGTTTGTCTATTTGCGGATGATACTAAGACCTGCAACAGAGTGGAGATACTGAAGGAGTACAGAGAATGAGAAGTGATTTAAGGAAGCTGGAAAAGTGGTTGAAGATATGGCAGCTGGAATTCAATGCCAAGAAATGCAGAGTCATGCATCTGGGGTGTGGTAATCCGAAAGAGCTATATGCATTGGGGGGAGAAGGGCTGATGTGAACGGAGCAGGAGAGAGAGAGACCTTGGGGTGATAGGGTCTAACGACCTGAAGTCGACAAATCAATGTGACACGGCGATAGCCAAAGCCAGAAAAATGCTGGGCTGCATAGAAAGAGGAATATTTAATAAAAAAAGGGAAGTGATAATCCCCTTGTACAGGTCCTTGGTGAGGCCTCACCTGGTGTACTGTGTTCAGTTCTGGAGACCGAATCTCAAAGGAGACAGAAACAGGATGGAGGCGGTCCAGAGAAGGGCGACCAAAATGGTGGGTGGTCTCCATCGAATGACTTATGAAGAGAGGTTGAAGAACCTGAATATGTATACCCTGGAGGAGAGGAGAGGAGGAGCAGGGGTGATATGATACAGACCTTCAGATACTTGAAAGATTTTAATGATCCATGGTTGTCAACAAACCTTTTCCATTGGAAACAATTTAGTAGAACTAGGGGTCATGATTTGAAACTTAAGGGAGGAAGACTGAGATGCAATGTCAGGAAATATTTCTTCACTGAGAGGGTGGTGGATGCTTGGAATGCCCTTCCAGAGGAAGTGGTGAAGACTAAAACTGTGAAAGATTTCAAAGGGGCATGGGATAAACACTGTGGATCCCTAAAAGGATAGAGGATGGGAATACATAAATAAAAAAGCTCAACAGGCACGGAGCAGCAGCAGCTACAGCCCTTAAGAGAAACATGGGGGTAACCTGCACGGAGCGGCAGTTACCACCTTGGGAAGTTTGCTGGGCAGACTACATGGACCATTTTGGTCTTTTTCTGCCATCGTTACTATGTTACCTTATGACCCCAGACTTCACCCCCAAAGAGAAGAACTTTATTGATTGATGCTCTTGAATAATTTGTGTATTTTACTAGATGGTTGAAACTGGCTAGGAGTTTCTTTGCTGAACAGAAGGACTTTCTGTCTAGAGATGCCACTGACATACATGTCCAACACTTTGTGACAAAATGATGCAAAATGTTTGTAGCAGTGCTCATGCTTTATATGAGTAGGGATATTCCGACTCCATATGGATAAAAGTAAGAGGTGTGTGTGGAAAGAGCCATGGGATCCCTGCTGAGATCAAACTGGTTTGTTTCCATGTCACAGGTCATATAAGATGATTTCCTGATGATAGCTTCATGGGAACATAGAATAGAGATCATTTAAAATTTAATATTTAAAAGTGTGATATCCAAATATGCGTTTTTACAGGATTGTTTTAGGGAGGGGGAACTGTTGATTGTCATGAGTTAATTACCAAAATCTCAGGGGGACGTGGGGGAGGACCCATGCCTCGGACTGTTAGATACCTAGCAACACCTCTGGACAGTTGAGTTCCATGTTGAGTGTTTTCCAACCATTTATACAGCTGTAAGGTAGCTCTTTTGTCTACTTATCCAGGGAACATGAGCTTCAAACTAGTCTCTTCTACTACAATTTGCAATGATGCTTTCAGGGTTTAGGGGGTCATTTATCAAAGTGCTATATGGCATTTTCGCATGTGAAAAGCACCTTTAACACATGGAAAAACACCATAACGCATGGTGCCATACAAATTAGGAGAAGGGGAGGAGTTTGGGGTGGGATTTCTGGTCAAGTGGGCTGGCTTCACAATTACCCAGGTAGAGAGTCCATCAAGCTAGGTTGAGAGAACATTGCTTAAATCTCATCTTTGGGTGAGTTTCCTCACTCCAAAGTTCATCAAATCTTCATAAGAGTGCACTGTTCTGTTCGTATGTCGCACTCTGCATGTCAAAGTGGCCCCTAACCCCTACACTAATACTTATACCTCTATAGGAGGCCCACCTAGCTACTCAAGGTGAGGTTTAAATACCTACCTAGTATGAGGGCCTTATAGCTAGGCGCTATCTCTCTCTCTCCTTCTCAGTGGTTGTAGGTAGGAAGTGCAATAATTGTGGTAGTTACCACAAAGTGCAAAAAAGTTATCGCAGTCTGCGGTAATACCTATGCAAAGCGCTAAGATAGCACACTTTGCAATAAACAGCCTATTACCATAAAACACGCCCCTTTTCCTATCACATACAATATTTAGTGCATTTTGATAAATCCAGGCCTTAGTCTCAAATCAGCTATATCCATCAGCTGTAAAGCATGCAAAAAAAAAAAAAAAAAGGAAAAAACTAAAGAGAAAGCAACACTTTTTTTTCTTAAACTGCAACATCAACAATTTATCATCATTCTTTACTGCAATCATGCTTAAGGTTCAGGGAAATACTGCTAAGAAAAAAAATAGAAAAAGCAATAGAAAATAAAACAACATTATTTCTACCTAGTTGAAATATTGTGGAAAGTATGTATGTATGTGCCAACCATGTCTGTGGGGAGTACATGTGTCAGCAGAACCCACAAACATTGCCTGTGTGTACATCAGCAGTCAGGATCCACATGCACAGTGTTTGTCTGTTAAGCCTGGGAAATATTATTAAAAGCATAACACAGCATGAACATATGAACACTTTCAGATGCCAGGGTAAAAAGATGCAATAAATAGCAGCAGTCCTTGCAAAATCTCATCAAAAGGATGAGAATAGATAAATGACTGGCAAAGCACTGTTAAACTTTAGAGTAGTGAAGAAAGTTATTGATTAACTGGTTCAGTACAGCTGCTTCAGATGCCAAATGTGAGAAAATGGATTTGGCAACTGATTGAGGTGATCAAAGCACATTGAGAAATTTCCTAAAAAAGTGATAGAAGTGGTTAAAGAACAAATTTCATCAAAGCATCTTTGATTACTTTAAAAGAAAGAAAGCTGTGGAAGGGGAATCAGAAGAAACCTTTATTTTGCTAACTTTCTAATATGTCATACTACCTAGTTATGGAAACGTTTTGAGAAACAAAATATGTTTCCTTTTGTGCAAAACCTGATGCAGCAAAAGAGAGCAAAGTATCCTAAAATAAAAATCTCTAATACAGACAGCACTCAACTGGTGGGAAGTAATCATGCTTAGCAGCCTTCGAATGCAGAAGCCAGATGAACTCAGATCAATGTATGATATAAGCAAAACACTACATTACTTAGTAGCTTACTCATTCTTCCAAAGTGTTTGCATGAGCTATCCATGAGCTATCAGAGAAATTCAAGATAGCTAATATAAAAAAGCCTGGATAACAAAAGATCTAAGTTTGAAAGCCCAGATATCCAAGGATGGGCCATATGTAGGTTTTGGACAGTAACTCGGCTATGGACAAACTCATGATCTGAGCTTGAAATACAACTGTAAGCATCACAAAACATTTCAGCTAGCCAGATTACTTGATTGGCTTCATGTCCACATAAATAATCGTGTTAGCATATACTGCATCCTGCCCTATCGTATGTGGCCAAATATCAATGAGTTCTTCTGAAACATCTGAGGGAGAGATGGAGACAAGGGCAGCATTTCTGTAACAATTTTTATCTTGTTAAAGCAGCAGCACTATCTAAAATTGAGCAACTCATCTTGCCTGTTTCTTGGCCTTACTATTTCTACTGTTAGTTTTCTGTTAATAAAGACTTTTTGACAGTTTTATTTCAATAAAAGGTGTCCACTCTTTGAGAGTAACAAAAGCAAGAGCACATAAAGGGAGTGCCAATTTAAAAAGAATCAATTGCTGTGGCATGAAGGCCGTACAATTTTATTTCAGTTTTGAAGTGAATTGGTGGCACTGTGCCTTCAGCATTACCTTTCATACTTCTCTGGTTCCTGCTGTAACTATTCTTTATATGGATCAGCCTGATTCCTGCATAGGGTTCTGATAAGAATCAACCCCGATTTATATTCATGTGGCCCAGGTCCTAAATGTTGCTCCATATGCCAGTAGTAGTTGTATCCTTTAACATTTCCTTAACTTCTCACTTAACCACTACTGTTATTATTCATGGGTAAATTGTTGTATAGAGTAAGGCATTTGTTGTCTATACCTGTAAGTGATGCATTGAAGGGCTTGCCCTCTAGAGGGCGTGCAGCCTTGCATATCTAAGTGTGTTTCTGCGTGTGTGGGAGAGATTCTTGGAGGATTTCTTTATTCTAGAGTTGGAGTCCAGAAGAACAGATCCTGCCCTGTGTTCTGAAGACATCCATAAGGCCTGCTGAATCTGCCACTCCAGCAAGGTCTTTCTTTTACCATGGATGCAGATGGGCCAAAGAATGTTTCCTAGGCACTACGACCTACTAGCTAATTTGAGAGTACTAAGAGAACGAATGGGCAGTCCTGATTATCAGAGCAATTTTTGTCCAGGAGAGTTTGACCTGATAGACCCCAGGCTATGAGGAATAGTGACTGGTTTTATCATGGGTCAGACTGGAGGTGTTGGTAGTTTTTTTTCCTTTTGTATTTTCTTGCAGCTGCTTAAATTCTAATTGCTTTGATGGTACAAGAACTGGGATTGTTTTCACTCAAGGTTGTCTGTTTGATTGTTCTACAGCAGGATTCTGTGACTCATTCAGTTGTTTACTATTTCATGTCTGAGTTCTTTCAAAACTCTGGGGTGAACATCATCTTGTTCCAGTGATTTGTTAATCTTTAGTTTGTTTGTCAGTTTGATCTATTACATCCTGCAATTTAATAATGATTTGCTTTAATTGCTTAGAATCATTGCCATTAAAGAACGCTACTGATGTGGGTATGCCCCAATATTCTGCTCATTAAAGACCAAGATAAATACTTAATTTAGTTATTTTGCCATTTCCTTGTCCTCCCTGAGTGCTGCTTTCTGCCTTTGGAGATCCAAAGGTTCAATTGACTCTGTCTCAAGCTTTTTGCCTTGAATGTACTTGAAAAGGTTTTATTAGTAAACTTTTACCACTATAGCAACCTTCTTTTAAAATTCTCTTTTCCTGCTTTATTATTGTTTTACATCTAATTTGCCAGTGCTTATGCAAAATTTTTCAAAAGATACCTTTTAGACTTTAATTGTCTCTCTGCTCTTATTACTGCGCTGGCAGTCATTTGGCCTTCCTATAATCTTTTTTTAATTCATGGTATACATTTTGTCTGTTTAAAAATATGCTCATGAAAGCCTAGAGTCCACGCCTCATGCAAACTTCTGATCTTGGAAACCAGTTCTTTTTTTCTAATTCCTTATTTTATTGGAATCTCCCCTTTTAAAGTTGAATGCTGCTACAGTTGTTTTACTTAGTATCCACCCTCCCGTGATTATGTCAGATTTAATTGCATTATGATCACTATTGTTAAGCG
This sequence comes from Rhinatrema bivittatum, assembly GCF_901001135.1. Taxonomy (NCBI): domain Eukaryota; kingdom Metazoa; phylum Chordata; class Amphibia; order Gymnophiona; family Rhinatrematidae; genus Rhinatrema; species Rhinatrema bivittatum. The sequence continues at coordinate 202,332,766 of NC_042618.1, read as the reverse complement.
GATTCACCACCTTTACCCTTTTATACTAGGTCCTGTGTTTCACTGAGAACTAGATCTAAGATAGTTTCCTCCCCTTGTTGGTTGCATGGCCAGCTACTGTATGAAGCAGTCATTTATACCATCTAGGAACTTTAGCTCCCTAGTATATCCTGAAGTAACATTTACCTAATAAATATTGGAGTAATTGAAATCTCCCAAATTAATGTGTTGCCAATTTTATTAATCTGTCTAATCTGTTAGCATTTTACAAACCTGTTCTTCATCCTGATCTTGCAGATAACTATACTTTTTCACATCACACTTGGAATTTTTATCTATATGGATTCCAGAGTGCAATTTGTTTCCTACAGAACTTTTATTTTGTTTGACTTTATGCCATCCTTAACATGTAGTGCCACCTCCCCAACTATTTGATCTGCTCTGTCGTATTGATATAATTTGTATCCTGGTATCACAGTGACCATTGGTTATCCTCCTTCTACCATGTCTCTGAGGTGCCTATTATGTCTATCTTTATTTTGTGTTGTACATTCTAACTCTCTAATCTAATTTCTCAGACTTCTGGCATACTCATACAGACATTTAAAACTATGTTTTTTTATTTGTATGTCTATTCTTATTTGTATAAAACAACTTCCTGATTAGTATACGATACAGGCAGTTTGGGAATCATTCATATCTGTGTTTATTTTCAGCTTTCCCGCATGATGTAGTTTGAAAGCTACTCCATATCCTTTTTAAATGTTAGTGCAAGCACCTGGGTTCTCTATTCTGGTTAAGGTGGAGTCTATCCTATTGGATTAGGCTCCACCTTTTCCAGAATATTCCTCAGTTCTTAACAAACCTAAAACCTTCATTGCACAATCGTCTCATCTATGCACTGAAAATGTGGAACACAGCCTGTCCCTGGAGTCCTGTGCATGGAACAGGGAACTGAGAATGCAACCCTAGAAGTTCTGAATTTCAATGTTCTACCTAAAAGCCAAAATTTAGCCTTTAGAACCTCCTTCCCAAATGTATAAATACAGGTATATAATCATACATATAGTACCTAGTGCAAAAGACTTGATAGGCTCCATCTCACTGCTGGACCTCTATCTGCATCTTAATGCTACTGAGTTATTTAAAGGTGTTTAAGGATTGGGTATGCTTAATCAAATGTATTGCAGGTCACTGAAAAACTAACAAATCAATCAATTACTAAAATCAAGGTAAATTAGATTGATTTAAACCCCTAATTGACTCTTGGTGTGGAAAAAGGAGAAATTACTACTTACCTGATAATTTCCTATTCTTTAATGAAGACAGGTTCATCCATGACCAGTGGGCTATGCACCTCTACCAGCAGATGGAGGTGGAGCAAAGCTGATGTCACGGTGTGTGTGTGTAAATATATATATATATATATATATATATATATATATACACACTCCTGCACTGACATCAGCTCGCCAGTATTCTGTGCAAAAGCCAACTGTGGACAACTAAACAATACATGATCATAACTATTATCAGACAATCATTCAAACTCTCAGTTAACAGGAAAAGCATTGAGCTCAGATAAGATGTGCAATATCACTAATTTAGGGGCTGGATCTGACATCCAAGGTCCTTAACAGATGATATTCATCCACATCTCTCTCCCTGTCCAATGTCTGCAGGGAAACCGATTGATTCAAGTAAAAAAATCTGAGACTAACTTCGGCAAAAAAGCCAGAACAGTTTGCAGCTGGACCATCCCCTGGAGTCACCCACAGGAACGGTTCACAGCAAGATAGAACCTGCAGTTCGGAAACTCTACACACAGAACATTGTCCTCAAAATAAGTAACCTCAAGGAGAGGCTACACAGTTGTTGAAAGGTGGGACCTGCCAGAAAATCCAGAACTAGATTAAGACTCCACAAGGGCATCGGTAACCACAAGCAGAGGGGGGGGGGGGGGACCAAGCTGCTTCACCCCTTTTAAGAACCAGGCCACATCCAGATGGGCTACCAAGGATTCACCATTCACCTGACCTCGGAATCAGGCAACAGCCACCACCTGTACCTTCAAGGAATTAAGGGCCAAACCCTTAATTCATCCTGCAAAAATTCCAAAATGAGCGGGATCTTAACCAAACAAGGATGAAACCCTCATTCCTCACACCAAGCCTCAAACACTCACCAAACCCAAACACAGGCTAAGGAAGTGGAGAACGTTCACGTTTGAAGGAAGGTGGAATCATAGCAGTGGAATATCTACGGTTCAGCAACTGAGCCCTCTCACAGGCCATACCGTGAGAAAAAATTAAGTTGGATCTTTGTGAAGAATAGGTCCCTGCCATAGCAGATCCCTGTGGACTGGTAATCAGAGAGGAGTCCACCAGGAGCCTTCACAGATCTGCATACCACAGCCCCCTGGGACAGTCTGGTGCCACCAGAAGCACCAACCCCATGTGTCTCTCAATTATCCGAATCATTCTGCCCAGCATGGGCCATGGGGTAAAAGGTATATAGAAGCTTGCCTTCTGGCCCCTCCTGCATGATGGCATCGATGCCCAAATACTTCAGATCTCTCCTGCGACTGAAGAAGTAAGGGACCTTTGCAATGTATGATGTCACCAGCAAGTCTAGAAAAGGGAGGCACCCATGGCCCACTATGAGCTGGAATGTTTTATTTGACAATTCCCATTTTCCTGGATCCAGACTCAGTCTGCTGAGAAAGTCGGTTCATACATCGTTTTTTCTGAAATATGTGAGGCTGAGATCTCCTGAAGATCTATTTCCACCCATTCCATGAGTTGGGCTATAACCTGCAACACTTGCTGGCTCTTGGTTCCTCCTCAGTGATTGATGTGAGCCACTGTCGTCACATGGTCCGACATCATTGGACTGCTTGACTATCCAAGCGATCAACAAATTGCAAGCATACCAACCAAATGGCATGGGCTTCCAGCTGTTTGATGCTCCAGAGAGACTCCTCTGTACTCCAGTTCTGTCAACTACTGACAGTGAGCACACCAAATCTGGAGGCTCGCATCCGTCATAAGTACTAACTAGTTCGGTATTCATAGAGGAACGCCCTTTCTCAGATGATCCGCTTGCAAACACCACTGAAGTTGGATGCTGATCTCCAGCGGTAACTGAAGCCGAATCAAGTAGTCTTAAGACTGTGAACTCTAACGTGTAAGCAGTGTGCACTGAAGAGGACACATATATGCCCTCACCCACAGATCCACCTCCAGGGTGACTGCCATCAACCCAAGCACCTGCAGATAAGACCACACTGTCGGGAGTACTGTTTCTGTCAATAGTTGCACCTGCACCATCAGTTTCTGAATGCGGATCTCCGGCAGGAACACTTTGCCTTCCTTCATGTAGAAACAAACTTCGAGATACTCCAGTGTCTGGGAGGGCTGCAGAATGCTCTTGGCCAAATTCACCACCCAACTCAGTTCCTGTAGCAAGGAGATTATCTTGCGTGAGACCTGAAGACTCTCTTTCATGAACTTGGCCTGAATTAGCCAATTGTCTAAATACAGTTGGACCAGAATGCCATTCTTTCTCAACACTGCTGCTACCATCACCATGACCTTGGAGAAGGTTCTGGGTCTGGCGGCCATACCAAAGGGTAGCAGATGAAATTGATAATAGTCAACCCAAAATGGCAAAATGCAGAAAACCTTTAATGCTGCAGTTCGATGGGAGAATGCAAATATGCGTGTGACAAATATAGAGACATAGGAAACTCCCTGACTGTACTGCCATTATCACTGAGTGTAAATTTTCCATGCAGAAATGAGATACTCGCAAATTAAGATCCATAATGGGATGAAAGGAATCCTCCTTCTTGGCCACAATGAGATAAATGGAATATCGGTCAGTATTTTCTTGTGACATAGGCACTGAGATCAGAGCCCATAGGCTGAGGAGCCTTGACAATGTATCCTCCACTGCCTGTCTCTTCTATGGAGAGCTGCAGTGAGACACCATGAAAACTTCCCAAAGAACACTGAGAAACTCAAGAGCATAGATGTCTCTTATGACCTCCAGAACCCTCTGGTCTAACGTGATTTCCACCCACCTCTGATAAAAAAAAGAGAGGCAGGGGACCCCCCTGTCTCCTGTACCCGAGGGTGGATCAGCACACTCTCATTGAGGGGGTCGGGGCCACCGCCGTTCAAGCCCGTGCACAGACTGGGCTGCCTTGGATGAAAGGACTGAGAACTACCCAAAGGATGAGTCTTCCGAGAAGCCTCTCCTCTGTAGGGTTGAAAACATTTGAAACCCCTAGCACAACCTCTCATGCCGAAGAAGCACGGTGCCTGTTACTGAGGAACCTGGGACTCATCCCACTTATTGGCCATTTTTTCCAACCCACTCCAAAACAAGAGTGATCCTTTAAAGGAAAATATTTTTTGAGCTTGCTGGCTTGAGGCCTCCGATGAGTCACCGTACTCACCTCCACATAAGGGAAATCCTCCTGCTGGAGTTCCAGGATGCTCCGCTCCTCCTGCGGAGTGGGAGTGCCAATGCAGCCCATCTTCCTCCTCCTCGTGCGGCTTATTGTTGCAATCTCCCGGGCTCTGACACACCATTCCCCTAGGTGCGCGCGCCCAATCCTGACCTTTTTTTTTTGTTCAATCTTTTTTATTCACTTTATAAGTAAATATAACAAGATAGTAACACAGTAAACAGTCGTACATACAAATCATTAAGAGGTATCAGTGAGTAATAACAATGCAATCCTCTTACATTGTACCTAATCCAAGATATCAATAACATGATACAGCGGTACAACAGTTCCTGCGCCAGGGGTAAGCTGTTTTTTGCTTTGCTTTTTTCTTTAATAGGTAACTGATACCCCCCCTCCCTCCCCCCACGCCAACATTTTACTAACTAGCTAAAGATTGGATGGATGAGGTATGGTTGAGTTATAGTCCACATGACCATAAGATGTCCCATATTAGGTATCTGTGGGTTCCGTAGCCCTTTATTAGCCACAAGGGAGGATGACTTCAAATAATAGGCAAATAGTAAGTAGGTGTGTGTCCTGCCGGAGGCATGGTAGCTAAAAAGAGAAAAGGGAGGAGAGAAAGAAAGGATAGAATAGGTGTAAATAGGTATAATCAAAATAAGTGGAGGCTTTTTCTTCAGCACAGTCATTTTAGGGAATGGCAACAGTCCAGCCAAGTGCAGGCATAGTCCTGTGGCAGGGTGGAAAGGTATTCTCCCCATATGGAGGACACTTGTGAAACTCTTTCTGGGGACGTCTGTTGGGCTGTGAGATGTTCCATGACAAGTAATTTGTTGATGGTTTGTTTCCAAGTGGGGAACAGAGCAGAGGTGGGGGTCATCCATTGAGCTAAGATAGCTGCTCGTGCAGAGAAAGTGACCTTATCCAGGAAAGAGCGCCGGGAGGGATCAGTATATGGTAGTTTGTCCCCATCAAGGCCTAGCAACCAGACCTCACAGTTCCACAATTTTGACATAAATGTTGCTAGTGCTGACCAAAAGGAATGTATTGTGGAGCAAGTCCAAAAACTGTGGAGAAAATCTGCTTGAGGGTCATCGCAGCGGGCACATTTTTGGTCTGGTAGAAGGCCCATCTGGTACACCTTCTGCGGGGCACAGAAGGCCTGGTGTAAAAATTTAAATTGTTTGTCCCTCAGGGTCACACATTCAGAGAGGTTGCGGATGTTTGAGAAGCACTGTTGTAAGTCCTCGAATGTCAGAGTGGACCATTTCTTAGTAAGTGCCTGCGGGTAGGTAGTTGCCTGAATTTTCTGCAGCTCTCTATAAAATTGGGCACATTTTTGTCAGCGTCGATCTGCCCCTACCAAGAGCTCTGGTAACGTATGGTAATTCAGCAAATCTGGGCTGCCGGACTGCAGATGATTTATATAGTGCCGTAGTTGCAGGTAACCATAGAAGTCCCTGTAAGGCAGAGCTTTCCAAACTTTTCATGTTGGTGACACACTTTTTAGACAAACATAATTTCGGGACACAGTAATTCAGTCTACTAGCAAACCAGAGGTTAAAGGTTAAACAAACAAAATGTATTTCGACAATTTATGTATGTTTCCTTAAATATATACATAATAAAATGTTTCACGACACAACCTATCTTGTGAAAACCTTTCATTTATATTAAAAATATATAATATTCCAAGATTAATGTTATCGTTATAATTAATGAATAACAATAATAAAACAAAGTTATTGTGTTATTCAATTTACCTCTTTAATGAAATATATGAGATTGATGGGATGAACACAGTTTTTGAATATTTGGTGTTAATAAGAAAGTCCAAAGGGTCTTCTGCGTAATTTTAAAAAGCTGGCCAGTTTCACACTATATAATTATTTGTAGCCTCATTCAACTAATTCTATATGGCTATGAGAGTGAAGTCTGGAATTTATAGGAAGGGATAGAATGTCAATATAAATCCTGCACCTCCAGTTCTGTAACTCTGTGCATCCACTGAAATTCCCCCAAACAATGGAGCTTGGATGTTTCCCTTACAGCTCATCATATTAAAAGATATTTTCAAATTCTGGTGTCACCTCACAGTAACAGCAGCACAAACACCTTCCACTGCCAGGCACATTGTGAACTAACACAAAACCTCGCAAAAAAAGACACTCAAAATCTATATTGCAATCCCATTGTAACACAACAGAAATAACACCAAGGACTCAAACAACAATAACCCTACCTGTGAAAAAGCAAGGGTAAATATTACACTGGGTCCTAGAATACCAATACACCACCTACTGAGGAAACAAAACAAACCAGCTTGCTATAGATCCCTATGCTAGCAGAATCTCTCATCATGGTCACACACACAAAGCAGAGACAGACCCTGATCAAATACAGAATACAAAATAAAGGAGCACAAATTAGACAAAAACTAACCAGACTCTGTGTATTAACAATGGAAAAACAGAACCACCATTCCTCATAAGACAAATAAAATCAAGAAACATAAAGCATCAGTTATAATAGTAAAACCATACTAATAAAAGAATATTTTAAAACTACTGATAAATAGAATTTCTATTAATTAAAATCATATACATTTTTTACAGTTTCCCAAACACCAATAAAATATTTCAAAACAGCACATATATCAAATAACACCCAATAATTAAAACTAATAAGGATTTTAAAAAGCCCCTGCTGTGCATACGTGGGAGCTCTTGATTTCCAGTCACCCTGATATTGTCGAGGATTAGGAGGTTATCCTCTCTCTCTCACACATACTCACATGTCCATTCTCTCTCACGCATACACTGTCACATACATACACATTCATGCTCTTATACCCACCATAACCTCTCGCTCTCACAGACAATGACACACTCTCAGGCTCTAAGACACTCTCTCCCCCTCCACACACCCCCCCCCCACACAAACTCTTACTCCCCTGGATTTTCTCATACACACTCATGCTCTCACTCTCTCTGGCTCCCTCACATACACACAAACACACACAACCAGGCAAGTTCCCAATCATTCTCACACAAACACACACACCCAGGCAAGCTCCCAGTCATTCTCACACACTGAAACTGACCCCCAGGCAGGCTCCCATTCATTTTCACACCACTCACTCACACTATCCCCCAGGCATGCACACATTCATTCTCACACACACAGACCCCCAGGCAGGCACCAATTCATTCTCACACACACACATACACCACACACAGGCAGGCACCTATTCTCACACATACAAACCCTAGGAAGACACCCATACATTCTCATACACAGACACACCCTCAGGCAGGCAACCATGCATTCACACATATACACCCCCAGGCAGACTCCCATTCATACACATGCACATTAAAGGCAGACCCCCCTCTCTTTCTTTTGCCAACAACCTCGGAACCTCTCTCATTCCTCTGCTGCCACTGTCACTGATGCCGCATGGCTATTGGGGAGGCGCTGATTGCTGCTATTGGCAGTGAAGCCCATTCTGCTGCCTTCTCTGTGCAGGCCCCGTGGGTTTCCACTTCCTCCATGTTGATCTCGTACATTGTAAGATCCGCATAGAGAAAGTGCTACTCTTGCACATTACCAAAGATTACATGTGCCAATCAGTAAAAAGTAATTTATTTATTTATTTATTTACCTTTGCTGTCTGATCTTAGTTTTCTAATCGGTTGGTCACAGGCTTTTTTGTTCCACCTCCCCTTTCTTATTTTTTTGCCAATTCCTTTCATATTGTCTTTTTTTTCTATTTCTTTTCTCTCCATCTATCTTCTTCCCTCAAACATACAGTCAGGTTCTCATTCTCATATGCTTTCTCTCTCTCACACACACACACACAGGCTCTCACTCGCACATGCTCTCTCTCATACAATCATTCATACAGTCTCTCTCTTGCACATGCTGTCTGACTCTCACACACCCAGGCTCTCTCTCACTCCCACATGCTGTCTTGCTCAAGCACAGGCTCTCACTGTCACATGCTCTCTCTCATAAAATCATTCATACACATAGGCTCTCACTGTCACATGCTGTCTCTCTCTCACACACACAGGCTCTCACATGCTGTCTCTGCAAACATTCAGGTCCTCACTCCCATACACAATCTCTGAACTCATCTCATACACGCACAGACACACAATCTCTCAACTCATCTCATACACGCACTCTACGGGCCCTCAGCCTCTCTCTTACCTCTGGGCCTCCTCTTCACGGGTCGCTGCAGGATGGGCTCTGCAGTGGCTCTGATCTTCATGAGTCGATCTGCGGCAGCGGCGGCCCTGATCTTCACGAGCCGATCCGCGGCAGCCCTGATCTTCGTGAGCCGATCCGCGGCAGCGGCGGCCCTGATCTTCGCGGGCCGATCCGCAGCAGCGGCGGCCCTGATCTTCGCGGGCCGATCTGCGGCAGCGGCGGCCCTGATCTTCGCGTGCCAATCCGCGGTAGTGGGGACCCTGCTACTGGGCCTCCTCCTCTTCTCAGTCCGCTGCTCCTCTTCTGCACGCGGCAGATGCTCCACCTCCTTCCTGCCCGTGCGGCTCCGGCAACATTTGTCTTCCGGGGCTGCGTGGGCAGGAAGTAGGAGGAGCACCTGCACGTTTAGATGTGACTTTTTCTTCGGGCTGTGGTGGCGTGAGCTTCACCACGGCCCTTCCGATCTTCCTGCTGTGCATCCTCGGCATAGCCCAGCCCAGCTGATCAAAACTTCACTGCTCAGCCACCAGTGGGATGAGGTCCACCGGCGGCCGCATTGGCTCCCACTTGCCGGTGTGTCACGTGCACCGGGCTTGCGCGACACACCGGCACACTGCAGGCGACACACACTTTGGAAAGCTCTGCCCTAGGGAAATCAGGGTATGCAAAGTGAGACGTAGGGACATCATTGCAGTTTGCTGAGTAGGAGCCCTGATCAGCCAATCGTCGAGGTAGGGGTAGACGTGGATACTTTGACTCCTTAGGTAGGCAGCTACCACTATGAGGCACTTGGTGAAGACTCGTGGGGATGCTAGGCCGAATGGTAACACTTGATATTGGAAGTGTTTTGTGCCTACTAGGAAGCGCAGGAACCTGCAATGTGACGGAGTGATTGAAATATGCATGTAGGCGTCCTGGAGGTCTAGAGAGCAGAGCCAGTCTCTTCTTTGAAGAAGAGGAAGTAGAGAACACATGGTCACCATCTTGAACTTTTCTCTTTGTAGATATTTGTTTAAGATGCGAAGGTCTAGTATTGGGTGAAGCCCACCTGATTTTTTTGGTATCAGGAAATACCTGGAATAGAATCCCTGCCCCTGTTTGGAGGGGCACCGGTTCTATAGCATGGGACTGGAGGAGGAGGGAGACCTCCTGCTCCAGAAGAAATGAGTGGTCGGATTTTCCCAACGTCAGTTGAGGTGGGTAGTCTGGCGGTATGGAAATAAAGTTGAGATGGTAACCTTGAGTTATTATGGTCAGTACCCACTGGTCTGTGGTGATTGAGTGCCACAGAGAGGAGAAGTGGGACAACTGGCCTCCGACCGGAATCATTGGAAGTAGAGGCTGGGGACTGCTCTCTAGGGACGAATCAAAAGCCAGACACTGGACCTGGTTGAGGAGCTGGCTGTGATTTTGGAACTCTAGGCTGTCTGGACTGGCCTTTCTGATAAGGCTTAGAAGACCGACCTCTAGACGCTGAGGGATAGTATCTTCTCTGCCAGTAGAGCGGCCTTTTAGAATCTCTCCTAAAAGACCTTTTAGAAGAAGAGGAGGGATCAGCAAGAAGTAAGGAGAGCTGGCGCAGAGTCTCCTGGTGGTCTTTGAGTTGAGCCACTGCTTCTTGGATCTTTTCACCGAAAAGATTATCCCCTGTACAAGGTAAATCCGCCAATCTGTCCTGTACCCCTGGTCTGAGGTCGGAAGATTTCAGCCAGGCCCATCTTCTTGCACTGATGCCGGCTGCTGACACTCTGGAGGTGGTGTCGAAGCTGTCATATGCTGATCTTACTTCATGCTTAGCAGCATCTAGACCTTTCTGTGCTAGGGCATGAAGTTGGTCTTGGAATTGCAGAGGTAAAGCTTCAGAAAATTCCTGGATCTTTGAAAACAAGGCCCTGTTATACTGGGTTATGTACAGTTGGTAGGATGCAATGCGAGATATGAGCATTGATCCATGGAATACTCGTCTTCCAAATGCATCCAGAAATTTCTGTTCTTTTCCTGGGGGAATGGAAGAGTGGGGCTTGGAGTGTTGAGCCTTTTTCTGAGCTGGCTCCACAACCACTGAGTGATGATCCAATTGAGTTTTTTGAAAGCCAGGGGCTGACTGGACCAGGTAGGTGGCATCTGCTTTTCGGTTAACAGGTGCCACAGAATCAGGATGCTCCCAATTCCTTTTTAGTAGGTCCAAAAGGATGTCATGAATAGGTATTGACATGATTTCCTTAGGAGCATCAAGGAATTGTAGAAGCTGCAGCATCTGATGTCTAGAGTCCTCTTCAGTCTGAAGTTGGAAGGGAACCATTTCAGACATTTCCTTTACAAAATTGATAAAGGATAGGTCCTCTGGAGGGGAACGCTTCCTTTCATCAGGAGGAGAGGGCTGTGAAGGCAGATCATCAGAATCCTGGGTCGAATCATCGGTCCAGGGATTATAAGGATCATCACCGGCTCCCCCATGTTCTTCAGAGGATAGGAACGGTGTTATCCCAGAAGGCCCCGGCTTAGGCATCGATGGGTTCGGAGTAGGTATGGAAGGCATCGATGGAGGCATCGAGGGTTTCAATGGCGGCACTGCAGGTCTCGACGGCATCGAGAACATCGATGGAGGCACCGATGGAATCAGTGACATCTATGGATGTGCCGTGGCAGCACTCCTGAGGGTGGAATGGAGAACAGTGTTTCTTCTTCTTCTTCCAATGAAAAAGGTATCGGTGAGGAAGGAATTGGGTCCATTGGTTCCCTCGAATCCACCGGTGGAAGGGTACCGATTAATTTGTCCATTCTCGCTAACAGCGGTGCCAATGCTGTGGGTATCGGATCGGTGACCGGCGGAGGTACCGGCACTGATGGAGGTTGGAACCCCTGGAGTGCTTTAGCAATGGCCTCTTGGATCATACGATCCAATTCCTCACGGAAACCTAGGGCATGGATACACGGTTCCGGAGTAGGAGGCAGCACTGGCGTAGCCGGAGGGTCCACCGATGAGGGTGGAATCACGGATCCCGGCACCTGTCCAGGTGGGGAACGCCTCGGTGACCCAGAAACAGAAGAGGACAAGGCCTTTTCTGTATGAGATTTCTTTGTTGGTGGCTCAGACGATGTCAATGCCGAGGGCTTGCCTGTATCGGTGGCCTGAGCCTTTCGATGGCGGTGTCGATGTTTCTCTCGATGTTCACCTCAGTCTTTTCCTGAAGGAGGACGAGAAGGGGTCGACACTCTCGGAGTCATCGAAGCCGGTTGGATAGCAGCGGTTTCCCGGTGCTGGCGATGTCGACAGTACTGGTTCAGACGACGTTGAAGCTATCGACGGAGTCGGGGTTTTCGGCTGAAAGAGAAGTCCCATCTTTTCTAGCCGAGCCTTGTGACCTTTAGGTGTCATTTGGGCACATTTGGTGCAAGTAAGGACATCATGGTCGGACCCCAAACACATCACGCAGACCATGTGAGGGTCCATGATGGACATCGTTCGAGCACAGTCGGGGCACCAATGGAAACCCGACGCCATGGCCTCGACAAAATTTAGTCGCGGTGCGGTTGATGGCCGGTAGGCCGCGAGTACAGAACTCGACAGGAATCAACCGCAAACAGGCAAAAAACTTACCGTTCGACCACGGAACAAAAGCATTGATATGGGGACCCCTGTGGGGTAGAATTTTTCAAAAATTTTTGATAAACTTCCGTGAGGAAAAATTCTAGTCAGGAATCTCTGAAGAGCTCCTTAACCCGTGTGGCTACTGTTGCACAGAAAAAAGAAGACTGAAGGGGGACCCCTGCTGGTAGCAGGGTTGTGCTATGCTAGGCATGCCCAGTAGGTGCCAGTCAAAGCTCTAGAAACTTTGACAAAAGTTTTCCGTGATTGGGCTCCATCCTGATGATGTCACCCATATGTGAGGACTACCATCCTGCTTGTCCTGTGAGAAAGAATTTTCTTTGATTTGTTTTAAATGAGCTACTTGCTAACTTCATGGAGTTCCCCCTAGTCCTTCTATTGTCTGAGAGAGTAAATAATCGATTTACATTTACTTGTTCAAATTCTTCATTCCCTCCCCCATGGCCAGGGTACAAGATCTGTAGCGCACCAATGTAACAAAGCACCCCTCCAACGCACCCTGAGTAGAAGGTGTCCCTCTTACAGTGATAGATATATATAGTGTTATATTGTCTCTCCTACAGTGCTCACTCTCTCTCTCTCTCCCTCCCCCCCGCAAAGACATGAAAAAAATGGTTTTCGCATTGTGAGAGCATAAGTGGGAAAAAGCCGCTAAAGCCCTGGCAGTAACATGTGCAGGACATTTACTTGAGCCACCTCTTAAGATCAAGCACACACATAGGCGAAGCGGGGTATTTTAAATGATATGCGCGTATTAAGCAAAATTGCTTACCTTGTAATAGGTGTTATCCCAGGACAGCAGGATGTAGTCCTCACATATGGGTGACGTCATCCACGGAGCCCTTAAGCGGGAAAAACTTCTGGCAAGTTTCTAGAAGCTTTTAACTGGCTGCCTGAGGCTACTGAGCATGCCCGGCATGCCATGATATTCCCTGCCACAGGGGTCTCACTCCAGTCTTGTATGTAGCAATAAGCATAAGCTAAAATAAAATAATAAAGTCTGAGGCCCAACTCCGCGGGGTGGCGGGTGGGTTCCGTGAGGACTACATCCTGCTGTCCTGGGATAACACCTATTACAAGGTAAGCAATTTTGCTTTATCCCAGGACAAGCAGGATGCTAGTCCTCACATATGGGTGATTAGCAAGCTAGAGGCTGAGTCATTGTCCGTGCATGGAGCGGTGATGCTTTGTTGTGGAAATGATGCAGCCGAAGTTCACAGCAGGTTGGTTGTAGAAGGAGTTGGGATTAAACTGGAAACAAGTTCTTTAAGACAGATTGTCCATAGGCTGAATCTTGTCGTCCTTCCTTGTCTAAACAGTAGTGAGCTGCAAAAGTGTGGAGAGAAGTCCATGTTGCTGCTTTACAAATGTCAATGATTGGTACTGAACGAAAATGCGCTACTGAAGTTGACATTGCTCTTACGGAATGTGCCTTTACTCGCCCTTGGAGAGGAAGGCCTGCTTTTGTATAGCAAAATTGTATGCAGTCTGCTAACCAAGTGGATAGAGTATGCTTTCCCACTGCTTTACCTGGCTTATTTGGGTCATAAGAGACGAAAAGCTGATTGGATTTTCTGAGGGACGTAGTGCGATTCAAGTAATAGGACAATGCACGTTTACAGTCCAAAGTGTGTAAAGCTCTTTCGCCTTGATGAGAGTGAGGCTTTGGAAAGAATGTGGGTAGAACTATAGTTTGATTTAAGTGGAATTCCGTAACTACCTTGGGAAGGAATTTTGGATGTGTTCGGAGAACCACTCTGTCATGGAGAAACTTTGTATAAGGTTCATATGTGACAAGTGCTTGTAATTCACTAACCCTCCTAGCTGATGTAATAGCTATGAGGAAAATAGTTTTCCATGTGAGAAATTTAAGTTCACAGGTATCTATGGGTTCGAAGGGAGAACGCATTAATTCTGTTAAGACCAGATTCAGGTCCCATTGCGTAGCTGGGGGCCGAATTGGTGGTTTTAGTTGAGTAAGTCCTCTCATGAATCTACTGACGAGAGGTTGTGTTGAAATTGGTGCATCTCCTATCTTGTTATGATAAGCTGAGATTGCACTTAAATGTACTCTGATTGACGATGTCTGAAGACCAGAGTCTGAAAGGTAGTACAGATAATCTAGTAGAGTAGCTGTGGGGCAAGTGAAAGGATCTGTATTGTTTTGCTTGCACCAGGAAGTAAATCGTTTCCACTTGAAAGAATAATTCCTTCTTGTGGAAGGTTTGCGGGAAGCTATAAGCACCTGAGAAACATTAGTTGAGAGGTTAAGTGATTGTAAGATCAAGTTTTCAACATCCATGCTGTCAAGGATAGGGATTGAAGGTTGGGATGGCGCAACCGGCCCTGATCCTGAGTGATGAGAGTGGGAGCTACTCCCAGGCGTATTGGATCCTTGATTGATAGGTCTAGCAGTGTGGGAAACCATACTTGTCGAGGCCAATATGGGGCTATGAGAATCATGGACCCCTTGTCCTGTTGTAGCTTCACCAACGTCTTGGTGATAAGCGGTATTGGAGGATATGCATACAGTAGGCCTGAGTTCCAAGGGCGAGCAAAGGCGTCCTTGGCTGGTTGGTGCTTCTGGTTGTGTCGAGAACAGAAGCTGTCCACCTTGTGGTTCAGATGCGATGCAAAGAGGTCCATTGTTGGTTGTCCCCAACGTTGGAATATGTTGGTCGCAACAGAGGGATTTAGGGACCATTCGTGTGGTTGGAACTGGCGACTGAGTCGGTCTGCTAGTACATTGTGAATCCCTGCTAGATAAGTGGCCTGTAGGAACATTGAGTGGTTCAAGGCCCAGTCCCAAATTTGTGCCGCTTCCTGACAAAGGAGATACGAGCCCGTACCTCCCTGTTTGTTGATGTACCACATGGCTACAGTATTGTCTGTTTGGATTAGCACAGTCTTGTGTGAAAGGCAGTCCTTGAACGCATGCAGTGCATAACGTATAGCTCGAAGTTCCAGAAAATTGATTTGGTAAGTGGCCTCGAGTTTTGTCCAAGTCCCTTGCGTTTGGAAAGAGTTCACATGAGCTCCCCATCCCAAGGTGGATGCATCTGTAGTTAATGTTATCTGAGGGATCGGTTTTTGGAAGGGCAGGCCCTTGCGCAAATTGTCCTTGAGTGTCCACCAACGTAGCGATGAGCGCAGCTGGTGGGTTATTTGGATGCGAGAGTGAAGTGGTTGAATGGCTTGGATCCATTGTGATCGAAGAGTCCATTGGGTTAGTCGCATGGCAAGTCTTGCCATAGGAGTGACGTGAACCGTTGACGCCATGTGGCCTAGTAAGATTAGAAATTGATGAGCTGTTGCTTGCGGTTGTATGGACATGGAGTACGCCAACCGGGACAGTGTTTGAGCACGATCTTCTGGAAGAAAAGCTTGTGCAAGGTTTGTGTCTAGTTCTGCTCCTATGTACTGTAGCAGATGAGACGGCTGAAGGTGGGATTTTTGATAGTTTATTAGAAACCCCAACCTGTGAAGCAACTGTATTGTGTAACGGAGAGACGTTAGTGCTCCTTGATGCGACTGGCTTTTTATTAGCCAATCGTCTAGGTAAGGGAAGACATGAACACCTTGTTTGTGTAAATGTCCTGCTATTACTGCTAGACATTTTGTGAATACTCTGGGAGCTGAGGCAAGGCCGAATGGTAGGACTCTGTATTGAAAATGCTGGTGTCCCACCTTGAATCTTAGGTACTTGCGATGAGGTGGGAATATAGGTATATGAGTATAGGCATCTTGAAGATCCAGAGAACAAAGCCAATCCCCCCTTTGTATGAGAGGAAGCATGGTGCCTAATGACACCATCCTGAATTTTTCTTTCTTTAGAAATTTGTTGAGATTTCTGAGATCTAGAATGGGACGAAGTCCTCCTGTTTTCTTTGGAATGAGGAAATATCGGGAATAGAATCCTCTTCCCTTCTGGGAGTGTGGCACGTGTTCCACAGCCTTTGCTTGCAGAAGAGCAGATAATTCCATTTGCAATTGAGGAATGTGTTCGAGATAGGAGTGTTGTGGAGGAAACTCCTGCGGGGAAGTTGTGAAGTCCAGATGGTAACCTTGTTGGACTATGGATAGGACCCATTGATCTGTGGTGATGTTTTCCCATTCGTTGTAAAATTGGGAAATCCTTCCCCCTACTGGTAACTGCGGAAAGGGGTTTGGTTGGCTCCGTTCTCTGGTACTGCTTTCAAAAGCCAGAGGTGGAAGCAGTTTGGGGCGGAGGCTGAGGTCTTGCCGCTCTCTGCTGTCTCTGTTGAGGCCGTTGTTGAGGCCTTGTAGAGCGTGGTCTAGAAGCCTGAGGGTAATATCTCCTTGGCCTGTAGAAAGGTCGTCTTGTATCCCTACGCGGAGGCTTGCGGGCAGGATGAGTTGCAGGATCATGCGACAAAGTGGAGAGCTGCTTTAAAGTTTCAGAGTGCTCTCGAAGCTGTGCCACGGCGTCTTGTACCTTTGTTCCAAACAAGTTGTCACCTTGGCAAGGTAAGTCTACCAGCTTATCCTGGATTTCTAGACGCAAGTCCGAAGCCTTCAACCAGGCCCATCTACGGGCACTGATACCAGATGCTGCCGTTCTGGAGGAAGTCTCGAAGGCATCATATGCCGCTCGCACCTCATGTTTGCCCGCATCCAATCCCTTCTGCACAATCTGTTGTGCTGCCTCTTGGTGTTGTTGGGGGAGAGATGGGAGAAAGTCCTCTATCTGCTTCCACAGATTTCTTTGATGCTGTGTCATATATAGTTGGTACGCAGCAATTTTGCCATTTAGCATCGCTCCCTGGTAAATTTTCCGCCCCATCAGGTCCAGGAATCTATTATCTTTCCCTGGAGGGGTAGAGGCGTGCGTCCTAGATCTTCGTGACTTTTTCTGCGCCGATTCTACAACTAATGAGTTGTGTGGCAGTTGTGGTTTCTCGAACCCTGGGGCTGCTTGGACTAAATATGTAGAGTCCACTCTACGATTTACTCCAGGTGTTGTACACGGGTGCTCCCAAATCCTTTGCTGAAGTTGCAGCAGTACGTCATGCACTGGGATAGCCAAGTTATGCTTTGGGGGATCTACAAACTGTAGTATCTCCAGTGTCTGCTGCCTTTCATCCTTCTCTGCTTGAAGTTGAAAAGGGATGGATTCTGACATTTCATGTACGAAGGAAGCAAAGGATAAATCCTCAGGAGGGGATTGCTTCTTGGCCTGAGGCGGAGTACCTTCCGATAAAAAATCCTCAGAAGAGTGCTCTGACTGTGTATCAGACCATGAGTCTGTTGGGACCTGGTGTGAACGATGGTCTAGCTTTGCAGATGGTGCCATACCAGATGGTCCTTGTAGAGGATCTTGAGTGTCCGGCTCACTCTCACCGGTATCACTCTGTCCCTCAGGCTGTGCAGGCAAGGAAGCTAATAGATCCTGGTATCTTTTTGTTAGCAGTGCATGCAATCTTTTGTCAGAAGAAACTTCTGTAGCCTGCAGGGATGTATGTTTAGATTTCCCTGATGCCTTTTTCCCTTGTCCTGGAGTTCTGGACGGGGCTAGGGTGTACCGTGGTGCTACCTGTGCTGCAGTAGGCAGTGCTGTAGTCAGGAAGGAGAACATAGAGATGGGAATCAAGGAGGAGATAGGCCTAGGGGCCATTGCGGACACCGATTCCATCGATGGATCTGAAAGCTGTATCGATGATGAAGCTGCAGAGATCATCGGAGTAGCAGGTATCGCTGAAGAGCAGCTGGTCGCATCCATCGGCACAGAAAGTGCTGTTAGCGGAGATGCTGCAGTCGTCCTCGGCACCGAGATCGATGATGGCACCGGCAGTGGCATCGATATCGACGATGGCACCGACAGTGGCATCGATATCGAGGAGGGCATCGACTCGATAGCCGGCATCGATTGAGTCATCGGCATCGGCCCGATGGCCGGCATCGACTGAGAAGTCGGCATCGACCCGGAGGTCGGCATCGGCCCTAGGGTCGGCATCGGCGATGTCGCCGGCATGTTTTCCTTGAGGGCATCGGTGACAATTTTCTTAATTAACGCCGTTAAATCTGTCACGGAAGTCGATGGAATCGATTCCTCTGTCGGTGCTGCGGAGGTCGATGACAATTTCCGCTGCTTAGATACCGGTTCCTCCGGCGGTGGTAACGGAGGGATGGAATGATGTCTGCGGTGTTTGTGCTTTGTACGAACCTCAGACACGGATTTTGACGATGCCACTGACGGTGTTGGCGATGAAGCGTCTCCTGAACCCTCTGGAATTCTCGTCTTGAGAAGTATCTTCTTCGATAAGCCTACCGGTGAAGATTTTGTCGATGTCGAGGGTGACGGCGATGGCCGGATTTGAAAAATCTGGGCCATTTTTTCCTGGCGAAGTTTCCTACCCTTCACCGTCATTTCTTGACACTGGGCACAGGAGGCGATGTCATGGTCTCCTCCCAGGCAGCGGACGCAGTCGACGTGCGGGTCCGTGATTGACATAGTCCGGTTGCAGGCCGGACATTTTTTGAATCCGGAAGTTTTTTCCGTCGACATCTTTCGATGATTCCGGATTCCTTTTCCACAAAAAAATTATGTGATGTTTGTCACCAGCCGGTGACAAACGGAGTAAGACCCGAAAAGGGTAAAAATTTGTAATTTAAAGTTTGTAGTTGTGAGGTGACTCACAGGACTCCTGGAAGCCGCGATGCAGATAGCAGCGCGGAAAAAAGAAGACTGGAGTGAGACCCCTGTGGCAGGGAATATCATGGCATGCCGGGCATGCTCAGTAGCCTCAGGCAGCCAGTTAAAAGCTTCTAGAAACTTGCCAGAAGTTTTTCCCGCTTAAGGGCTCCGTGGATGACGTCACCCATATGTGAGGACTAGCATCCTGCTTGTCCTGGGATAATGCACATGATATAAAATTGCAGCATATTTCTGCTCGTATGCCAGCGTGCGTGTTTATGGGCACACGTGCATTCTTTTTAAAATTAGGCAGTAAATATTTTGGGATATCCTGACAATCACAAGATGCTAAGCAGTAACTATGAACGTAAGTACACTTAAGGGTAGATTTTAAAAGAGTGCGCGCGCTACCCGGCAAGCACACATGTAAGCCCGATTTTATAATTTGCGAGCACAGGTGCAGGTTATAAAATTGGGGGTCGGCACGTGCAAGGGCCAGTGAGGGAACTTCCCTTCCCCCTAACCTTTCCCCCCCCCCAGCCCAACTCTAACCCCACGAACTTTGTCTTACCTTTTGTGCCTGACTCCGGGCAGGCGCAAGTTGCGTGCGCCGGCAGCCTGCCAGCACATGATGCTTCAACACAGCGGCAATGGCCGCTGTGTCGGAGGCCTCTGGCCCCGCCCCCTCCCCTTTTTGCAAGCCCCGGGACTTACACGCGTCCCCAGGGCTTTACGCGCATCAACGGGCCTTTTTAAAATAGGCCCGGCGCTCGTAACCCCCCCTAGGATTTACGCACGTAGGGCTCTTAAAATCCGGCCCCTAAAGGGGCAGAGATTCTCTTGAGATGCTGGGGCACCTAATGTGGAGCTGCAAAAGCACTGAGATACTAAAGCACTATGTTATATAATTTCTGATGCACTGAGGCTTTCTTGAGGTCCAAAGTATATCACAAGATGCCAGAGTGCTCTGGAAGCACTGAAACATTCAACACCAAAGCAGAAAAACACCATCACGGTATCAGAGCAAACTTGAAATACCAAGCAGCTATCACATACCAAGTCATTAAGTTTTTCTGATTAAGGCTGTCTCAGGGTATTAAAACATTCAAGAGGTGCCAAAAGTGGTCAAGATACCAAAGCATTAGAGATAATAGTTTGCAGAGGTACTCTTAAAATACCAGTCACCAGCTTGAACTGTAGCACTGAAGGATGATTGATAGAAGCAATGCATGCCACAAGGATAACTTTAGGCACTGAAACATTCAGGAGATGTCAAAAAGCACTTTTGAGGTACTAATGTACAAATGTATTCTTGAGGCATTGATGCTCATTTGAGATACTACACAATTTGAAGTCACCAATGGTCCATTGAGAGTCACTGAGCACTGAGGCTATCTCTATGAGAAGTCTAAGTATTTGGGATACTAATAAGCATAAACATGCTCAGAACCTTTGAATGTATTTGAGATATTAATTAGCCTTAAGATATGTACTAATGCTATCTCAAAGCACTGAAGCACACTCACTGTGCTTGAATATCAAAGCTTTGAGTCTCAAGACATTTTAGTCACTAATTACCACAGTTCTGCCTTTTATGGGATCCTATCTGTCATGAAATCTTGTTATCTAGAGAGACAGAGGATAGAGCAATTTCATAGGGAACACAGCTCTTATGAAAACAGGTGCTGACTATTGACATTTCTAATTGAACTAACACTGATACCAAAACCCTGGAAAGCCTGATGAACTCTTCCTTAAAGAGCTTAGGGAAAGAAAAAGTAAAAACAAAGAACTGAAAACAAAAAGACAAATATCACTTTTGCACATGCTATTAATTCTGGTTCGAGTGCAGCTTCAGGCTAGACCTACTCACTGTTGTATTCCCAATACAATGTAAACAGGAAAGCGTTTCTCATTAAAATCATATTAACTAGTACTTTTTGGATGTGCTTTCACTTTTGGATTAATTAATGCAGTTTTACTTAATGCAGAAGTCAATGTCAACTGCTGTTTCACAGACAGTGCCTTCTATTTCTAGATCAATTAAACTGGATTATACTTAGAGCAGATCCTCTGTGTGACAACAAACAGCAAAACAGACTAATTCAGAACTGAATATTGCATTAACAAATCCACAAACAGAAGGGTCTGTCTGTGTGTAGTAATAGCATTAGGCACCAAAAGAAGAAAAGGAACAAATTGTTGGGGCCAAGTATTAGGGACCAAGATCTGAAAAGGCAAGGTTGATGGAAACAGTAGGCATCTGGTTTGAAACAGAGTCCAAGTTTTGGATTGAAACACAACAGGTTACATTATCCAACAGTATTAATCCATAAAAAATGCTCACCTTTAGAAAAGTGAATTTTTTTCCTAAGGGTATATAATTCTATAAAACATATATGCGGTGCTAAATACCCATTGGAGTACACTGCTACTTAAAAGCCATATGAAGTGTGTAAAGTTTTTGGGTTAGCAGGTGATGCATGAGGCACCTCTTAAAGCATAAAAATATTTAACTGAATTTGGCAAGAGCAATGCTCAGCTCACTTGGTGGTCTCCTCACACCTCAGAAGCATTTCATCTTAGCAAGCAAACATGCAGACTTGGATAAGCGTGCAGGCTCCATGTGGCCAAGCATAAGAGGTATTCAATTATTCCTTATAATGATATTTACAAAGCTTGATAAAAAAGCAAAACTGAAGGCCATGCTATACAATGTTTCTGTTTTCCCATCTCTAGTTTTGCCTCTCTGCATATCAACCAATGTTATTGAGAAATCAGCTAAACTTTCCTTTGACATATGCAGCTCACATATAAAACACTATGGGGTATCTTTACTAATGTGTGGTATGCATTAACATACGTTTATTTACTGCAGCTCCCATTATGCATGATGAGGTCTATTCACTAACAACACACATTACCATGTGACACAGAGTAGTAAATTGACCCCTATGGTAGTATGGCAGTGACTTTTCAACTGCAGCCTATGAAATTAAGCTTAATTGCTAACACAGTAAACAAGATCTCAAGACCATAGTTTAAAAAAAAAAAAAGTCTCCATGTTTGCAGAATCTAAGACAATGACATAGAAACAGTAGCCCTGTAAATTATTTTCTGATCCCTGTTTGTCTAATATACTGAATAAGAATTAATTCAAATTTCATAATTAATAAAACTGATCATCTGATATGTTCAGTGGTATAGAACTTATGCATGTTTTAGAAACACACTCTGCCTCAAGGTCAGAACTTAATGCATTCAGTGGACAGAGGCAAATACTCAAGTTTTTATATGTTCCCAGAAAACTGATGCTTTGTTGAAAATACAGGATATGTATTCTTTAAGAAACCTGTATTTCACAATTTCTGCCCAATAGGGCTGCATACCTTTCCTTTTTTTTTCAGATATCACTTTACCCTCTCTCAAATGCTGATAAGGCATTAAAAAGCACTGTACTTTCCATCACTGTGAACCACAAAGGAAAGTGTATATTATTTTTATCAAGATATGTTCCTGCCAGCTACTCCCTCTTTACTCCCATGCCCAGTTCTGGCACAATTTCCACACATTTTTATTCCCTCACATTCAATAAGCATAAAGAGGCAAATTAAAGATGAAGAGAAAAAAGCCAGCAGAACAAGCAAACAGGATACAGAATTACAGAAACTTACACCCCACTATCTTCATCTCTGTGGCAGAGAGAGAGAGAGAGAAAGGAGTTGAGAAAGGTGAGGAAAGAGGGAGAAGGTAATACAAGATAACAAAAGAGAAAAAGAAAGAAAATCATCATTCAGAGATCAAAGATGAAACATGCACTTTTATTTAAGGCGTAAATTAAAAACAGAACTCACAAAATACCATGGGAGAGGGGGGGGGGGGAATGGACCAGGGGAAGGAGGTTCTTTAGAAGAAACTGACAAACCACCATCTCCAACTGATCAGTTTTAGGCAAAAGACCATGGCACATAGGGGTTCAAATGTGCTGGAATTTACTATGAAAGGATAATAATAACAAAGAAAACATAACATTTTTTGCCAGTTCATTCTATTCAGTCTTTTTGAGTTTCCATGGTTCATTCAAATAACTTGATGATTTAGCCATTCTAGCAACAAGCCTAAGCTTGCATCCTCTTGGTTGTATGTCTGTTTCTTCTATTTAGAAATTAGAAGGGGATTCAAACATTTGGGGCAGACTTGGTACCAAGAAAATTAGAATACATTGGATATCATAACCTCCAAAATAACCTATATTTGTCTAAAATATCTTATGTACTGCATACTCCTGGAATTTCTATACAATCCCAATGATGTTCTGGATATCAGCATGTATGAAACGCACAATTTAAGTTCTGTTTCCCAGCCTTCAAATTTCACCTACAAAATCTATGGATTTCATCTCCCCCCAATCCATTTCAGTCAAGTTATTTATTTAATATTTTAGATTATTGCTTCCCAAAATTTTGAAATGTTTCCTCGTTATTTGTTCAAGAGAGATATTTTGTGAAGGAAGGTGCTTCCGTCAAGTCGTTATAACATTCTACATTTCAGGGGTGGCTGACTCCAATTCTCAAAATACACAAAGAGGGCTGATTTTCAGGACATCTACAATGAATATGCATGAGATAGATTTGCATGAACTGCCTCCACTGTGTGCAGACCTATCTCATGTATATTCATTGTGGATACCCTGAAGATTAGGCTTGGTTGTGACACTGGAGAACTGGAGTTGGCCACCCTGCCATTCTTCCTTATCTTTCCATTGCCTCATATTAGTATTTTGGTGTTTGGAATGCTAAGAAGATATCTCTCTATGGAGAATATATACTACGCCATGATAAAAGCTGGTCAAATATCATGAATTTTATCTCAGGAAAAATGAACCATATTTTCATAGTGACAAATAGGTATGCAACATTATTGCATTTTAAAGCAGTAATTTGCATACCTGTTTTGTGATGTAAATCAAATAAAATGCAATCAAATTTACTGTATTTTTGTTGGTTCGCTCACAGGTACATCATCCACTCTCCTGTTGGAAACCAGTGTACCTGGCCTTCCATTTGCATGGTCTTGGCTTTTATTTATTTAAAACGTTTCTATACCGACGTTCATAAAACATATCACATCGGTTTACATAGAACTCGGGTTACTTAACACAGAAGCAGAAAGCAAAGTTACAATAAAACTAAGAGGTGGAAGGAGACAGAGATAGGTAGAGATAAGAGGGGTACCAGAGAGGGGTAGAGGGTGAAAGGGTATGATGGTTTCATTATACAGAGGAATTTATACAGTGATTGTAAAACAAAAGGGTTATATACAAGGTTGATACACTAGGTTAAAAATGCCGAGGATTATTTACAGTGGTTATGTGGCAGAGGGTGCTAAACAGCGTCATATACAATTCAGAGAGGAGGAGGAAAAAAAGGGGGTTGAGGAAGGGAGGTGGGGGGGGGGGAGGGGAAGAGGAGGAAGATGCTTCCTCCTAAGGGTTGTGGCTGAAAAATGGCTAAGTGAAAGCTTGTTTAAACAGCCAGGTTTTTAGTTTGGTTTTTTTTTTAAAGGTTTGAGAACAGTGTTCTAGGCGCAGATCTGGGGGCATGGAGTTCCATAACTTGGGGTCTGCTAAGGAAAAGGCCCGTTCCTTGGTAGAGGAGAGGTGGAATAGCTTGGAGGATGGAGAGTGGATGGATCCTTTGTAGGCGGAATTGGTGGGTCTGTTAGATGTACTATAGTGTAAAGAGCCATTAAGCCAGTGAGTGTGTTGATTGTGCAGGGACTTGTGGATGATGGTGAGGCTGTTGTAGATTATTCTGAAGTGGATAGGGAGCCAGAGTAGGTCCTTGAGGATAGGGGTAATGTGCTCCTTTTTGCAGGTATTGGTGAGGATTCTGGCTGCTGTGTTTTGAAGCATTTGGAGAGGTTTAACGGTGTTCTTTGGGAGGCCAAGAAGGAGGGCATTGCAGTAATCGATTTTTGAGAACAGAGTGGTTTGGAGGACGGTCTGAAAGTCATTGAAGTGGAGGAGGGGTTTTAATTTCTTTAGAACCTGAAGTTTAAAGATGCCGTCTTTTATAGTGGTGTTAATGAATGTTTTTAGGTTCCACTGATCGTCCAGAGTGATGCCTAGGTCCCTTACTTGTTGGGTGGTCGATGTGTTCACAGTGTGGACGGGGTTGGGGTGGAGGGATGGCTTTTGTCCAGGGAGATGATGAGAAGTTCCGTTTTTGCTGGGTTGAGAGCAAGATTGAGGTTGGTAAGGGGCAGGTTAATTGAGTTGAGGCAGTGGTCCCAAGACTCAAGCTCTTTGGTAATGGATTCAGTTATGGGGATGAGGATTTGGTCATCGTCCGCATATATATAATGGGTAAGGCCTAGATTAGATAGGAATTGGCAGAGGGGGAGGAGGTAAATATTGAAGAGTGTAGATGAGAGGGATGAACCTTGAGGGACACCTCGGGTGAGGTTTACAGGGGTGAATTCTTCATTACCAATTCTAATCTTGTAGTGCCTCTCATTAAGGAAGGACTGAAACCAGTTGTGGGCGGTTCCTGAAATGCCTATTTCTGTGAGGCGATTTAGGAGAATGTTGTGATTGATCGTGTCGAAAGCTGATGATATGTCCAATAATGCGAGGATGAATGGTTGGCCTTTGTCTAGCTCCTTGATGATGGTGTCAGAGAGGGATATTAGGAGGGTTTCTGTGTTAAAGAATTTCCGGAATCCGAATTGGGAGAGGTAGAGGACTTTTTGTTCTTCTAAAAAATCGGTCAGTTGGTTGTTGACTACCCTTTCCAGGAGTTTAGCTATAAATGGAAGATTTGATATCAGGTGAAAGTTGGCAAGGTCTCCGGGGTCCAGGTTGGGTTTCTTCAATAGTGGTTTGAGGGTAGCTTGTTTAAGAGTTTTTGGGACATGTCCGAGGGAGAGGGAGCAGTTAATAATTTCAGCTAGAGGTTTAGTGATTAGATTAGGTATGGTCAGGAGTAATTTAGTAGGGATGGAATCGGACGGGTGTGATGCAGGCTTCATTTTCTTTAGGAGAGTTTCAATTTCCAGAGAGGATGTGGATTCGAAAGAGTTAAAGGGGGTTCCCGATAGATTGGGGTTGGTATAGGGGGGAGGGGAGATAGAATTGAACCGTAACAGGAGCTTGTCCTGGAAGAAGGCTGCAAGTTCCTCACATTTGCCTTTGGCTTCCTTTTCAGAGAAAAGTAGTTAGATCTGAATTTTGCCTTCTTTTTTAATCCCTCTGGAAAAGATTAAAAAGGATCATTGCCTTCGGTTTTCCTTGCAGTAAGAAGAAAATTGTATTTTCAGCCAGGCTTTACAAAACTTATCTAAATGGGACCCAAGTGGCTATTCTCTTCAAGGGCTAAGCAACAGACCTTAGTAAGAAAATCGACTGCATGCTCCTTTAACCATCACCTCTTTGCCGACACATCACATGCTTGGAAATGGAATCATATAAAAGAATCTGCTAAATTTTTGCTACTACATAATTTAAAGAATGAGGCAGTTTGCAGGTCAGATTACCATTGTTGGATAACAATTTCCTTCTCCAACTCCTGAATTTATCCAATTAAGTTTCTAGATGTGTAAAGCAGCAGAAACAGATACCCAAAGAATGACACAATCTAATTGTGTCTTTCTTTAAAGCCATATCCAATTATTCACCAGTGTTGTCTTTTGAGGCTAGAAATACCTTTGTTTAGGATTGTAATACATCTGGATTTATTCAACATAACCATGTTCATGTTAGTGGATAAACTCTATCATTTTAGCATTGTCCCTGGAGAACCTAATGATCCTGGATGTAATTCTAGGACTTGTTCCTCTTCTTACTCAAAATTAGTTCATTTTTCTGCCCTTTTGGCCGAATTTTAAAACAGCCATGTGTGCAAATACTGGCACTTACGCGTGTGTCTGGGCACTGCACGCATTTTCAAAAATGGCCTGGCCACATGCATAAGTGCTGATACGTGCACAAGTGCTGGGCCCTGAAAAAGGGGCAGGCCAGGGGGTGTGGTCTGGGCAGCGGACATTACTCATTGTCCTGGGGAAGTGTGCATCAGCATCCAGCTGGCACGCACAGATTACTTCTGCTCTAGAGGAGAAGTAAGAAAACAAAAAAAAAGATAAGTTTTAATGAAGGGTTTAAGGGATGGGGAGGAGAGGGGAAGAGTGAGGGAGTTTAGCTGGGGGGGGGGGGGGGGGTAGGGAAGTTCCCTCCCAGTCTGCTCCTTAATCGTGACCCTGGGCAAGTCATGTTATCCTCCATTGTCTCAGGTACAAACTTAGATTGTATAGGGAAATACCTACAGTACTTGAATGTAATCTGCTTTGAAATGCTGAAAAAGTGTGAAAAGCAGAATATTAAAAAAAAAAAAAATCTAATGGGTGTTTTTGTAAAGAATTTGTAACTTGCTTCATAAATGAATAAATATCCAAGGAATGAATGGTCTTGGAAGTCTGCCATGGCGTTTGCAAATTTCTGTAACCCAAAATAAGTACTGGCTTTCTATTTTACCAGTTTTGACCTCGAACTGGTAGCCCACCCACCACCATTGGGCGCCCTGCGGCACTTCTCCATCGCCATGGGAACAGAAGAGAAGAAAAAAATATCACCTGAAACTGAAAAAGGGGAAAAAAAACAGAACTGCAATGTGAGGGAGAGACCCGATCGGAAGCCCCCCCCCCCCCCGATGTCACCAGGGGCAGCTCCGACCGTTGAAAGGGGCCATCCCCTTTGTGCACCCCTTAGTGCAACCTGTAGTGCAAATGCCAGTTAATATATTTGCAATTGAATATCTCTCCTTTGTTTAATATACTTCCTGTTATCCCTTTTTGCTCAATTGTTACAAATCCTGCATTTTGAGCTTTTGTAAACCATTATGATGGCTTTACCGAATGACGGTATATAAAACTCATTAAATAAATAAATAAATACATTTTACTTTAAAATAGCAAAAGAAAATTTAGAGGGTAAATCAAACTTTCTAAAACTGATTGACCGAAGGCTTCAGCAATGGGCGAAGGAAGGGCGCCTGCCACGCAGGCCTGTAGCTCTTGCCCCAGCATTCTCCAGGCCAATGTCTTCCACGGCCACGCCTAGAACACCCCCTGCAGCTTCCTCATCCGACGAAACTATGCAAATGGGTCGCGCTCCTCTGACTGCAGAGGAAAGAAGGAGACGTCGCATGCTCGGGTTATGCCTTTACTGTGGCGACAAGGGGCATTTCCTAGCACAGTGCAAGGAACAGCCGGAAAACGCCCGAGCCTAGGAAGTTCCGGGGAGCTACTCCTAGGCTGTGCTGGCTCAGCTCCTCAATGTACAGCCCAAGTGACCATTAAATACCCCAGAGGGTATTTTCATACGTTGGCATTCATAGACTCAGGAGCGGAGGGGAACTTCATCGTAGCTGACTTGGTGCACCAATTACATCTGTCTACCGTACCACGATGCCCTCCGTTACGTGTCACGTCTATTCGAGGCACCATGCTTCCCGGGACCATATCGGAGTCCACGACCCCTTTGACACTCCAAACGGGAGTACTCCATTCCAAAGAAATATCTTTTTTAGTGCTGGGGAAAGCCATGCACCCTGTGGTGCTAGGATTACCCTGGCTATAGCGTCACTCTCCGGTAATCAAGTGGGATACCCTCCAACTGGCGCAGTGGAGTCCCTTCTGTTTCTCCCATTGCCTCAAGATTCCACGACCGCCTCAAGTATCCTTGCTCAGCACGTCGGTACTGCCGCCTGCACCTTACAGAGACTTCGCCGAGGTATTCTCCAAAGAAAAGGCGGAGATTCTTCCTCGACACCGGCCTTTCGACTGCGCTATAGACTTGCTGCAAGGTACCACACCTCCTCGTGGCCGTGTGATTCCACTATCCCTACCAGAGACCCGAGCAATGTCGGAGTACATCACGGAGAACCTTGCCAAAGGATTCATCTGCCCCTCTCACTCGCCTGCCGGAGCGGGGTTCTTTTTCGTGGGGAAAAAGGATGGGTCACTCTGACCATGTATAGACTATCGAGGATTAAATGCCATCACTAAAAGAGACCGCTATCTGCTTCCGTTGATCCCGGAGCTCCTAGATAGGCTGCAAGGAGCCAAGCTGTTTACAAAACTCGACCTCACAGGAGCCTACAACTTAGTACGCATCCGCCCGGGAGACGAATGGAAGACTGCCTTTAACACCAGGGATGGGCACTATGAATATCTAGTAATGCCCTTTGGGTTGTGTAATGCCCCAGCAGTCTTCCAAAACCTCATGAATGAGGTACTGAGGGAAATGCTGAATTAATACGTCATAGTGTATCTAGATGACGTGATAATTTACTCTAAAGATTTGGAATCTCACTGACACCATGTCAGACAGGTGTTACAAGTCCTAAAGGAAAACCATCTGTATGCTAAACTTGAAAAATGCATGTTCGAGTGTGAGTCTTTACCGTTCCTGGGTTATATAGTGTCATCCACCGGGTTCCGGATGGATCCAGAGAAGGTATCGGCAATCACCAGATGGCCTCGCCCCACGGGACTAAAAGCCTTACAGAGATTCGTGGGATTTGCCAACTTCTATAGACATTTTATTCCCCATTATTCACGCAGAGTGGCACCCCTCACCGCTCTGACCCGTAAGGGAACGGACACTAAAGTGTGGCCTGACATGGCCATCCAGGTCTTTGAAGATCTAAAACAAGCCTTCTTAGCAGACCCTTGCCTACATTACCCGGACCCGCTACGTCCCTTTGTGGTTGAAGTTGATGCCTCTAACCTCGCGGTGGGGACTATACTCAGTCAGTACTCGCAATCAGGGTGGCTGCTCCCCTTTTCCTATTACTCGAAGAAGTTCTCACCCGCCGAGTGCAATTACAGTATTGGTGACAAAGAGCTCCTAGCCATCAAATTGGCCTTTGAGGAGTGGAGACAACGGCTAGAGGGGGCAGTCCATCCAATAACGGTCTATACTGACCACAAGAACCTCAAATTTATTTATTTATTTATTTAAAAATATTTCTATACCGTCTTTTCAAACGAATTTGACCAAAACGGTTTACAAAATTACAAATTATAAAAACAACAAAAATAACCAAAAAATTACTTTCTATCTCAAGCGCAGCAGTTGAATCCCAGACAGGCCAGATGGTCGCTCTTTTTCAGCCGGTTTGACTTCACCCTGCAGTATCGACCAGCTTCAAAGATTGTCAGAGCCAACGCATTATCCCGGACCTCGATTTTGGGCAAAGACGAGGATCATCCTCAATTCATCCTAGACCATGCCAAGATTCGCCTAGCAGCTGTGACGGTCAAGGCTCAAGAGAGGACCGTGGACCCTAGACACTTACGAGAGAGAGTATTACACTGGGCTCATGACTCGCTAACTGGTGGGCATGCCGGCAGAGAGCGGACATTAGAATTATTAAATTGATACTATTGGTGGCCCAACTTGCGACGAGATGTCCGAACCTACGTAAGTTCCTGCCCCACTTGCGCCAAGCAGAAACCCAAGGTTGGATCTCCCTGGGGCCTATTGCAGGCACTTCCAGTTCCCACAGAGCCCTGGACCCACATAGCCACAGACTTTGTAGTGGACCTACCCACGTCTATGGGGAAGACTGTGATTTGGGTTACAGTAGACCGCTTCTCCAAGATGGCCCACTTTGTGCCGTTGCCCAAGCTACCGTCTGCCCCAGAACTGGCACTACTATTCACCCAACACATCTTCCGTATCCACGGACTTCCTCAGGACATAGTCTCTGATCGGGGGCCGCAGTTTATGGCCCGATACTGGAAGGTCCTATGTAAGTACTTTAAGGTCCAACTCAGTTTCTCCACAGCCTTCCACACCCAGAGAAACGGCCAGTCGGAGCGAATGAATCACTCTCTGAAGACATTCCTCCGAGCATTCGTAAATGAGAAACAAGACAATTGGACGGAACTTCTTCCCTGGGCTGAGATTTCTTATAATAATCAAATCCATGCTGCCACAGGGAGCTCTCCATTTCAAATCATCTATGGGAAACAACTCAAACCCCCGTTGCCCCTATCTACGCCAGTTTCTTCACTGGCGGCACAGTTATCTGCACAACAACTTCGGGGCCTTTGGAAAACCATCCAGAGCAAGCTCACTTCCGCCGCCAAAACTGCTAAGGGAAATGCTGACCAGCACCGTCGACCAGCACCAGCATTCCGTCCGGGAGACCGCGTCTGGCTCAGCACAAAGAACATCCATCTGAGGCTGCCCTCTAAAAGATTAGCTCCCAAGTTTTGTGGATCATTTCGTGTAGCTGAAAGAATTGGAATGGTCTCCTATCGACTGTGACTGCCATCCACCCTGCAAATTCACAATGTTTTCCATGTCTCCCTCCTTAAACCAGTGATCCTCTCCCGCTTTCACCGCAAGCCACCGGAAGACACAGCAACACCCACGGCTGAGGACCCTACTTACCAAGTGAGGGAGGTTGTTGACGTACGCTTTTTTAACCGTCGTTGGGAGTACCTATTAGCCTGGGAGGGTTGCGGAGATGAAGACAACACCTGGGAACCTGCCCGCAACATCCTAGATAAATCACTCCTCCGACAATTCCATCTAGACCATCCTGGAAAACTTGGTCCTTTAAAGAGGGGGCTTAAAAGGGGGGGGTACTGTTGCGGCCCTGACCGCCTCTCCCACGATTGGGGCCGGGGTCACTTACCTCTGCACCGGACCGCGGAGAGGAACGCCAGGGTCCCGGCCTGGTAGGCCGCATGGCTGCGGCGTCTCCACGTGAGAGACGCCGCCGAGCCCGTCGCTAACTCTGCCCCCCTTGTGTTGCTACACACGCGCGAGAACGGGGCATTTAAAGATCCAGCACCCGGAAGTGCTGGACAGCCCCCTGGATGATGTCAGACACCGGTAGAGTATATTAGGCCGGCGTCTGGCTCAGGAACTTCGCCTTGCAACGAGGTCCCTCTCCTGAGAGTCTAGTTGCCATCCTGTTCCTGTTTTCTGCTGGTCTGGTTCCTGGTGTTCCTGTGCCTGTTCCAGTCCCTGCTCCAGCTGTTCCTTCATCTGCTGATTTCCTGGTTCCTGACTCCGGTTTGCTCCTGATGCTCCCTGTTCGCTGCCTGCCTTGACTTTGGACCTGCTTCGTACTTCATCTGCTCCAGCCTCGTAAGTCCCAGTGGCCCAGATCCCTACGGGCCCCTCCTGGGGGGATCCAGGGCTCTGGGTGAAGTTCTCTCTGACTCTCCTGCCTGAGACTGCCTAAGTCCCAGCGGTCCAGATCCCTACGGACTCCTCCTGGGGGGATCTAGTATCTCCAGGGTGAAGCCGCCGCCAGGTCACCAGCTTGA
This sequence comes from Rhinatrema bivittatum, assembly GCF_901001135.1. Classification (NCBI taxonomy): domain Eukaryota; kingdom Metazoa; phylum Chordata; class Amphibia; order Gymnophiona; family Rhinatrematidae; genus Rhinatrema; species Rhinatrema bivittatum. The sequence continues at coordinate 202,300,483 of NC_042618.1, read as the reverse complement.
TTCCGCCTCCCGGCCTGTCCAAAGGAACCCTCCTTTCACTAGGCCGGCCCAAGGGTCCACCGCTTCTCCCAGCCGCAACACAAATAGACTCATTATTAGGAATGTGCATTTGTGCGTCCATTCATTTAATTCATTTGGATGCCTATTGCATATCTAACGAATAAACAAATGTACGTACAACGAATAGTGTGTGCCTAATGGATGCACTTTAGATGGACATGCATACCATTCATTTTGTGCGTACATTTGTCCATGATATACTCGCTTATGCACGAAACAAATGGATGTCCAAAAATTAATGAATGGACATCACTACTTATTATGTTTCCAGGAGCTGAGTTTCCAAAACACAGTTCGTTGTCTTTCAACTTTGCTAACCAATGTCTTGACAAGCTGCTTATTCTTGTTGAATACTTTTGGTTTATTTTTAATTTTCCTGCTTCAAACTCATTTTCTTTTATTGCAGATAAGATAATGGTAAGAACTCGTGTAGTCTGGGAGACGGCACCCGTACCTACAGTGTAATGATCTCTGACCTCCACGGAGACATGATTCATGTTATGCTTTTTTAGGTTGCTGGAGTTTATAATGGGGTTGGGGTAGAGAATAAGTAAAGGAGATGGGGGTTGGGTTTGGAAGTTAGGGTGGGGGGAGCAGGGGGAAGGAGAGATGGGATAGTGGAAAGAATAATGGTTATTGTTAAGTCGTGAATGGGGTGATTTCGAGTTTGTTCTTTTATTGGATCCAACAGTCTAAGATAAGAGATAGGGGAGCTGCTGCTCATAATGGGTCACGGCAGCTCTTTCCAATTAAAGACTTAGTTCAGCAATGTTTCATTCTGTTTGTTTTTACTTTTTAGCATATAAAAGTTAAACTGGTAACATGGAATGTGACAGGACTGGATATGCTTGTAAAATAGGAAACAGTGCTTATTTACCTGAACAGGTTGAAATACAGCATTGCAATTCTTCAAGAAACTCAACTCTCAGAAGCTGAACTTAAACTAAGGAGAAGGTGGGTTGCACAGTTTTGTTTTTTTAGCTACTGTATCATCTAAAAGTTGTGAGGTAGTTATTTTGGTACATAACAATGTTTCTTTTAAGATGGTGAAAAAGCAGGTTGATTCAAAGAGGAGATTCATTATTATACAGGGCAAGTTAATGAGTAAATTAACTATTTTAGTTTCTACATATACCTCCAACAATTATGATTATATTTTTATTTTCTACTTTGATGACTAATATTTTAGAGAGAGGAAATTATCCCATCACACTGGGGTGGGGGTTTGAACTGTATTATTCACTCATTCTGGGACTAGTGTTAAAGTGCAATCCATGAGAATAAATGTTGTGTGTAAACATCTCAAAGTGATTGATCTCTGGCGAGTCCTTAATCCTTTTGTTAAGACTTCACACATTATGGCATGGCTCATGATAAATGTACCAGAATGGATTTCATCTAAGAACATAAGATTTGTCATCCTGGGTCACATCAAAGATCCATTAAACCCAGTGTCCTGTTTCCAACAAGTCACAAGTACCTGGCAAGAACCCAAAAGGTAAACATAAGAACATGCCATACTGGGTAAGACCAAAGGTCCATCAAGCCCAGCATCCTATCTCCAACAGTGGCCAATCCACACCATAAGAACCTGGCAAGTTCCCAAAAACTAAGTCTATCTCATGTTACTGCTGCTAGTAATAGCAGTGGTTATTTTCTAAGTCAACTTAATTAATAGCAGGTAATGGACTTCTCCTCCAAGAACTTATCCAATCCTTTTTTAAACCCAGCTACACTAACTGCACTAACCACATCCCCTGGCAACAAATTCCAGAGTTTAATTGTGCGTTGAGTGAAAAAGAACTTTCTCCGATTAGTTTTAAATGTGCCACATGCTAACTTCATGGAGTGCCCCCTAGTCCTTCTATTATCCAAAAGAGTAAATAACCGATTCACATCTACCCGTTCTAGACCTCTTATGATTTTAAACACCTCTATCATATCCCTCCCTCAGCCGTCTCTTCTCCAAGCTGAAAAGTCCTAACCTCTTTAGTCTTTCCTCATAGGGGAGATGTTCCATCCCCTTTATCATTTTGGTCGCCCTTCTCTGTACCTTCTCTATCGCAACTATATCTTTTTTGAGATGTGGTGACCAGAATTGTACACAGTATTCAAGGTGCGATACAGAGGCATTATGACATTTTCCATTTTATTCACCATTCCCTTTCTAATAATTCCCAACATTCTGTTTGCTTTTTTGACTTCCACAGCACACTGAACCGACGATTTTAATGTGTTATCCACTATGACGCCTAGATCTCTTTCTTGGGTGGTAGCTCCTAATATGGAACCTAACATCATGTAACTATAGCATGGGTTATTTTTCCCTATATGCATACCTTGCACTTATCCGCATTAAATTTCATCTGTCATTTGGATGCCCAATTTTCCAGATTCCATGTTGCTTATCCCAGTAATAAGCAGTTGATTTTTACAAGTCTACCTTAATAGTGGTTTATGGACTTTTCCTTCAAGATCTTGTCCAAAGCTTTCTCCACAACCTCAGGCAATGAATTCCAAAGCTTAATAATTCATTGAATAAAAAAAATGTCCTGTTTTACATATACTACTTAGCAACTAAATTGCATATTCCATAGTCTTCATATTTTTTGAAAGAGTAAACAACTGATTTGCGTTTACCTATCCATTCCGCTCATTATTTTATAGGCTTTTATCATGTCTCCCCTCAGCCATCTCTTCTCCAAGCTATACATTCCTAACCTCTTTAATATTTCCTCATAGGGAAATCATTCCATCCTTTTATCATTTTGGTCACCCTTCTTTGTACCCTAATTCTGCTATATTTTTTCTGAGATACGGGGACCAGAATTGCACATAATATTCAAGTTATGGTCATATCATGGAGCAATACAGAGGCTTTATGATATTCTTTATTTTATTCTCCATTCCTTTCCTAATAATTCAGATAATTACAGATGATTTCAACATATTATCCATGATGATGCATAGATCCTTTCTCTGAGTGGTGACTCCCAATGTGGAACCTTGCTTTCTGCAGATATAATTTAGATTGCTCTTCCTTAAGTGCATCATGGGCAATGGGCGGCGCTACTTAGCCGGACACGTTATCCAGCTAAGTAGTGATCTTCAGCCTTAGAGGGATAACTTATCCACCTAAATTAGACCTATTCAATAGCAGGTGTAAATTCAGACAGATAATACTTATCCATCTAAGCAGCGATTTGTCCAGAGATATTCAGCAGCATAGACATGTTGCTGAATATCCCATTTAAGTTAGCCAGATATGCCTATCCTGCTAACTTACATAAACAGAGTATTGACCCTAGGTATCTGTGACATACAGAATTTACAGGACACCTGAAGCTCAAGACAGAACAAAATGCAAGTATCTTGGTGCTTAATAAAAAGCTTGTTTAAATAAGAATATTTTTAACAAACCCTTAAAAGTCTTTGAACAATTTTCTAACCACAACTCATGGGTCAGTGAATTCCAAAGATGTGGTGCAGCTACAGATAAAGCTCGTTCTTTCGTAGTGGAAAGACGAGGAAGTCTCACTGAAGGAATTTTGAGGAGGTTGCGATCTCTGGAACACAAGAGCCTAGTAGGCTTAAAGATTTTTAATAATGCATTTATCCATGGGCAGGCACCCAGAGATAACAGTTTGTGCACTAGTGTAAAGACCTTATATTTAGTTCTCTGATGGACGGGTAACCAGTAAAGTTCAACCAAAACAGGAGTTATATGACCTCGTCTTACAGCCTGTAATTACTCTGGCAGCAGCATTTTGCAATAACTGCAAAGCTTTTACTGCTGATATCTGTAGACACAAATTGATGGAATTAGGGGCTTATATAACTGTGCAGAATGGGTCAGGCTGTAATAGTGGCTTCAAATTCCAAGTCAGCCTCAATTTATAGAAGCCAGCCTTAATCACTTTCATTTGCAGACCAAAACTGATAGTTGAGTCAAGAATGACCCCTAAACTTTAGGCTCCACTAACAACTCGTAATTCTTCAGCATTGATCCTCAAGTTTAAAGGTGTAGTGGATAGGACACTATGCTGAATGACTATTTATGTCTTACAGATGTTCAGGGCTAGTTTGTTGTGTGTCATTACATGGTTAGACAGAGAGAAATCATCGAAGAGGTTTCTTCTCAGGTATTCTCCATAGGGATATAAATCTTAATGTCAACAGTAAAAATGTGAAAGCCTATGCAGAGACTCTCAAGTAGTCTACAGACTGGAGCAAGGTAGATATTAAAATGTAATGAGGATAAAGCCGATCCATGAGGTACACCCATTGGCACTGCATGACAGTCTGAGCGTAAACTATCAGTCATGGTTTGAACTTTTCTACTAGTTAGATAAGATTGAAACCAGTTAAGTACAGGTCCAGTTATTCCTAATTCTTCCAATCTGTAGAGTAGTATTTTGTGTTCAATCGTGTCAAAGGTTGAGCTAATGTCAAGCATAACCAGACCAAATCTCCAATTGCTATCTAATCCTCTCCTCAGACTGTCCAAAAGGGAGAGAATAAGGATCTTAGTGTTCAAATGTCTTTAAATGTAACTCATGATTATCCTCGATGAAATCAGTTAACTGCCTTAAAACGATGGACTCTAGAAGTTTGGATTCAAATGAAAGACGAAATCGGTCATTAGGTTCCAGCCCTACTTTTTTTTAAAAAAAGAGGCGCACTAAGGCTTAATTTAGAGAAGCAGGGACATGACCTTCTGCTAGTGAAAAATTTATGAAGTCAAGAAAGGAGCAACAGTATCACTTATACTTATCTCTCCAGTTAGAATTTGTTTTAACCTATCTTTTTTCTATCAGCCTAGTTCCTCTTTCCCTGTTATAATGTAACTTATTGCTTTCACTGTTAACTGGTTCCCTCTAGTTTATTGTAAACCGGTACGATAAGACCTGGTCTTGAGCATCGGTATATTAAAAGAATTTAAATAAATAAAATAAATAAATTATAATTTTTTTTTGTAAATTATATTTTATTTATATAGTATATAATAACCATTGTATAATACACAAAGTACTATATTAGTCCATAGCATTCACTTTGATACCATCTCAATATTCAACTGATAAAATATCTCAGAAATACCCACATACAACAAAAAATTAAGTTCCCCTCTCCCTATCCCACCCATACTAACCAAACAAAGCGACAAACATTTGTGACATGAATTGCCATTATTAATTACTACAAGGTCAGGCTTTTAAATAATTGTGGAAATTTAAAAACCCTAGGAAAACAATACAGCTCCAGTACTTATGACATCCCCTCCTCATTTCACTTATGTAATGATACAGCAACTACCTTCAGACCCCAAATCTACAATCAGGACCAAAATGGAAGGAAGACCAACTTAAGAAAGGGCCCCATATTTTCTGAAATTTCTGAAGGGTATGATTTTTCAGAGCTGTCAATCTATATAAGACGCAAACCTTCTCCAACCTCTGAAGGACAACCTATGTACAGGGAATTATGATTGACTTCTAATAGCAGCCATTTCACATCGTGCCGCTATAAGAATATAATGATACAATTGCCATCTCTCTGACGGGATGTCAAGGGTATATTCAATAACACATTTTCAGGAAAGAATTTAGGACATTCTAGAACTATATCTTAAAGTAATGCCAGTATAGACTTCCCAGTACTGAACCATTTTTGGACATTCCCACCATGAATGGAAAAAAGTTCCTCTACTCTTTCCAACATAAGTCATCCCTATTGGGGTAAGTCCTCTGGCAACTGTACCGGCGTGAGATGCCATCACAATAAAACTTTAACAGTTTTCAGATAGTAGAGCAGAGATCAAGCTTCGCTTAGTATTATAAAATATCTTTTCCCATTCTTTCTCTGTCAAAGCTCGACCTAAGTCCCATTCCCATGCTTTAATATAGGCTGGCTTTTCCAAGGGGTCCTTAATCAGGAATTTATACATTCTAGATATCAAACCTTTCATTTTATCTGCATAGTCACACCAGTTATCAATCTGAGTTTTACCTAGTCTCAGATCATCATCTACTCTCTGTTATCATAAAGTGGCATATTTGAAGGTATGGGAAGATATCATTATTCTGCAAATGGTACCTGTCTTGTAGGAAAGGGAATGTTAAATAATCGCCGGCCCCCCACAACTGTCCTAAGCGTGTTAAGCCTTTTTCCACCCACTTCTTAAACAGATGTGTTGTTCCACCCTCCGGAAATAGTGCATTATGAATGATAGACAAGTTTAAAAAGTACCTCCTTTTACCTATTAGCTTAGGCTGCCATTGTTTCCAAACTCTCAATGTAGTTCCCATTTTCAGAGGCAAGCATGCTAAAGGTTTCCAAGTCGCCCGCGATTGCCATGTCATTGCCCACAAGGGCATGCAACCAATCATTTTTGTTCCAACACAACACAGAGTTTGGGATCCCCTTTCCTATTCCAATCAAAAAATGCCCTCATTTGTGCAGCCATATAATACCAACTGAGGTGTGGGACATCTAAGCCACCATTCAATTTTGAGCAGTACATAATATTTCTTGCAATCCAAAGAGGCCTTCACTTCCAAATAAAAGTGAAGATACACTTCTGCCACAGCTTTAATATCGCTGTTGATATATAGATAGGGAGCGACTGAAAAAAAAAAAAGTACAGGTAATACGTTCATCATTACAGCAGCTATTCCACCCAAACAAGAGAGGGAAAACTCGGACCAGGTACCTAAATCTTGATATATTTTATTTGCTAATAGGAGGAAATTCAACTTATATAGATCCTTCAGTTGATTACATATATGGATTCCCAAATACTTAATCTTTTTAGTAGCCCACCTAAACTGAAAAGCAGATCTCAGCTTAAGAGTTGGTCTTCTGGAACAGATAAATTTAATAATTCAGATTTATCCAAATTTAATTTGAAAGCTGAAACAGCACTAAACTCCCTCAAAGCTTCCATGGCCACACCCAAAGATTGATCCGGCTTAGTCAGTGTAAATAGGATATTGTCTGCAAAAAGAGACAGTTTGTAGTTGTCTCCCCTCACAGACACCCCATATACCTTTTCTTCTTTGCGAACATTAATAGCTAGGGGTTCCAAAAATAAAGCAAATAAAGGTGATAAGGGTCAGCCTTGCCCAGTCCCCCTCTGAATAGTGAAAGGGTCAGAGTAAGAACCATTGACCTTGACACTGGCCTGCGGCTCTTTATACAACTGCCATAACCAATTGAGAAAAAAGGGACCACAATTAATTTGTTCTAAAGTACAAAAGATAAAAGGCCAGTGCACCATGTCAAAGGCTTTCTCGGCATCCACCAATAGCAATACAGCAGGAATTTGCTCTTTTTTCACCCACTAGTTAAGGTCTATAATTTTTCACCCATTGTTTGCTGCCATCTTGCCTGGAATGAAACCAGCCTGATCCGGATGCACCAATTTAGCCATCACCCTGTTAAGGCAGTTAGCTAAGATTTTAGCTAAAATCTTAAGATCAACATTAAGTAAGGCTTTAGGCTGATAGAACCCACACTCAGTTATATCCTGCCCTGGTTTCGCAAGAATAGTTATACTCACTATATCAGACCCTGGGAATATGGAATTACCCACCCTTAAGTAATTAAATGACGTACCATCTACATCCCTGATCCCAGTTATCTGGTTCTAAGAGAGATGTATTTTTAAACCATCCAGCCAGAAATCTACTGGCCTTGTTTCCCCATTTGAAAAATTCCTGTTTGACCAGATTGAGTTGTAGGGCGATACTGTCAAGCTCTAAAGATTGTGATGCAAAGCGAGCTCTCTGTAATTTTATATAAACTGAATTAGACATTGTTCTTTTATGTACTGAAGCTAAATCAGAAATTTCAGCTTGCAATTGCCTCTTTGCTTGCAATTTGTCTTTCTTTTTGAATACTGCTCTAGAAATTAGTCACCCATGGATAACTGCCTTCAAACATTCCCAAATCAAGGAGGGATTAGTGCCTCCTACATTGCTACTATTTAGATACTCTAAAATATAACTAGACAATGTTTTGCAGAAGCCCTCATCTGTTAGCAACGTATCATTTAGTTTCCAAAACCTTTTCCCTGTATCCTTACCCACATACTGTAAAACTTACCAAATAGGTGCATGATCTGACCATGTAATGGTTCTCATTTCCACCCCAACAATCCGTTCCAGAATCACCTTGTCCACCAAAAAAAAATCTATCCTAGAATAGGATTTATGAGGATTAGAATAAAAGGTATAATTTTGTTCAGTTGGGAAACGGTGCCTCTATACATCAATGATATTCCATCGCTTCATTACATGTTTAAGACTTGCTCTATAGGAGTTATCACTATCACTACCACCCCCAGAGTTATCCAGAGACGATGAAAGAGTTAAATTAAAATCCCCTGCAACTATCAAATGACCCTCCCCTTCCTTGTCTATAAGTTTACTGATGGGCATAAATGTTTATAATGATATATAATTCCCCCCCTAATTCACAAGTTGTTAATAAATATCTTCCTCGGGGATCTGCCACCAACTTTTTGATAATGCATTCAAGGTTTTTAAGAAACAAGATCCTTACCCCCGCGCATTTTGCATGTTTGGAGGTTGGAACAAAAAACCCGTAGAGAATAGAGGCCATTTTAGAAGATGTTCAAAACATAGTTTTAAGTGTGTTTCTTGCAATAAAACAATGGAAGCCCCAGAGTCTAAAATTTCAGACCTGAGAAAATGCTTACGCAGGGTATTCAACCCCTTAATGTTGTTAGATAGGATCTGAATAGATGGCATAATGACTTTTAGACCAAAAGATGGTTAAGTCTGTCTACCATCACTGTCCCTCCTCTAGTAATATAAATGCTTTATCTGACCTCCAACCCTCAAAGAAGCACCCCACTTGAATCCCACAGCCATAATTGTTTAGCACAATATGTCACAATGTCATCATAAAAATAATTCAAACAAACAATGGCTCAACTACCTCATGTAATTCATACAAAAACCACATGCCATCTAATCATGAGGAAAAACATTTAAAAATAATTTTAGGAATTAGTATCAGAAATAAAAGTGCTCTTTCCAATACATTCTCCAGGCTCTTGCCCGTAATGGGCTATAACAAGTATCATAGACGAGCACTGAAGTTCACATCATTTGCTTCTTCCCATACTTAATTGTTTCTACTAATTTTATTGAAATTACTCAAACTAAAGTCATTTATATTTTCGCTTTTAATTCTCCAACGAATTTATTTGCAAACATTCAACTTCTTTTTCAGCCCGCTGCGGTACCTCAACTTCATATACCCAGCATTGCCTGGAGATTGTATTGAAAAGAGCGCTTATTTCTGATACTAATTCTCACAATTATTTTTAAATGTTTTTCCTCATGATTAGATGGCATGTGGTTTTTATCATAAAAATAATACCACATAATACAAAAAATAAAGAGAACCCCCCCACTCCCACCCGATACTCCTTTCCCCTTAACCAACTGCTATTCCTCCATAGCAGTGCTGCATACACAGAAGAATATAGTAATCTACAAAGAAAAAACTCTCCTCGAGCTTTGAAAAATAAACTATCAATTGACTCTTGCCAATGTTACGTTAAATCTGACTCAGAAACTGACGTCCCTTAAACTGATCGCAACTTTACAGGTACCTAGAGGAACGCTCAAACAAAGAAAAAAGGTAAAGAAGACTTCTGGCTGCAGCCTAATTGGAACTGTTCATTATTTTCCAGAGTCTTTCCAAGATAGGGAGTCCCCCAAATGTCCATGGAGTCTCCGCCCTCCTTTTCCCACTCTTTGCTATCGCGGTGTATCCTCACACATGAGGGGAGCTGGATTATTGGGTAAAGACGTCATCTTGAACATGATGCCAGTGGATTGCAAAATGGCCACCGCTTTGCTGACCAATTGAGCTTTCAAGGCGGATCCCTGTATTGTAATGGCTACCCCAAATGGGAACAGCCATGGATAGCGGATGCGCAATACTGAGGTTATTTCCTTAAATTCCAGCCTCTTTTTAATGGTAAGAGGAGAGAGATCAGAAAACACAGCTGCAGTGTTTGTCTTCCAATTCCAGGATTGCTGTTTACGTGAGGCAGTTAGCACTTTCTTTGACTTGTAAGTGGTGAAAACATGCAATGATGTCTCATGGTTTATTTCCAATCTTGGGCCCCAGCGACCAGTGTGCCTGTTCTAGTTCCACTGTTGGTCCTTCTGAAATTAACTTGGTAGCTTTATCTTGGCTCAAAAAGAAAGCAAAAGTTGCTTCACTACCACATGGCAGTCACTGTAAGCTTCGGTTTCCGGTATACCCCAGAATCGCAAGTTGTATCTACAATTACAATTCTCCAAATCTTCTAATTTTGTTTGCAAATCCGAATTGTATTTTATCACAAAGCTTTTGCATTTTGTCCAATTTATTGGCATGGGCTTCCAATCTGACATCGTGCTTGTCAACCTGCCTCCGAATATCCTACATCTCCTCTCGCATCTCCACCATCATATCTACGACTCCTGCTTATTATCACGAATCTTTTTGGAGCTCAGAAAACCATTGGCGAAATTCTTCCCACGTAGGTAAGTCAGGCAGGCATTGCTGTGTTCAGCTCCCCTGGCTGCGGGGCGGTCTCCTCAACAGGATCTGGATGAGCTTCGATCTCGACCATTCCACTGGGCCCATTAGCATCTGAAGACAATTTCACAAAAGAAAACTGCTTGAAATCAGGTCTTTTTTTCTTCGTAGCCACTTGTAGAGTTTAATTGTTCAATCCAATGTAGATATATTGCCTCAGTTAGGGAGGATGAGTGGCAATTCTGCGCGACAGGCTCAAGATGCCGGACAGCTCGGGATTAAGCTTTCATCTTGTTCTGTAACGTCAACTGTCCCCCCACATAATTTTTAATACAAGTATCCCACATATATTCAATGGGCAATTGGACAAATTCATTTTAGTCTCTCTGACAGAAACTTGGTCAAACAGACCATTTAATTGGTGAATCCATTGGCTTCTCTTCAAACCATTTTGGGACTTGGTCAAATTAAGTAGAGATTAGAGCAAGTTTAATATCCAGAAAATCCAGAAAAGAATTTACATTAACAGTGACTCCAGTTGAAGTCCCAGAAGACAATGATGAATTCAATTGGGTGACTAAGTTCCTAACAACCCCAAAAAATATTTTTGGACTACTTCCAGCAGCTCTATCTGAGCTATAGTACTTTAAAAATAGTAAGCAACTAAAGAAGGTGGAGACAGCAGAGAATTCAGAAAATGATCTCTCCATATAAAAGTAGAATACTGTTTTGATTAAAGCTCAGAAATATTTATCATATAAAAATAATTAATGAACTTGGTATAACAAAATAAGCATTTTCAATTCAAACCGTATTATTCTAAAGTGCTCTTCTAGAGGCTGTGATTTTTAAAATTTACAACAGAATGGTTTATGATAATTGAAATGAGCAAATCTTGATACTGTTTAAGTTTTTTTCCCCGTCTGCCTGTCTTGCTCTGAGTCAAGCTGCTGATGGCAGGGAGGGAATTTTTGGATTGGAGTTCTCATCAACATTCTGCTGTTTCCCATAAGCACCAAAATTGTATCTAAGGCCTCACACAGACACATATACACAATAACACACATGCAAACTCACAGACACATGAATGGTTTTAAATAAAATGTTTTATTCTGAACTAGCTGATTTTTTTCTCTGTAGTTACAAAACCAAAGTGTGAATATTACAAGTTGAAAATCCATACTAAGGCATACCATGCATTCAATATATATAATGCCAAATCGCCACCACCCCTTTCTACAAATATAAGTTGAAAAGCATTCCTGAAGTCATGCCTATGAATGCTTTCCTTACTTGTTTCTCTTTGGCTGAACAGTTTTCTTCCTGTTCATTTGGGTTGCCAGTTTAACTCGAACAGGTCTCTACATGGACTTCAGAACTGTGAAACTTCATGTTATGGTTCCAGCTGCTATGCAGCCTCCCTTCCACCAGAGGATTCCAGTGAGCCCCACGCAGTACTGTACTAGCCAGCACCTCCCTGATCTCAGGTTCCAATCAGTCTTACAGCCTCTGTTCCACTTGCAGACTTCCGTGAGCACAAGCCCCTCTTTCCTATCTGTACCACACCCAGGCTCCAGCGCTACTTAGCCCGTCTGTCCCTTGCCTCAATGCTTTGGCATCAAGTTCCTATGTGCTCCTTGCTCTAGCCACTTCTGCCTTACGGCCTTCTCGGTCTTTGGGCCTTCTGACCTTAGTTATACTTTGCCTTGTCTCGTGGCCACTGGATCTTCTGACCCTAGCTCTGCCTTGCCTTGTCTTGTGGCCTCGGGCATACTGTCCTCAGCTTTTCTTTACTGCCTTTGGGTCTCTTGGTCCTTTCCTAGCTCACAGCTATCTAGCCATCCCTGACCTCTGGCCTAGCCCTGAGGCTTCCCTAGGCCTCTCTCTGATTCTAGGCCTTTCCTCATTGCTGTCTTCAGGCTTTATGTTCTATATTCAGTGTTGTCCTTGTTCTGTCTAAGTCTGTCTTTGCACTAGCTTTGTCCAGTTGTTCTAGCTCCATGCTTACCCGCACTCTGTTCCTGCGTTCCAGTTAACTCTTACCTCCTTCACAGCTCCAGTATGTTCCAGTTCACTCTTACCTCCTCACAGCTCCAGTCTGTTCCTGTGTTCCAGTTCACTCTTACCTCCACGCAGCTCCAGTCTGTTCCAGTTCACTCTTACCTTCACGTAGCTCCAGTCTATTCCTGTGTTCCAGTTCACTCTTACCTCCATGCAGCTCCAGTCTGTTCCAAGTGTTTCAGTTCACTTTTTCCTTCATGCAGCTCCAGTCTGTTTCTGTATTCTAGTTCACTCTTACCTCCATGCAGCTCGTCTGCTCCAGGTGTTTCAGTTTACTCTTACCTCCATGCAGCTCCAGTCTGTTCCTGAGTTCCAGCCCTTCTTGCTACAATATATGCCATTGAATTGTCAATAGGTTTTACCCGCGTTAAGTGCACTTAACGAGGGTAAATGGCTTTTGAAAATTGCTACAATGGTATGCATAACTGCTTTGAAAATTCATGTTTGTTTTTGAGCACAGTAATGATTTATGAAACCATATATGCAACCAGTGATTATACCGAAGACAGCAGCACTATTTGCAGTAGATATTAAGTTATAGGTTGCATTTACAAGTATGAGGTCAATTGGTTTCTAAATTATTGATTTCTTTGGGGATTGACTCAATAAGTACATTATATTTGTTTGTGTCTCCTTTATTGTTGTGTACTTTTATTATAGTATCATCTTAATGCCTAGAAGTAGTTTACCATAGCATTATGAATACCCATGAGAACAGCACTGATGCTTAGTGTTATTAAACCTGCTATGTATCCCTAGAAGGAAGAGAAAAACTTCTGCCTACCTGGCATGATGACATCAGGAAACCCCATCTTCCGGGTGACAGCCACACCTCTGTTAAAGATCATAGGGTTCTCTCTTCGAATCAGCTCCAAATCTCCACGGAAGAGCTGAAGAGAAACTATAAGTCCTGCAAAACAAAACAAAAAAAAGGACCATATAAGAAAAAAGGGGGAATCAGGCTAGAAATATTAAGGATCCCATGCAGGATTCTAGTGCAATCCAGAGTGGGAAATCTATTTTCCCAAAAACATGTGAGACAGGATCCTGATCACAGAGGATCACTCAAAATTTACAGCTCACTAATATTTTTCTTGCCATTGTTTCTATGATGACACACTAAAACAAATAAGACAACTAAATCATCTTAATCTTCACATCAGCAGAATATTTTTTTCCCTGACATATCACTAATTAAAATTAACATAATGTGGGAGCAGGTGATCTCATATTATACAGACTCATTGGTATCATAGAGAGATGCTCAAATTCACTTTCAGTCTGTGCGACACTAGCATTGTTTTTTTTTGTAAATATTTTATTATATAACATGTGGTATTTGCATGAAAACTTATACTATATAACATCCTTTGTACCACAGTGGTAACATTGATAAACAATTATAAATAACCTAATACAAACTTTGGCTAGAAGCTTGACCATAGCTCGATTCCTCCCCCCCCCCCCCCCAAAAAAAAGAAAAGAGATATAAGATAAGCTAATGTTGGGGAGTCAATAGTAGTACAGTCATAGTCATAAGTATTGATTAAGTGGGGCATTACTGTGTAGACTACCATAGTAAGTAGGGATTCCAAATAGCAGAGAATCTAGTGATTGCAAGATTTTTAAGGGCTGTTAGTTTAAATAGCTCACACATCTTGTCTAACTTTTAAGTAACCCGCAATAATGGAGGAGTATTGGCCGATTGATATTCTGCCACTATCACACATCTGGCAGCTAGTATAATTTGGTGGATCAGAAACCACTCACTTGAAGAGCAATCTAAAGGTAAATTTAACAATGTACTCTCAGGTGATAGCCATATTGAAATATGTAATACCTGCTGGATTAATACGGAGACAGCCCCCCAGAATTGTGTGATTAGAGGACACTCCCACCACATGTGTAGAAAAGAGCCTTTCTGTCTGCACCCTCTCCAACACTGATCCTCTTTAGTGGGATAGGCTTTATGCAAATGAACAGGTGTCATATGCCATCTCATTAGAACTTTATGGGTATTTTCCTCAGCAGGCTCGATGGTCTTTATTTTTTAGTTGCTTCAATTTCTTCTTACGTTATCGACCAGCATCTAAGAACATTCGGGCTGATGCCCTCTCACGCAGTACCGAAGCTGAAGATTCGCCAGTCACGCCACAATACATTCTTGATCCGGCTAAAGTCCTTTTAGTGGCTACCCAAGTACCCCCTGAGGGTAAGACAGTAGTGCCCATTTGTCTGCAGAAGCGAGTTCTCACCTAGGCACACAATTTTCTGACGGTGGAACACCCGGGCAGAGCCTGAACTTTAGAGCTCCTGTCCCACTACTACTGGTGGGACAGGAGCTCTACATGTCTGCAAGGATATCCGAGCGAATGTAGACTCTTGCCCAACCTGTGCCAGACAAAAGCCTTTGCCAGGTCGCCCGTGGGGACTGTTGCAACCTCTTCCCATACCCGTGGAGCCCTGGATTCACCTCTCCATGGATTTCATTGTCGATTTACTACTGTCCAAGGGAAAGCAAGTCATTTGGGTCACGGTAGACAGATTCTCCAAGATGGTCCACCTTTGTGGCCCTCTCAAAATTTCCTACTGCGCCTGAACTCACATAACTCTATACTGAGCACATTTTCCGCTTACATGGATTACCACAACACATCGCTTCCAATCGTGGAAGTTGGTGGTGCACTAGAAAATTTGCTGCTGCTATGTGCCCTAGAATACCTACACTCTCTTACATTACCCTGTGAGCACTACTTTCTTTTATGCAAAAAGCCTATCAAATTTATACTTACAGCAATCCAATCTTTAGAGGGAACATTAGCTAATTCCTTAAAATAATCACCTAATCTACTAACAGCAGTTGCAATAAAATACGTGAATGAAAAAATATTTTCTGCAAGAACATTCAAAACCACTTTCTGTAGTCAAGTGAAATTAATAAAGAGAAATGAGAAAGAGATAACCATAATGCCTTAAAAGCCAGTGATAAGTACCATCCTTTTCACAGCAAGAATTAAAGTTACACAAGAACTGGACCTTTAAAATACAGACAGACCCTTACGGAAAACAGAATAGAAATGTGCCAACAGAAACTGAACCGGAAACCACAAGCCCAACGAAAACCAGAAAACTTATTCCTCTCAAAACTTAAAGCAATAAAATTGGAGATATAAAACAGCATGCATAATATTAAAACCATGCTAATAAAAATAATAAATGTCAAAACAGCTGAAAGAAGGCAAAACGATTACCGGCATGGTTAAAAGGGGAGGTGAAAGAAGCTATTTTAGCCAAAAGATCTTCATTCAAAAATTGGAAGAAGGATCCAACAGAAGAAAATAGGATAAAGCATAAACATTGGCAAGTTAAATGTAAGACATTGATAAGACAGGCTAAGAGAGAATTTGAAAAGAAGTTGGCTGTAGAGGCAAAAACTCACAGTAAAAACTTTTTTAAATATATCCGAAGCAGAAAGCCTGTGAGGGAGTCAGTTGGACCATTAGATGATCGAGGGGTTAAAGGGGCACTTAGAGAAGATAAGGCCATCGCGGAAAGATTAAATGATTTCTTTGCTTCGGTGTTTACTGAAGAGGATGTTGGGGAGGTACCCGTAATGGAGAAGGTTTTCATGGGTAATGATTCAGATGGACTGAATCAAATCAAGACTGAAGGGAGGCCCCTGTGGCAAGGAATATCATGGCATGCTGGGCATGCTCAGTAGGCACTCCAGTGCCATTCAAAAGTTTCATGGAAACTTTTAAAGAAGTTTTTCCGTACATAGGGCTCCATTACCGATGTCACCCATATGTGAGGACTAGCATCCTGCTTGTCCTGGGATAATAAACTTTATAAATACTGTTCATAAACAACAAAGGTAGCATATCCCAATATATTAGACACAAATAAACTACTCGTCTTACAAAGCTAGATAATACCCCCCTGAATCTACTCACCCCTTCTCCCCCCCCCCCCCATTCCCCCCCCTCCCCCCATTCCCCCACTCCAGCTCTCCCCCTCCCACTCCAATGCAGATTATGGTCCTTCAGGGAGAGCACAACCCAAATCTGTATTCTAGCTACAACAGCATTATGATCATGAGGCACCCTCCACAGATTGTTTCCACTCATTATACCTAGTTCATACTTTCTCAAATTGTTGTAACATCTTATGCCTAATGGCTGTTATTTTGCTTAAAGTGTTTACTTTCTCTAGCCTAATCTAAACCACACTTATGAGGGGTAACTTTGCTCCAGCCATAATCTAGCAATTTCACACCTGGCTGCTGTGCAAATATGTTTAACTAAACTGCCTTCATATTTAGTACCTTGGGAAATAGGTACATTGAGCAATGCATGCTGAGGAAGTAACGAAATCGAAATCTGTAGGATGTTCTCTATCCATCTGATAACATCTCTCCAAAAACTTTGAATGAAGGGGCATTCCCACCATAAGTGGATATAGTTTCCCACTCCCTTGCATTTGTTCCAGCATTCCTTTGTGTGAAGATCTGGCTTCAAATCTAGCACAGCTCTTAGTTGAAACGTGCTTGGATGCGACACTCTCTAAAATTTAGAAACTTTCAAACATTTCTGCATATCTCACCATCTGCACAAAAAAAGAAAATTACCAGAGATTATGCTATCCATGATGTTTTTTTTTATGTATATCTCTTTGGAACCTATCCAATAAAATCTGCGTTAAAAAATTTAATCTGGTTGTGAATTAGATAACATAGACCTTTTTGAAGTGCTGTGTTGGTGTTAACTTAATTATCCTTTGAAATATAAATTGGATTACCACCAGTTTAGAGGACTTGGAATGATATGGACATGCTTTAATTACCTTTTGTCAATATTTTGTTTTTGATTTCTTTTTCTGTTATGCCCACCTGTTTTCCTTTTCAAGTTGATTCTTAGAAATTGTAATTTTGAAAATGCATAAATAAAGAATAAAAAAATGTGATCTGTATGCATTTATTTATTTATTTATTTATTTAATTTCTTTTACCATACCGATGCTCAAGACTAGGTCTTATCGTACCGGTTTACAATGTAACTGAGGGGAAACCAATTAACATCAAGGTAGAAAGTAAAGTTACATTAAACAGGAAGCGTAAAACCTGGGCAATGGAAGACAGTATAAAATATGTAACATGGACATTAAAATGCTGTTTAACAAGTGACATAAAAAATTAATTAGCATATGTACAATAAAAAATGTCTCACTCTAAACCAGAAAGAAATATATTTCAAAGCAAACTCCCAAACAAAATATACTTCAAAAGCACAGTCACTCAAACTACCCTCAGCAAGCAAAAGTTTAGCAGTTTAGATAGACTTCAGTTTTTATCCAATGCCAAGTCCTGCTCTGCTCTCAATAGCTCTTGCTTCAATTGCAAGTCACAGATCACAACTGTTTTGACTGAATGTTCACTCTTAATCTGTTCATTCATGGCTGATCTATAAGTAAAATAAACTTCTGACTCAATACCTATCTAGTATCCATCTGAAATGTTTGACTTGCTTACTTGTATTATTTGGCTTTTTAGTTTCAATACAAGTGGCACTTAGTTTCAAACACTCCTGGGTACAGAGAAAACTGGCTATACTACAACAGGTACATGTTTCTTGTACAACCTACATATGAGCATACTGTTATTTATTTATTTATTTTTATATACCGGTATTCGATTTTACATATCACATCGGTTTACATTTAAACAAAATTTGCAGGAACTCAAGCGTTACCCTTTGTCAAATATATTAAACATTTAAATATGGGGATTGTTAACAAGGGATATAAAAGAACATGGTTAAGCGGTGTTTGGGTAGATCCTTGGGTACTGTGGCAGATGACCACACCCACGGGGAGGAGCCACGTAAGGAGCCACAGTACTGGGCTAGAGTCAGAACGCACAAACACAGTTAGTTCTTTATTATACAGCTTGAGGAGTGCCACCAGAGGTGGCAGTAGTGAGGCAGTCTGGTAGTAGCAGTCTCAGGAACCTCGGCAGAGGGAGCCCTTCTCACCCCGTTGGTCTCCGAAGCAGGTTTCCCAGCAAGGTAGTACTGTGGATGAGACAGACAGAGTTAGAGTACTCACTAGGTGTTTGCTGTAAGTATGCGATTCCACCAGGTTGAAGAAGAGAGTGCAGGCACCGAGGCAGGGAGAGCAAGCCCTCAAGGAGCAGGTACCCAGGTTAGCAGTTACCCCGAAGGGCAGACTTTGTCACCAGGCTGGAAATCTGGAGCTTTGCAGTGGTGAGCATCGTATCCTTTTTTAGCTCGAAGTCCTGCTTTATCCAGTATATTAGCCAATGGAGTCCAGGGTAGCAGTTACCCCGAAGGGCAGAGAGAGAGCTTCCAGCGGCAGCACGGAAGCGGCAGAGTACCGTAGACAGGAACGGATTCGAGTCCTTGCTAACTCAACGATCTAGCAAATTAGAATAGGTTATATACCCGGATGTCGTGACATCAGCAAGGGGGGACGCCCCCGAGGTTCACGCCAAGGTTGGAATAAAGACGTGGCTGGCGCGCACACACCCTAGTAGGTACCTGGGAGAAGCATGGCGGGAGTTTGCACCATAGCCGTTCTGGGGATGCCGGAGAGGTCGCTTGTAGACACGGTGGTAGCCATCTTTCCTAAGAAAGCGGGAGGAGCTGTGAACAAGGTGGGGCGAACGGGGCAAAGCCGTCTAGCACCGACGGACGCAACAGTACCCCCCTTCAAGGGGCATCCACGCTGTTTCCTACCAGGTCTTGGTTTCTGAAGATGCAATCTTTGGAAGTCTTGTAGCATTTCTTTATCCAGTATATTAGCCAATGGAGTCCAACAGTTTTCTTCAAGTCCATAACCCTCCCAAGATAGGAGGTATTCACATACTCTGCCTCTTTTTCTCACATCGAGAATTGCATCTACTTTGTATTCGATATCTTCTTCTGCATCTATAGGTGTAACTTCAGGTGTCTTGTTGGAGAACTCACTAAGGATCAATGGCTTCAATAGTGAGACGTGGACTGAACTGTGGATCTTCAATGTAGGTGGTAGCTTCAAACTATAAGTGAGATTGCCTAATTGTCGGAGAATGGCAAATGGTCCAACGAAGTGTAGAGCGAAGGGAGCTGAAGGTAGTTTAAGTCTTAAGTGCTTAGTGGATAGCCAGACTTTGTCACCAGGCTGGAAATCTGGAGCTTTGCAGTGGTGAGCATCATATCCTTTTTTAGCTCGAAGTCCTGCTTTAAGAAGCATCTCTTTTGTCTGAGTCCAAAGTTGTTGAATATCTTTGGCAGTAGATTGAGCTGCCGGGGATGACACTGATAATGGAAGTGGCAGTGGTGGCAGTGGTAGTTGTCCGTAAACCACTTTGAATGGTGTTGATCCAGTGGATGTTGCTGAATGATAATTGATGGCGAATTCTGCCCAGGGCAAAGGTTCACTCCAATCATTCTGGCGAGTGTTCACGTAGGTACAAATGAACTGCTTGAGTGTCCTGTTCATTTTCTCTCTGTTTGCCCATTAGATTGTGGATGGTCTGCTGAGGTGAAGTCGAGAGAAATATCAAACTTTTTGCATAGTGCTTTCCAGAACTTAGCTGTGAATTGGGCTCCTCGATAGGAGACTATGTGCTTAGGCATGCCGTGGAGACGGAAGATGTGCGTGATGAAGAGCTTGGCGAGCTTTTGGCGGTGGGTAAGCCAGGGAGAGCCACACAGTGAGCCATCTTTGAGAACCGATTTACAGTTACCCAAATCGTGTTGTTTCCTCCTGAGAGTGGTAAGTCTACCACAAAGTTTGTAGCAATGTGTGTCCATGGTTCGTCTGGTACTGGCAAGGGTTGGAGTAGGCCTCAAGGATGACCGGGTGACGTCTTCTGTCTGGCACAATTTGCGCAGGAAGCAACATAGGAGAATGTAATCTTCCTTCATGGTAGGCCACCAATAAAAGTTTTGTAGGTTAGACAGAGTTTGACGTTGGCCAGGGTGTCCTGCCAGTTTAGAGTCGTGAGCCCATGCTAACAACTTTTTTCTGAGGTTCTTGGGTACGATAGTTTTTCCTGCAGGTACTAAGTGAGTAGGTGCCAGAATAACCTTTCTGGGTCAATGATGTGTTGTGGTTCTTCTGGAATGTCCTCTGAGAGAAATGAGCGAGATGGGGCATCTGCTCTGATGTTCTTAACTCCAGGGCGGTATTTTAGCACAAAGTTGAATCTGTTGAAAAATAGAGACCATCTCGCTTGTCTATGATTTAGGCGCTGTGCATGGCGGAGGTACTCCAGATTCTTATGGTCTGTAAAAACAGTGACTTGATGTTGCGCTCCATCAAGCCAAGGGCTCCATTCCTCAAATGCCATCTTTATAGCCAGAAGCTCTTTGTCTCCTATTCCGTAATTTTTCTCTGCTGGAGAGAAGCGACGGGAGAAGAATGAGCATGGTTGTAAAACCTTCGAATCACCGGCCTGACCGGTGATTCGAAGGTTTTACACCAACGTCTGAGGCATCAACTTCAATGATGAAGGGCTTGGTGGGATCCGGGTGTCGGAGACACGGCTTGCTCGAAAAGGCATCTTTTAATTTCTGGAATGCAGCTATTGCCTCCGGAGACCAATTTGCAACATTAGCACCTTTCTTTGTCATAGCTGTAAACGGAACTGTGAGTGAGGAGTAGTTCTTGATGAAAGTCCTGTAATAGTTGGTGAAACCTAAGAAACGTCTGAGAGATCTTTAGATCGGTGGGTTGTGCCCATTTCCTAATGCTCTCCAGCTTCTGTGGATCCATTTGAAAGCTTTGGTTAGAAACGATGTAGCCCAAGAAAGGCACTGATTCCTTGTGGAATTCGCACTTGGATAGCTTGGCGTAAAGATGATTCTCACGGAGTCTTTGCAGCACTCTTTTGACATCCTTCAGATGAGTGGTTATGTCTTGAGAGAATATCAAGATGTTATCTAGGTAGATTACGACACACTTATATTTATTTATTTATTTTTAATGTTTCTATACCGAAGTTTCTGTACAAGTACAAATCACACCGGTTTACAATATAACTAAAAAATTCGCTAAGGAGCGTTACATAGAACAGTGAAAGGAATTGAATATGGGATGTGTTATAACTTGAACATATAGTACATGTAACTTATCAAAGCGTATAATTTAACATATCGTAACAGATCTTAACCAGAACTAACATGTATTATAACTCAACATATCGTAATATATCGTGATACAGGTATCTTAGGAGAGCGTTTAGGACAAATAACTGAGACAAAATAACCAGTCCCGTTATGTCATAACATAACATGGCAAATTAGAGGAACACGTGGGAAGGATGAATTAGAAACATAATATAAGCGAAAAGACTGACTGTGTCAACTGACTGGGGTGTTAGAGGTGGGAATTAAGAGATTGAAATGACTGGAAATAAGAGTCTGCGATGGCAGGAGTCTAGAGTTTGGTAGGACAGAATTAAGAGTCAGGGAAGGCTAGGCTGAATAGCCATGTTTTAAGTCTTTTTTTGAAAGAAGATGGGCAATGCTCTTGCCTGAGGTCCAGAGGTAATGCATTCCATTGATGAGGACCTGCTGTCGAAATGGCCCTCTTTCTAAAGGATGATTTAGCTTGTGTGGCAAACAGGGTGTCTTTGTAGGCGCTTCTAATTGGTCTGGTAGAGGTATGTGGTGTGAATTGAATAGTGGTGTCTAGGGAGGTTAGGTTGTGTTTGGTTTTATGAATGATCGTGAGGACTTTGAAGAGTATCCTGTACCTGATGGGAAGCCAGTGGAAGTGTTGCAGAGTGAGGGTGATATGATCCCTCTTTTTGGTGTTGGTGAGGATCCTGGCTGCTGAGTTTTGAACCATTTGAAGAGGTTTTATGGTGTTGTCCGGGAGCCCGAGCAGGAGGGAGTTACAATAGTCCAGTTTTGACAGGATGATGGCTTGTAACACCAATCTGAAATCTTGGAAATGAAGGAGTGGTTTTCAGTTTCTGAGGACTTGTATAGAAGAGATCCCGGGAAATGTCGTTCATTAAATTTTGAAAGACAGCCGGGGCGTTGCACAGTCAGAAGGGCATCACTAAATATTCAAAGTGACCATCCCGGGTGTTGAAGGCCGTTTTCCACTCATCACCAGCGCGAATGCAAAGTAAGTTGTAGGCTCCTTTCAGATCAAGCTTGGAGAATATCTTGGCTCCCTGTAGTCTGTTGAATAGCTCTGAGATCAGAGACAGGGGGTAACAATCTTTCACTGTTATCTCATTGAGACCCCTGTAATCTATACATAGACGCAATGTTCCATCCTTCTTCCCCACAAAGAAGAAGCCTGCGCCAGGAGGAGACTTGGAGGGTCTTATGAAGCCTTTTTGGAGGTTTTCCTGAATATATTCGGACATGGCTTTATTCTCTGCCATGGAGAGAGGGTACACCTGTTCCTTGGGTGGTTCAGTGTTAGGCTTCAGAATAATAGAGCAGTCATAGGGTCTGTGAGGTGGTAGTACGTCTGCAGCTTCTTTTGAAAAGACATCTTGGAAAGATGCATATTGAGGCGGAAAAACCGGCATTACTGGGGTGGTTGGCATGCACCATGGCAGTCTGAA
Source organism: Rhinatrema bivittatum (assembly GCF_901001135.1). NCBI lineage: Eukaryota > Metazoa > Chordata > Amphibia > Gymnophiona > Rhinatrematidae > Rhinatrema > Rhinatrema bivittatum. The sequence continues at coordinate 202,277,208 of NC_042618.1, read as the reverse complement.
CCCCAACGTGAAAGTTCCAGTGTAGCCCAATTGAATTGAGGCATATGCTGCTGCAGCCACAGTAATCCCAGTACTATAGGGTGCATGGCCTTCTCTAAAACAAAGAAGGAGATAGTTTCAGAATGGAGAGCACCAGTCCGTAGATATACTGGCTCGGTGACTTGGGTTACTTCACTGGAAAGGGCTCGTTACACTCTGGTGTTTTAGTGTGCCCTTGGGCCTCAGCCCGACCCCAGACGAATCCAGGGCCGAACCGAGGGGTGACGGCATGTCCCACGATGGCTAACGGGCTGACCCTCTGCCAGGCCTGCAAGCTCCCAAGGATGTTGGAAGTTGAATGGTCCTCCGACCATTCAGAGCCCTTTCGGACCTGCTGCAAGGAACAGCATGGAGCAGCAGGCTTGGCCTGAGGTTGAGGGCAGACAGGCCTTGACATGTAGACAGGACTATGGTCGATGCGACGGCATCGCAGACAAAACACTTAGTTGATGCGACAGCATCACTGACGAAGACACTTGGTTGATGCGACGGCATCACAGACGAAGACACTTGGTTGATGCGACGGCATCACTGATGAAGACACTTGGTTGATGCAACGGCATCACAGACGAAGACACTTGGTTGATGCGACGGCATTACAGACGAAGACACTTGGTTGATGCGAAGGCATCACGGACAAAGACACTTGGTACTTGACAACAGCTGGGAGGAAGGACATTTGCACTGTCTCTCAGGGCACCCTACTCAGGCCACCCGTGGGACTGAGTTGCGGACCACCCTGTCCCACTGCGCGCCCTACACAGCCCTTGGAGGCTGGTCACGGACCACGAGGAGAGCGGGACAAGTGTGGGGAAGATCCAGGCAAAGAGGAACTCCAATGACAGAAGCGATGTCACCCGAAGCTCCATCTATGGCTGGCGGGAACAGAGGCTCCAGAGCACAGGCACCAATCCCACCTGCAGACCGCTCCAATCTCGGGCATACACAATCCGAGAACCACAGCTCTACAGGAACAGAAGGCTCAGGAGCACCAGACGAAGACTGGTGCTCCTGAGCAGTGATTTACAATGATTTACAAATCATTGTAAATCACATAATTCTTGTAATGTACCCCATCATACTTCGGTTAATATACTATGTTAAAGTTCCTTTCATTTTTCCTCTTGCTCCCAGTTGTACTCATCCCTGTTTTATTGTAACTGTAACTATTTTATGTTTAGCACCTATTATTTATTTCGTTCATTGTTCCTTTTATCACTCCACTGTTTATTGTAAACCGGCATGATGTGATACCCTCATGAATGCCGGTATAGAAAAAACTAAAATAACTAAAATAAAAAATAAATAAGACGCAGGGAAGAACATCCTGGAAGGCAGACACATCAGGAGGTGGAAGATCATGATGAGACATCAAAACATGAACCGGGACCTCATGCAAAACACCAAGACATGAAGACGTGGTAGAAGGCAGACGAGACGAGGAGCTCCACGAAGAACAGAAGCCCTTACAAGACTCTGGCAGGCAGGAGCCTCCAGAGGGGATGACACTCTGATGCAAGGCAACGACAGACTGAGAAGACAGCCCTTTTATAGGGCTCAAGCAGGAAGTCCACTCCCTAGGTGGGGCCAGCACACTTCCTGTGCCTGGCCCTTTAAATCCAGTGAAGAGGCGTGTGCCGGTGCCTAAGGAACAGCAGAAGCAGGGCTGTGCAGGACCGTGGACAGCGGCCTGCACAGCGTCATTGCATAGAGACGCAGGCCCTGACGTCGGCAGCGGCTCCAGCAGCTGCAGGGAGCCCTGCGGGGAGCCCTGGGGAGCCGCTGCGGGGAGCATCTGGCGGCTTGCTAGGCCGCAAGCCACCGGATGGAACTAGGGCTTGCGGCCTAGCGCCGAGAAGATGGTAATGGCATGAGGGGTGGTCCCAGCCCCTCAGAGAGAAGCAGAAAGTCCGCGGCACCGGCTGCAGCAAAGATGACGATCTGGGGCGGCCTCCGGGCCGCGAGGGGCAGGCAAGACCGTGGCTCGGGCCGCGTTGGAGGCCCGACGGCGGTGTCCCTGCCGCATCGGTTGAAGAACAGCAGCATGGTGAGCGAGTCTGCTCGCAGGGAAACCCGAGGGCAGCTGTTCATAAAAGGGCTCTCCACGAATGGACGACAGAAGTAGTGGAGACTTCATAGTGGTAGTGGGGATCCGTAGGTGCTCTACTAATCGTTGTAGAATTGCCTCCTGCCCCCAAGTCTACTAGGGCAAGAGTCTGATACTCTAAGGGTCCACAGATCAAGAATACAGGAAGAGAGAGCGGAGAAGAAGGAGCAGTAAGACCTAAGAAGAGTCCTTCCGCAGGACTTAGGTCTGCCAGTTTCCCGGACATATAGGGCATGTTTGAACAGCATGGCCAGCTTGTCCACAGTACATGCACAGCCCCAATTTCTTCCATGTTCTTCTCTCTTTTGATGTCAGATGGCTGCGGCCTAATTGCATAGGTTCTTCTTTGCCAGCAACTGGGACCGAGGGAACAGGCCTGGGTGTGGACTTAACTCGAGCTTCACCCTGAAAGGGTTTTCTGGGAGTCTTGGTCTCTTGAACCTTGTCACGAAGTTGGCAATCAATCCTTGTTGCCAACTTCACTAGTTCAGCCAAGGTCTCAGGCATCTCACGAGCGGTGAGCTCGTCCTGCAGACTAGAGTTCAGTCCTTCAAAGAAGAGGGTCTTCAGGCATTTCAGGTCCCAATATAATTCAGATGCCAGTGCCTTGAATTCGATAGCGAAGTCAGCTAATGGTTTATTACCTTGCTTCAGGTGAACCAAGGAAGATCCTGCAGTGGTATACCAAGCAGGGTCATCGAAAACTGATTTAAACAGTTCGAGGAATGCTTCAAGGTCATGAAGAATCAGATCCTCGCGCTCCCACAGCGAAGAGGCCCAAGACAATGCTCTCCCATCTAGATAAGACAAGATATAGGTGGTCTTGGCATAAGCTGTGGGAAAATGGCTGGGTTGCAGGGAAAAGTGCATGCAACACTGGTTAATGAAACCTCTGCATCTCCAAACTTCCCCCGAGAAGCGGGTAGGAGCAGATGGATGTACAATAGTCTTGACCGTCACTTCGGCGGTGTAGCTTCTTTACCTGTGGTGGTAGGTAAGTTCATCTGTGTGTGCAGTAGGTTGAATGCAGTGGTCAAACCTTCCAGCACATTCTGCTGTTTGGAGATTTTCTGGGCCAGGCCTGGAATGGCCTGTAATGCGGTGAGCTGAGCCGAATCCATGGAGTTAGCAATCTGTTATGGTTAAGCGGTGTTTGGGTGGATCCTTGGGTACTGTGGCAGATGACCACGCCCACGGGGAGGAGCCCCATGAGTAGCCACAGTACTGGGCTAGACTCAGAACGCACAAACACAGTTAGTTCTTTATTATACAGCTTGAAGAGTGCCACCAGAGGTGGCAGTAGTGAGGCAGTCTGGTAGTAGCAGTCTCAGGAACCTCGGCAGAGGGAGCCCTTCTCACCCTGTTGGTCTCCGAAGCAGGTTTCCCAGCAAGGTACTACTGTGGATGAGATAGACAGAGTTAGAGTACTCACTAGGTGTTTGCTGTAAGTATGAGATTCCACCAGGTTGAAGAAGAGAGTGCAGGCACCGAGGCAGGGAGAGCAGGCCCTCGAGGAGCAGGTACCCAGGTTAGCAGTTACCCCGAAGGGCAGAGAGAGAGCTTCCAGTAGCAGCATGAAAGTGGCAGAGTAGCGTAGACAGGAACGGATTCGAGTCCTTGCTAACTCAACGAGCTAGCAAATTAGAATAGGTTATATACCCGGATGGCATGACGTCAGCAAGGGGAACACCCCCGAAATTCATTCCAAGGTTGGAATAAAGACGTGGGTGGCACGCGCGCACCCTAGTAGGTACCTAGGAGAAGCATGATGGGAGGCTGCACCATAGCCATTCCGGAGACGCCGGAGATGGCTTGTAGACGCGGCGGTAGCCATGTTTCCTAGGTAAGCGGGAAGAGCCGTGAACAAGGTGAGGCAAATGGGGCGAAGCCGTCTAGCACCGACGGACACAACACACACAATAATTTACTATTGTATTTTATCACCTGCATGCAAATGATAAGCGCAAGTTATAAAGCAGAGTTGCTTACCTGTAACAGGTGTTCTTACAGGACAGCAGGATGTTAGTCCTCACATATGGGTGACATGATCAGGATGGAGCCCAATCACGGAACACTTTTGTCAAAGTTTCTAGAACTTTGACTGGCACCTACTGGGCATGCCCAGCATGGCAATAACCCTGCATCCAGCAGGTGTCCCCCTTCAGTCTCATGTATAGCAAGAAGTATGTGCGAAAAATAAAATAAATCACAAGCGAACCCAACTCCGCAGGGTGGAGGGAGGGTTTCATGAGGACTAACATCTTTCTGTCCTGTGAGATCACCTGTTACAGGTAAGAAACTCTGCTTTCTCACAGGACAAGCAGGATGGTAGTCCTCACATATGGGTGAGTAGCGAACTGAGGATGCCCGAGCAATGCACCAAATGCACCCAAAGACATGCAACAGGCACAACAACAGGGGTGGATTTGGGTAGGAAGGCATCCTGAAAACCCTAAACACGTCACTGGGTAGGATGTTGGGTAATTAAGCTGAGAATAAGTTGCATAGAATAGACTGGCCAAAAATGGAATCTTGCCTGCCAGCCTTATCCAAGCAATAATGGGCTGCGAAGGTATGGAGAGAACTCCAGGTCGCAGCCTTACAAATATCAAAAAGGTGTACCAATGAGGTTCCCACGGCCCTAACGGAGTGTGCTTTCACACGGTCTTGTAGCGGAATGCCTGCTTGCTGGTAGCAAAAGGAGATACAGTCCGCCAACCAGGAGGAAAGGATCTGTTTTCTCACTGGATTTCCCAATTTGATGTTAACGAAAGAAACAAATAATTGAGTGGACGTCCTGTGGGCTGACATGCGCTCCAGATAAAAGGCTAGGGCACGTTTGCAGTCCAGGGAATGTAGCGCCTATTCTCCTGTGTTTGAATGGGGCCTTGGAAAGAAAGTAGGTAAGATGATGGATTGATTAAGATGAAATTCCGACACTACCTTTGGTAAAAACTTAGGGTGTGTATGGAGGACCACTCTATAATGCAAAATTTTAGTGTAAGGTGGATAGGTGACTAATGCCTGTAAATCACTAACTCTGTGAGCGGATGTTATAGCGAGAAGAAAAATTACTTTCCAGGTGAGATAGCGGAGATCGCAGGAGTGGAGAGGTTCAAACGGAGGTTTCATGAGCTGCCCTAAGACCACAATAAGGTCCTAAGTGGGGGCCAGAAGGCACAATGGAGGTTTCAGGTGGAGCAAACCTCTCATGAAGAGTGTGACTAAGGGATGTGTCGAAATAGAGACATCTCCCATGCTGTTGTGGAAAGCGGCTACCCCACTGACATGTACTCTTATAGAGGAAGTTTTCAAGTCTGATTCTGACAGATGCCAGAGATAGTCCAGAAACTTCACAGTGGAACAAGTGAAGGGGTCTATGGACATGGACGTGCACCAGACCGTAAACCTTTTCCACTTAGAACGATAAGAGCGCCTCGTGGAAGGCTTTCGTGAAGCTACCAGGACTCGGGATACCGACTCTGAAAGGTTAAGGGGTTGGAGTATTAAACTTTCAACATCCAGGCCCGTCAGGGATAGGGCCTGGAGGTTGGGGTGGCGTAGGCACCCGTTGTTCTGAGTTATCAGAAGCGAATCTAACCCTAGAGGGATGTGCCGGAGAACTGATAGGGCCTGGAAGATTGGGAACCAGACTTGTCGTGGCCAGTGAGGGGCTATCAGAATCATTAAGCCCTTGTCCCTTCGTAACTTCACGAGAGTTTTCAATATGAGTAGAAGTGGAGGGTATGCGTAGAGGAGACCGCTGGACCACAAGAGGGTGAAAGCGTCCCTCGGCTGTGAGTGGCGGCTACGAGTGAGGGAGCAGAAGTTCTCTACTTTGCGGGTGTGGATGGACGCAAAGAGGTCTATTTGTGGAAAACTCCAACGTTGGAAGATTGTGTCCGCTACCTTGGGGTTGAGAGACCATTTGTGCGGATGGAAGGTTCGACTCAACTTGTCCGCTATAACATTGTCCATGCCCGCCAAGTAGGTCGCTCTGAGGTACATCGAGTGGGAAAGAGCCCACGCCCATATCTGTGCAGCTTCCTGACACAGAAGGTAGGTGCCCGTTCCCCCTTGCTTGTTGATGAACCACATTGCCACCTGGTTGTTGGTCTGAATCAGGATGGCCTTGTTGGAGAGTTAATCCTGAAAGACTCTGAGGGTATATCTGATCGTCCGAAGCTCCAGTAAATTTATCTGATGTTTGGCTTCCTCTGGAGACCAGGTTTCCTGAGTCTGGAGGCCATCAACATGAGCACCCCAACCTAGGTTGGAGGCGTCCGTTGTCAGGATAATTTGAGGTTCTGGAAATTGAAGGGGAAGGCCTTGAAGAAGAGTGGAGAGCCGCATCCACCAGGCCAGCGACAGGCGGAGCTGCTTGGTAATGTGGACAATGCAGGACATTGAATGATAAGCCTGAACCCACTGGGACTTCAGAGTCCATTGCATGACTCTCATGGCGAGGCATGCCATTGGAGTGACATGTACAAGAGGATGCCATGTGACCCAGCAAAATGAGGAAATGACGAGCTGTCGTGTAATCTCGATCCTGGAGGCACTGCGCTAGGGACATGAGAGTACGAGCTTGATCCTGAAGGAGGAATGCTTTCGCCTGCACGGTGTCCAGGTCAGCTCCTATGAAGGATAGGGTTTGAGATGGAACTAGGCTGGACATAAGATAGTTGATCAGAAACCCGAGAGACAGCAATGTATGGAGAGTTAAACATAAGGAGGCTAGTGCGTCCTTTTGAGTTGGAGCCCTTATCAGCCAATCGTTGAGATAAGGGTAGACATGGACACCTTGACACCTCAGGTAGGCCGTGACCACTATAAGGCACTTGGTAAAGACTCGAAGTGCAGATGCTAGGCCAAAGGGAAGTACCCGGTACTGGAAGTGCCGGGGGCCGACTAGGAATCGAAGGAATTTGCGGTGAGACGGAGTGATCGAGATGTGTGTGTATGCGTCCTGAAGATCCAGAGAGCAAAGCCAATCTCCTCTTTGCAGAAGAGGAAGTAGAGAGCCTAAGGTTACCATTCCAAACTTTTCCTTCTGTATATACTTGTTTAAGGCACGCAGGTCCAGGATTGGACGAATGCCTCCTGCCTTTTTTGGAATGAGGAAATACCGGGAATAGAACCCCTGCCCCTGCTGGGAGAGGGGCACCGGTTCTATCGCCCGGATCTCAGGAGGGTTGAAACCTCCTCCTCCAGAAGAGGGGAGTGGTCGGATGATCCCCACGTCGGCCGAGAAGGGGAGTCTGTTGGTACAGACAGGAAGTTGAGGTGATAACCTTGAGTAGTACAGCAAGTACCCACTGATCTGAAGTGATCGTGTGCCATATGTTGGTGAAGTGGCACAAGCGACCGCCGACTGGTACGGACGGTAGAGGAGGTTGGCTTATGCTCTCCAGCAAGGAGTCAAAATCAAGCATCTGGGCCCGGTGGAGGAGCTGGCTGAGTTTTCTGAGACCTGGATTGTCTGGCCTGACCTTTCTGGTAAGGTCTGGAGGGGTGACCTCGAGTAACAGGAGGATAATATCTCCATGGCTTGAAGGACGGCCGCTTAGAGTCTCTTTGGAAAGTCCTTTTAGAGGTGGACGGAAAATCAGAAGGCACAGACGAAAGCTGGCATAGCATCTCGGGGTGGATTTTAAGCTGTGCTAGTCTCCTGGATTTTGTCCCTCAAGAGATTATCTCCAGCGCAGGGCAGGTCAGCCAACCGGTCTTGTACTTCTGGTCTTAAGTCAGAGGACTTCAGCCAGGCCCATCTTCGTGCACTAATCCCCACTGCGGACACCCTAGAAGCAGTGTCAAAAAAGTAATAGGCAGCATGGACCTCATGCTTGCCAGCATCTAGACCCTTCTGAGCCAGTGTATTGAGCTAATCCTGAAGCTGGCCGGGTAAAGACTCAGAAAATTCCTGGATCTTTTTAAATAGGTCCCTGTTATACTGGGTCATGTATACCTGGTAGGAAGCAATGCGAGAAATAAGCATTGAGCCATGGAAAACATGACAGCCAAATGCATCCAGGGACCTCTGTTCTTTCGCTGGAGGTATGGAAGAATGAGGCTTAGAACATTGTGCCTTTTTCTGGGCTGACTCTACAACCACAGAATGGTGATCTAGCTGTGGTTTTTGGAAACCAGAGGCTGTCTGTACCAGGTAGATGGCATCTATTTTTCAATTCACCGGTGGTACAGAGCCTGGATGCTCCCAATTCCTCTTCAGCAAGTCCAGGAGGACTTCATGAACAGGTATGGACATGATCTCCTTGGATGCATCTACGAATTGGAGCACTTCCAGAATCTTGTGTTTGGAGTCCTCTTCCGTCTGAAGTTGGAATGGGATGGTTTCAGACATTTCCTTTATAAAATTAATAAAGGACAGGTCCTCTGGAGGAGAACGTCTTCTCTCCTCAGCAGGAGATGGCTCTGAAGGTAGATCACCAGAATCCTGGGAAGAATCATCGGTCCAAGGATCGTAAGGCTGATCACCTGCTCCCATAGGATCTCCAGAGGGAAGTAATGGTGCTATTCCTGAATGATCAGGCCTAGGCACCGACGGCATCGATGGAGGCACCGATTGACGACGATGCGGTATCGATGGTATCGGTGACATGGATGGGCGAGTCGGTGCCAAGATTCCAGACGGCCCAGGCATAGGTTCCGGCCTCGGTGTTTCATCGTCCGATGACAAAGGAATCGGGGTGGAAGGCACTGGACATACCGGTATCCTCAGTTCCACTGGTGGAAGGGCACCGATCAATGCATCCAACCTGCCTAGTAGCGGTGCGAGTGCCATGGGAATTGGGTCAGCGACTGGGGCTGGTACTGGTGCTGGCGTCGATGGAGGCTGGAAGTCCTGTAGTGCCTTTCTAATGGCCTCTTGGATCATCCGATCCAATTCCTCACGGAAGCCTAGGGCGTGGAACCCCAGCTCTGGAGTAGGAGGCAGCTCTTGCGTAGCCGGAGGGTCCACCGGTGAAAGTGGAGTTGCGGCTCCCGGCACTAATGAAGGTGGGGAACGCCTTGGTGACCCAGTCGCAGAGGTGGATGGGGCTTTATCTGAATGGGATTTCTTTGTCGGTGGCTCTGTTGACGCCGATGCTGAGGGCTTGCCTGGATCAGCGGACTGAGCCTTCCGATGATGGTGTCAACGCTTTTCACAATGTTCTCCTCGGTCCTTCTCTGGAGCCGGAGGAAGAAGTCAATGCCTTCGGAGAAGTTGGCGCCGGGTGTACAGCACCAGTGTCCCGCTGCTGGCGAAAGGTCGATGGCACCGGCTCAGACGATGTCGAAGCGCTCGATGGAGTCGGTGGCTTTGCCTGAAAATGAAACTCCACCTTCTCTGAGCGGGCCTTATGGCACTTCGGTGTCATTTGGGCACATTTGGTGCAAGATAAGACATCGTGGTCCGACCCCAAACACAACACATAGACTCTATGCGGGTCTGTGATGGATATTGTCCGAGGACAATCGGGGCACCGACGAAAACCCGACACCATGGCTTCAACAAAAATTTAGCCGCGGTGCGGTCGATGTCCAGTAGGCCCTGAAGGGAAAGCTTGACAGGAATTGACCACAAATGAAGGTAAAGCCTTACCTTACGACCGCGGACTACGGAATCGATAAGTGGACCCCCTTTGGGGTAGAATTTTTTTGAAATTTTGGAAATATGTTCCGTGAGGAAAATTCCTGTCAGGAATCTCTAGAGAGCTCCTTAACCCACGTGGCTACTGCTGCGTGGAAAAAGAGACTGAAAGGGGATCCCTGCTGGATGCAGAGTTAGTTCCATGCTGGGCATGCCCAGTAGGTGCCAGTCAAAGTTCTAGAAACTTTGACAAAAGTATTCCGTGATTGGGCTCCATCCTGATGATGTCACCCATATGTGAGGACTACCATCCTGCTTGTCCTGTGAGAAAATAAGAGTGCATATGAGTGCAAACATGCTCGTGTATGTAAAAAAACGCAAGCTGCGTAAGTTCAGACTTATCCAGAAAAGTAGTGGCATTTATCAAGATAAATTCTGATTTATGTGGGTAATCAGCAGCACTTAGAGAAGTCAGAAAAGTACTACTTGTCTGTCTAATTAGCACTTTTCTTACTTATCCGGGTATGTAACATTGCTGGATAAGTCTAAAAAAGAAGCACGGTTTATCTAGATAAGTTCAAATTTGTCCATCTCAGTAGTGGCAAAGGCGCTACTTAATCAGACGAATTACAATTTAGCCAGATAAGTGTGGGAAAATGATATAGTCGTGTATTTGTACTTTGAATTTTAAAGGATATGTGAATAGATTTTACTAGATTATTTAGATGCATTCCTCTGTAAGTCGGCTTGTATGCGCACAATTCAGGGGATTTTATAGTATGCGCATGGTAATGAAATTACCAGCTTTACAATTAATCTACTAGTTTGCCCAGTTCATCCTAATTCTTCAGCCTGAAGTTCCATATTTCACCTAGACCCCCCCACTTTTGAGATGTTTATGATCGCTTACACTAGATATTGAGCAGAACTAACTATACACAAGTAAAAGACTTACACGTCACTTTCGCAGGTTGTAAATCAGCAACTTATGCACGTAATTGTTTGTCTTTCCCCAGAACGCCAGCCCCTTTTTTAGACGCGCAAATTTACATGCAGTCCCTGATATATGTTCGTATGTTGCGGTTTTTAAAATACCATATAATCTTTGCCATGTAGGAAATTTGTTACTAGGTACTAACTTTAATACGCATACAGCTATGGAGCGAGCTCTGTTTCATCCCTTAGATCAGAGTTTTATCTTGTATACCACCGAAAGTAAATTACCACTCTTTCTCCAGGGCAATTCGTTAGTTCTGTCAGTACTGAAGTCCTAGAAGTGGCTCACAAGGAAGTTGCAGTTACAAAATAAGGACTCTCACTACTTGCCATTTAAGGGGAATAAGAGTTTTATTCTGGGATTTCAGTCAGGGGCCTTCTTATGGGAAATAAAAGGGCTTAAATTGATTGGGCAACTGGTGAATGAACAAGGCCGGGTGAAATCATTTATATTTCAATTGGGGTGTACACAACCATTTGCTTATTTACAGGCTAGGCACTATGTCAGTTCATTGCCTGTGGGGGAATTGCAAAAAGACAATTCTGCCTTGTATTCTAAGTTACTAAAAATGGAGCAGCCAGAAAATTATGGAAACATTTTACAATCTTAGAAAAGGGAGTTAGGAGTGGATTTATCTACTTCTCAATATATCGGATGTTTCATTAAGATAAGATCTGTAAAGGGTAATGTTTGTTTGTGATAAACACAATACAAGTTTCTCATGGGAGCATATTTTTCTCAAAAACTTGTCCATCTAACTAGGCTGACTCCCACAGAATCTTGTATAAAGAGTAACTTGAGCATTGGTACCTCGGAACATCAATTCTGGGCTTGTCCTAAAATGTCCACCTTTTGGGGATGTGTGATTGGATATATGGGCGAGGTCTTAGGAGTGGTGTTACCCAACAATCCTAAAGTTCTACTTTTTGATGGGCTATCGGACATAGCAATTAGAGATTCTTTTGCTAGGCTATGGGCCCACAAAACTCTTTTGTTGGCATAGAAGGTGATTTTACAGGGCTGGCTCAATGAGGAATCACCCTCCATGATGCAATGGAGGAATTTAATTTACCAGAATTTACCAGATGTGTCTTTTTGAGAAACATGTTGAGAGGACTGACATCTCTAGACGCCGCCAAGTGTTCCAGAAAGACCGGGACCAATACCTACAATCTCTATAGCACAGAGTGAAAAGTCTTGTGATGAATAACTTTTGCTGAGCAAGTGTCAGTAATTGAGAATTATTCTACGATGGGTGGTTGGATCTTGCCTCAGCAGCCTGTACGATCTGCTATTTGGGAAAGAACTGGTGGATTCTCCATGAAAGACTGGGCGGGGGAAGTGAATACCTGTGGGAGTTTGAAAATAAAGATATCATGTTTGAATGTACGAGGGCTGGACAGAACAAACCACTCCCTGGCACTTTTGCAGTAATTTGTTGCAGATTAATAAAAATATTTGAACTTAAAATACCATACACTCTCAGTATATGCCGTTTTAAGAAACCACATGCTTTTTTTTTTTTTATATACCTATTGGTACTTGCTTGCTTAAATAGAAACTGTAGCCATATAATATTATTTATTCTACATACTTAAAGAAACAGGTACCATGTAATCGACAACAATTGGAGGAAAATAATATACAAAACAAAATACATTCTAAGCAAGCTCTGTGCCTTCTCTATACAATGAGAGCCATTTAAAAGTCTTGCAGAAAGTCCTGCAGAAAGAAAAATACAGAAAAATCCTTTAGGTGTAACCCTGTGATAGTTCTGACACATTTCCACTATAGAAACAGAAGAGAGGCATCAAGTACATAGGAAAGTAAATCCTCATTTGTAAAATCTTGTTTTTCCTTCTCTTTATGGTCTATTTTTCCTGTATCAAGGTATGCATGATGTATTTAATTGTGAAATTAATAAAGAAAAAAACGGAAAGTAAATACTCTCCTCCCCTAAGTGGAAACAACAAAGTACCACAAATTGCATACAATTAAAACTAAACACAATGAGAAAAAATTGACGTGTCATATTATTGAGCATTATTCCGACAGGAAGAATAAGTAGTAGAATTAACACATATGGTGGGAAAATTGCATTTAAAGAAAGGGCAAAATGAGCTTAAAATTCATCCTAGGGGGATTATCAATTGTTTATTCTTTACAAAACATATTTGGCTGTAGAATCAACATGTTTTATGCATTTGTACTAGAAATTTATGGTAGCTTTTCTCCAATGTCAGTGGTACCACGCCATGATTGTATCATGTCCTGCTTTGGGAATATGAAGGTGTTTTGTTTTGTTTTTTAACATTCTGGTATATATTTTTATTGCTTGTATGGTTGCAATAAACAAACAATGTAGACACCTTAAAATACAGTCCAGATTTTCCTATGCAAATTACAAATTCATCACACATTTTCAAACTGCAACAATGTAACCCCCTCCCTAAAAAATCAGATTCCATGGCCTTTCCAACCTCATTTTTCATAGACCTCTTTTTGTTTTTTGTCCATGGCTTTAAGCACTATAAAAGACAGGCCACATGACCATTATTATTCTAGTTAAGTACAACACAGACTCTTAATGAGCAATTAGTTGTCGTATCTAGATTTTAGTTAACTTTACTTGCAGTTACTTGCTACAAGGTGTATTCCTTTTCCATTTGAAATTGATAACAGTACTATGACTGTCACACTACCTAGTGACATCAGATATAGAAAGCATACACTGCAAAGTTCAGGCTTTGCCCTAAGCAAGCATGCAGATAAAGGATTCTAATTAGTAAATTGAGCAGACACAAGTGGAAAAACATAGAGTAAGTAACCACAGGCAATGTAAAAGTCTAACGTTTTTGCATCATGATTTATTGCCTAACTATAACATGTAAACAAGTGTTGCTATATTTGCTAACATGCTATAATATGTACAATTTTTTTTAAATACAGCAAAGTGCTCATATTCTAAGTCAGCTAAACAAAATATTCTATTTATATGAAAATGTCAGTAGTTGCAACAAAATCCAGAAATATCATAATGTTAATTTTAAAAGTAGGTGCTTTGGCTAAAAAGGAGAAGCACCTAATGTACCTATAATCACCTCACATACTGCTGATTTAACAGAAATTTTGTTTTCAAGGAATGATTCACTTTGGGCTGTTGTCAAAATTTATATATGGTTATCAATATATTTTTGCTTCATTCTTTATTTGCAACTCCTAGCTCAATGCACTCTGCTTCTCTAGTTTCAATTTTCCGTAGCATACTAGCGTTAAAATAACTAGCATGCTGAAATAGCAGCTGGAAAACCAGAAATGAATAAAAAATCTGTTGCATGGAGCCAGCCCCACAGGAGCCTGGAGTTTTGAGTATCCTGTCTGATTGGGGGTTAGTGTCTGCTCAGCTTGGCTGTCTGCAGCTCAGACATTGGCACTTGATGTGGACAGTTGCCGGATGCAGAGGCACAAAACGAGACGCCCAAGGGAGGGGTTGGTTGACAGCATGCGAGCGTTCCACAGGCTTTGGTCTGGGGGTTGGTGGAAGAAGTTAGGAAGAGAGGGAGAGTTTCTAGTGTGAGAACTGCATAGGATACATTAGATACAAGTCCCGTTCCCCCCCCTCCCCCGGCAGTAGTCAGACATGGCTGGCTGGGATGCTTTGAAGGCAAGCAGGGCCCCTCGGTCCATACTATTTATCCAGCCGTGGGAGAGTCTACCTAACTCATTAAGAAATAAACAAAAGAGATTGTGCCTTGATATATGCTGAATACTGAGAGCAGGGGGAGGAGAACCGACAAGAAAGAGAAGAGGAATGAGACGGGGGTAGGTTAAGAAAGATTCCCAGGGACATCATTGGCGGGACCTGGCATTCCTAAAAATGGTCTGCGTATTTGGTCGGGCAATACCTTGCAATGTGGCCCAATGCCGAGTGAATGACTTAATACTCCTCTTTTATATGCTGCTAATACAATAATGGCGGGTGCCGTGCACGGGGACGCAGGCCTGCTCATTAACTCTAGCAGCCGTGAGTGTAGTGTCGCCCCATCCGCATCCCTCCCATTCTCCCCTGAATGACCTGTGACCTTACCTGCTTACATAGTTTAATATAACGGAATAACCACAAAGACAGATACTGGAGGAAAAGGCTGCAAGTAGTCTACGGGTACACAATCAAACTGATTGACAGGTGAGCTAAAGATGACAGCAGCCAATCAGTGTTCATTCCGGTCTAAGCCCCGCTCATGACCCGCCCACCGCCCATAGTGAATGGGGTTGTAGTCCTGCCCCCTCCCACCTCTGCCCACCCTCAACCCCGCCCCTCCCACCCCTTGCCACACCCCGCCCCACCCATTCTCCTCCCCTAATAGAAGTGAATGGAGAGGCCCCCAAACCAACCCTGTATGATGTCACTGGTGGCCCCTGCCCCTGCCCCAAGCCAAACCTACTATGTCATGGGTAGGACATCACTGGAAGACTACCCCTCACTACACCCACAAAAATGCACCCCCTAGAATGTCATCAGAAAGGGCCCTGTCGCTTTTTATTGACGACAGAATTAAAGGACTCTGGCTGTTTTTGATCATCTCACCGGAAGTACAATACAAAACCCAAACCACCCCCCATAAATGTGTCCCCTAGAACATCAGCAGAAATGTCCTTGACGCTTTTTAATGATGACAGAGCCAGAAGCATGTTTTTTCTAGCCCCTCTGTTTTAAAAGTTACTAGCTTTGAGGAGGCAAGAAACTGTGGCTCATTCTTTACACCGGACTTGGTTTTCTTTTAAAAAACAGACCTCTATTTACAGCCATATAAAACAAGCATGCACCAGCAGATCTTAAATAAAAATGTATTATGACCCAAGCACTGAGGTAGTTTTGCTGGTATAAATCCTGACTGATTGGCTTACAGATCGAGATGCTTATTCGCCACACAAACCTGCTAGGGTACATTTTAAAAGAAACAAAAGGTGGTGAACTGCATGCAATGTATTTTGCATAGGCATACCCAAAACTTGCAAGACTGGAGTAGTCTATGGATACGCTGTCACTCAAATCCCCCAAACCAAACCCCCAATGATGTCATGGGTATAACATCACCGGAAGTCCACCATCCACCACCCCCTTCCCCAAAATACGCCCCCTAAAACATCAGCAGAAATGTCCCTGATGCTTTCTAATGATGACAGAGCCAGAAGCATGCTTTTTTTTTTCTAGCCCCTCTGTTTTAAAAGTTACTAGTTGTGAGGTAGCAGGAAGCTTTCTCTCATTCTGTATACAGAGACAGGGAGAATCTCCTCCCCTTCCCTCCTCCTCATTGTAGATACTCATGCCCCAACCCCCAACTGTCCCTATCCTGGCAGAGTGAAATCTGAGCAGAGGATAATTAACAGCAGGGTGTTGTGTGTTGGAAGTTGTGGGGCTTCAAAAGGGGATAAAACAAGGATTTAGTTTTCTTTTAAAAAAAACTGACCTCTGTATTTACAGCCATATAAAACAAGCATGCACCAACAGATTTTAAAGAAAATTTACAATGACCCAGGCGCTGTAGGTAGTTTTGCTGGTATAAATCCTCAACAAAAGGTGATGAACTGCATGCAAGCTATTTTGCATAGGCACGCCTAAACTTGCAAGACCGGATGTAGAAGTATGTGATAATGGTCATGTGAGAACAATCTCCAGGCAGAGAGGGGCTGTAGCTGTTCGTGAAAAGCTTTAGATTTGTGATCCTGAAAATAAAATAATGGATATGTATGAGACCCCTAAAGGGATGAAAATGGAAAGCGAGCAGCAGCCAGAACTAAAGAGATGCCATAAACAAAGAGGCCTTCTGAAAGATGTTGAAACAGAAGTTGATACACCAGTACACAAATCGTACTCTTGCAGGAAGCGGAGCACAGACGAAATGGCAGAGCCAGAATTTGAACTTCCATTGGGACAAAAGCTTTTTCATTTGCAGGATCCAGCCTTGGTCAATGAAAATGCTATGGACTCTGCAGATATAGAGCTGCACCAAGCCGCATTAGATGCTGAAGCAGATTATTTGTTGGAAAAGCTTGAGTGTAAGGTAAGAAAACTCTTTCCTTGTAATTATGCATTTTAGGGTTGGGAAGGTTGGGAGCTATCTATAATAGATAGCTTGTTTAGAAAAAGTTTTAATTTAATTTTTACATTATGTTTTGTAGGAAAATGAAGGATCTTTACAAACAGAATATGGGGACACACCAGATATCAAAATGACCTGTTTGTGTTGTTTTTGCCCCAACTGTTGTGATTGAACTGTTTAGTGGACCCTTGGGCCGACCTGTGAGAGACTGGGGAGAGGTGTACTATAGTCTCTGGTGAGTGACAGGTCGGGAGGCGGATACCAGGCAGGAGATGGACGTGAGCTTCACCCTGGAAGCCGGTACTCCCCCGGGAGGAACCCGTAGGAGCCCGACCGCTGGGACTTAGGAGATCACGGAAGCTGGAGCTGGAGCAGGCAGGCAGGGAACAGGAGGCAGGCAGGAATTGAAGCAGGCTAGGACTGAAGCAAGCAGGAACTGAGGCGGAACTGGCTACTGGAACCAGACAGGAACTGAAGCAGGACTGGCTACTGGAACCAGACTGGAGCAGAAGCAGGACTGGCTACTGGAACCAGACTGGAGCAGAAGCTGGACTGGCCACTGGAACCAGACTGGAGCTGAAGCAGGACTGGCCACTGGAACCAGACAGGAGCTGAAGCAGGACTAGCTACTGGAACCTGGAACCAAGCTGGAACTGAAGCAGAACAGGTTACTACAAGCAAGCCAGAGAAGAGCAAGACTTGGGCATGGAGCGAGACAAGTCTCAGGCAGGAACGGAGTTGCTAACGCAATAGCGCACTCCGGGGCATGGAGCAACAGAGGACCGCAAGAAACCCCATTGCAAGGCAAAGTCCTGGGCTCCGCGGCGGCCTTACATAGGCTGCGGCATCTGACATCATCGATAGGGCGGAGCTTCCAATGGCGGGAAACAGCCTTCATAAGCGTGGGTTGCGCGTGCGCGCCTAGGGAGAAGGCGTCCAGCCAGGGCTTCTTGGCGGCGTCCCCCCCGTGGGAATGGCACGAAACAGGCCGCAGACCCTCGGAGACGGGTCAGGACCAAGGAGGTAAGGGCCTAGTCGCGGCTGCTGCGACTGGGACCGCAACACCAACATCAAAGAACCACCAGACTCAGAAGGTGATAAAAAAAAAAAATCAAACCTGAAGATGTGCACGATTCAGCTGGTGGAGCTATATAGGGTTTCCACAACCCCCGCCGGTACATGGCCTTTTTCGAAAAACAACATTTAGATCAATTGTAAGGGTGGCTGAGTACAGCATTCTTACAAAGTGTTTGGCTGGCATTCGCCATGATACCTGCGACGGCTGTCTCATTGGTGAACCGAGTCAGGAGGACCAAAGTTGCATTTATTGGACTGCCTCTGGCACCAAGGAAAAATTAAGGACCGTTTGTAACAGGTTGTGCCTAGAATGTGTTTTGAATCTTATTGTATTAGCAGCATAACTGGATGCCTCGCACACCCTTCCCGGTCACATCTTCCAGCAGGGGGCTCCGGTGGCAAGCCAAGCTGCGGTGTGGCTCACCTTTACCCCCCTCACACCGGCCCGACGCACGTGGCGGTGGTGTGGCTGGGTGGGAGAGGATGAGCAGTCGTAGCGTGATAATGTCGTGGCCCATTTAAAGGGCCACGATGGGGGTGCATCCAGCCCTCAAGGCTGAAATTCCCACCCACTCATCCTGCTTACCTTTGTAAAAAGGAGAATTTAGGTGACTAGTGTTAGTGTTTTATGTTAGACAATTGTATAGCTATAAGGATATTTGGTTAATCTGTTTTTGAGCCCTTGTAGATGGGATAGATAGCACCCAATATTAGCCAGTGCCACATCTTTATTATTGTTATATGCAAATGAGGCAGTTAGCAACATATGTTAGATAGTCACTTGATGGTAAAATGTACAGTTGTAGTGTAATGTCGCAGCAGATAGTGGCAGTGGGTTATACGGGCCGAAAGGGGCATTTTGGATGTGGTGCCCGCGGGCATCATGGTCCAGGTCAGCAGTTGACTTGCGCCTTGGGTGGCATAAGGAGTAAGGACTGGTGTTCCTATGCCACAGGGGGGGACAAGGAGGGGACCCAGTGCAATGCTGCCCTGCTGGTTATTGCGGTGGGTAGCGATGTTGTGCTTGCCTTGCTTGGTTATTGCGATAGGCAGTTGAGGTGGGTATGTAGCCTGGTCTTCGGGCAACTGCCATACCAGCATGGGTACCAATTCGTAGAGGGTTATATATATGTATCTACTGTTAATAAAGCTGCTGCCTTTTCCTCTAATATCTGTTTTGTGGTTATTCTGTTATATTAAACTATGTAAACAGGTAGGGTCATGGGTCATTCATAGGTGTCCGGGAATGGGAGGGATGTGGACAGGACGATACTACAGTCGCAGTTGCCAGAGTTAAGAGAGATGGCAGCTGCTGTCATTGCAATAATCCCCTTGCTGGCGCAACAGCAGTGCTGAGGTTTAATCTCTGAGGATATATTCTTCCATCCCTTAGACATGAAAGGATTCAATATTATCCAAGCATACTATCTGGTGGGGAGGGGGGAGTTATAAAAAGCAAAAAATATGGAATAAAATATTTTAAAATCTCATGACATGGCATTATTTTATTTTATTAATTTATTTATATTCCACTTTTTGCACTTTTTTCAGCACTTCAAAGTGGATTACATTCAGGTACTGTTATTATGCAGGCATTATGAAGAGAACAGTGAGATTAAATGATTTCTCTAAGATCATGGCACATTAACTGCTATCAGATAATGGAATGAAAAGGTTGTTGCAAGAGGCTTATAACACAACAGCATTTTGTCTTAAATAGTTAAACTAATGTGCATCTGACTTAATTGCTGATTTACTATTCTTGGAGAATGATTTACCTCTTTTTTGATTTATGAGGAGACATTTTAGGATACAAATCCAAAGCTTTTACTGGCTAGATTCATTAAATTAACAATATTTCCTGGAAGATTATGTGAAAATCAAGAAATAGTTACCGTAATTGGAGCTAGGGGCTGTGTATTTGGTACTGGATTTGCGGATGATATTCTCGTGGACTTGATACCATTCATTTTCATTGTTGCACCTGAAACAAAATTGCATTAATCAGTTTAGCCAGTTCTGTTCTCGGTTAACATTCAATGCAGTGGATTTGAAAGCAAATTACAATCTTACTCTGTTTCAAACATATTTCTCCTCAGAGGAAGAACTCACATTAATTAAAGAACCTCTTAATAACTCCCTATTGTTGGGAGCTGCTATCTATTGGAAATGTTACCTAGGCAGGATACTATGCCATGTCTTAATAAATGCTCTAACTTTTGCCTGTAGAAGAAAGTAAAGCAAGGACAACTACTGTTAGTATACAAATGATTTGCCACAAATTCTAATGCTATACACAGAAGTTGGTAAATCTTCAATCTCACTTCTCATATGTCTACACGCAATGTGAAATAAGCGATGTCGTATGTGTGAATAATTAAGTGCTAATGATGTTTCAGACAAGAAATCTAGGGAGATCAGGGTTCTCAAGAGATAGGGATTGTGCTAAAAGATGTTTGAAGAAAGCCTGATCCGGGTAGCATTCTTATGAAAATTCCTACTGCCTGAGGCTCCTTCTATGGATATTATTTTTTGGCTTAGCAGTTTTTCTGTTCCTTTGAACTTTTCAGTTGGAGACAACCTCTTCTGAGATAATATTGCCATGTTCATGGGTTCAGGAAAAATCATAGAACAGAAAAACTGTTAGTATCTTTCTTGGATGATATAAGATGCAGTATAGAAAAGATGAAAACGGGTATTTTATTTGATGTATCTGTGGCATTCAATACTGTTTGTCATGATCGGTTAATAACCCATTTGCAAGATATTGGTATAAGAAGTACAGTTTTGAAATGGTTCCAGTCATATCTAAAGGAGAGATCCCAACAAGTAAGAAACAATAGTGATAATTCTGTTTGGAATAATAATAATGTAAGTGTACCACAAGGCTCGATGATGTCAGCACCTCTTTTTAACATTTTTATGCAGCTGTTAGCAAAATTTATGTCAAGTTTGAATTTGATTTTTAAAATGTATGCAATGTAGGCATCATAGTGGATAATACTTTAAAATCATTGGCTCAGTGGAAAGTTGGACGATCATCTGTGTGGGGAATGGAGGCAAACCAATAAAGTGATGCTTAAGCTAAGTACATTAGGGGATGAGTGACCCCTCTTCCACAATCGGTGAGCAACTAGTCATGTTCTGGTCAACTCCAAGGTGGGCAATAGAAAGTGAAAAGGAAGCCATCGCCAGTTTTTTGTTATTATTTGTGATAATTGTGGGTGGATCCTTGGGCCAGTGGCAGATGACCATGCCCTTTGGGGAAGATCCTGAGAGGGGCCATCGGTCAGGCTCAGAGTTGGGAGACAGACACACACTAGATCTTTTATTGAACTGTATAGTGAACCACCAGAGGTGGCAGTAGTGAGCTGGAAGAGCCCAGCTGGGCTGTAGTCCCTCAGGCACTGGAACAGCGATCACAGGATGGCTGAGCTGTTGAGAAACTGAATATAGTGAGTAGGCAGAGTATGCAGCGTTCAGGAACAGAACCTTGATGGTAACACTCACACAATAGGCTCTTGAAGCAGCCCAGAGGCTGGAATGGATTAGGCCCTCGAGGAGCGAATATCTGGTTCCAGGGAAAGCTCTGAGAGAGAGATGGTAACTCATTGGTGTTGTAGGCAGCGGTGACTTCCTGGCAGAAGTAGTATTCGGTAGCAGGTCCGGGAACGTGGGCCCTCGAGGAGTGAGTACCGGTTCCAGACTGTGACCTGAAAAGCAAGAGAGAGCGTGAGGCCCCCGAGGAGCGGGTACCCCTGGTAAAGTCCGAGGAGGCAGAGTAGCAAGGTATGCAGAGAGCGAATCCCATCCGCAGCCATACCTGGAGGAATCCCCCTTGCTACCTTGAATAGCTAGCAAAAATGAAGACCTTAAATATCTAGGCTTGGTGATGTCATCTCAGGGGGACGCCCCTGAGGTTCGCGCCACAGCTGGTACTTGAGTCGGGGCCGCACCGCACGCGCGCCCTTAGACTTCAGGAGAACATGGCGGAAGACAGCGTCTAGCCGGTCCGGGGACGCCGGAGAACGGCAAGATGACACCGCGGCAGCCAAACTTCCATCAAGCAAAGAGGGAGTCGAAAAAGAGGTAAGGTGGGCGGAGTGGAGACGTCGGGCAGCGACGGTCGCAACACTTTTCCTACCATTGCTTTAACTCTAAAGACTAGAGTCCAGTGTTGACTGTGTGTCTGCTTGACACAGACCATAAAATCTGGGAGTAAATTCTCTTCCTAAGCTATATTACAGCCAGTTGACCCTGATGCCTCTCGATTCTGGGTCATACCTTACGGCTGACTTTTCCTTCTATCAGCCGAACATTGTGATGTTGTCAGTTCCATCTCAAGTCCCAAGTTATTTGATCTTGTAGCATCCACTTATATGAATCATAGTCAGCTTGGAATTCAGTTCTACCTAAAAAGTATTCCTCCTCCTTAGAGAGAGGTCAAGTGCTTACTCATCTATTGATCCAACAGCAACCCTAGTCACAGAAGGGTCAAGAATTGAGTCCTGAACAAAATTAATCACAGTCAGTGCTCGAGTAGTTTGTGGACAGTAAACAATTTCATCCTCCTTCCGATAATGTCCATGTGAGAACCTAAGAAATTGGACTAGTATTCCAAGATGCTATAGACTAAATTTGTGCCTTTAGTCATGTCCTTGGTTGTGTCTTTGTCCAAGAGCTGCAGCCATGTCCTTGTCCAGTATGTTCCAAATGGTTCCTCGCTTCAGTTCCTGAAACCAAGCATCCATATATTCTGTATTTGGATCCTTGATTTCCCCTGCTGACATTAGGAATTTACTTTAGTCTCCTCTGAAGCTGAAGAAAGGTGGCTTAAGGAGTGGGTACTATTGTGTTTTGCTGCCTATGGAGGCCTGCGAGCAGCTCACTCACCTCCAGACTTCCCAAGACACTGCCAGCACTTGCTTCCGGTGTGGCCGGAGAAGTTGCCGTTGCTGATGCCTGAGCTGCGGTAGAGGAAGACGCCAATGACTCAGCTTAACGTTGCCCCACCAGTCTTCCATCATGGCCAGAATTCCACTAATGCTGCCGCTGACTTCCTCCTACACCCGATGCTCTCTAGGTGTGCGCACCTCTGCTCGGAATTTAAAGGGCCAACGGCGGGAAAAGCCCCACGGCCCTTCTTGATGATGTCATGCCTGCAGCCCTATAAAAGGGCTTCTCAGCCAGTTCAGCTTTGCTTCACAAAGAATTGCTTACTCCTGGAGTTCCTGCTTGCGATCCATTAAGCTGAACTGTTAATTAGCCATGGGCTGTGAGATTGTCAAAGTATATGTCAGTGGTTATCAACTCATAAAAAATGGACATTTAAAATTGCAAAGACTGAAAAAAAAAACCTCATGGTCTTACAAAGTGCTGAATGTGCAACTTTAGTAAGTGAACTGTGTCAAATCCCAGACATTGAAAGCATCGGCTCTCAGATGGCAAGTAAACTCTGTTGAACTGGGAAAAATTTCATTATCTTCCATGAACAGTGTTGGTATGTTGTCATGGCAAGATTTCTGCCGAATGATTTGGAAAAGTATAAGCAACTAAGAAACAGCTGATGAAAGAATTCATTCTTGAAAGAACTCACTCTTGAAGGAATTTACTTACTAAGCAATTCATTTACACACACATAGCTGTGCATAACTGCAGTAACAAGTAAAACAGATTCACAGCACTAGTGACAAGACAAACAGCAACGTACATACACAACTGCTATAGCATCTGTAGCAGCCTCATCATCATCAGAAGCAGAGAGAGAGAAAGGATGAGAGAATATGAGGATATCTTGGAAGAGACAAGTTGGCCACTAACAATTCCCAGTTCCAGCTTCTGGGTTAGAAATTTCCATGAAGGGTGGGATTTGTAAATATTGTTTTCCTATTTTAAAACAGAGCTGATCACACAATTAAAGGACGATCAGAAGGAGTTTAAGGTAACAAGCTACCAAAAACTACCTTATTTTTCAGGGATACGTTTGATTAAGACTGGGGGTTGCTGATATTATAGTACGGTGAATTGTTGTTGGTCAGTGACAAGTTTAAATCAGACTGGGGGTCGCAGATTTTGTCAAAATGAGGTGTGATGATATATCTCATCAGCTATTTTGAAACATATTTTGTTTATTTTTAGGAAAGTTTATTAATAAATCTGGGTGACTTCTTATCTTTTTTCTGCCTAACAGTGTGGTTCACTTTTGTTGTATTTGGTGTAGGGTGGGGCCTTGATATAAACAAGGAGACGTTTATCATAGTAGTCTTACACCAAATTAGTGGAAGAGATTTGGTGGATTTAGGATAATTTACCAGGATTTCTTCCCTGGAATGAATACGTGCAGGTGACTGTGTTTTGTCACGTTCTGTTGGACTGAATGAAAGATGAACTGGCAGGCCATGATGACCCTGCCAAGTTGGACGACCTTATATCCTAGCTGTGAAGGCTAACATTAGGTTCCAGGAAAGAGCACAGGACTGGAACCTGCTTCGATGCTGTGGCTGTCTGGTTCCCAGGTTTCAGAGACTGATGTTGTCTTCTGTCCGACCTGTGCCACTGCCAATCTCAGAGGAAGAACCCATGCAGCTGGCTTATGCTAAGCTCTAGGAAGAGGAGAAATGCCAGTGATGATTACTCAAAAAGTACCTATGCTGTGCGGGCAAAGGCTACCACCTTATGCCCCGAGAATTTGGGAAAATGCTCATGCCTGGGGTTAATGGGGAAGCTACCCTAGGCAATACTTACTCCACTCTCCCACAAAAAATAATGTTGACTGTCCATTTGAGCTCTGGACATAAGAGGTTTTTTTTGGAGGTCTTCTTGGATTCCGGCGCAGCTGGCAACTTCATTAATGAGGCTCTAGTGAAGGAATTTCAGATACCTCCAGAACCACTGAACAACCCAGTGTGCATAGCATCTGTCTATGGGAGCTAGCACCCAGTGCCATTCACTATATCAGTGCTTCTCAACCTTTTTTTATTTCGTGACACACTTTGAAGATTGCTCAGTGCTTGTGGTGCACCAAACCAAATTTTGCACAATTCTTACTCTTTCCCCCACTAGAAGGAAGAGAGCTGCACATTTTATCTGTGTGTGCTTCATTCCGCCTGCTTCAATCCAACATCTGAACTTGAGGAAACAGATGATCCTATGAGATTACAGGGCCCCTTATAGTCAAACATCAGAATGAAGCTGGCAGAGGAGATGCACACAGGTAAGAAGTGCTGCTCTTCTTTTTCCAGTGGGAAGAAAGGAAATAGGGTAAGACTGCCAGAGTTCTGTTAGTTTAATCTGGGACACTTGCTCCCCATAATGCTAATAATGAGTTAGCAGTTCATTTTGGTAGGAGTGGGGAAAGTCTGGTGGACTGTCCCCATGGAAAAACATAATAATGTACTTTCAAAATATTACTAAAAGCACATTGTTTAAGTTTTGCTACCACAAAATATTTTGGGCCCAATACAAAAACCTCCATGCTAGTGGGAATGTTCTGCATACAAGAGAATTAATAATACACCAGAAAGCCAAAATTAGCAAACAAAATTCAATTCTTCCCAACATGCAAATTCTATATGGGAGACACATCAAGGTCAGAGACTTTGATCTGTGCCTCAGTATATTTTATACTGATGCATTATTAATATTATCTATCATGCAATAAAATTTCCAGCCTTTGATGTCTCTCTCTGGCTTATTTTACTGGCTGATTGTGTCATTTTTTTTCATTCTCAGGTCTTTTCTTTGTTCCTTTTATGATTTTCTCTCTCTCTGGTGACCTCTTTCCTTGACTCGATATTTTAATACTTTTTTGTCCCTTGATGCTTTCCTTTCCTCATTCCTCCTCCTTTCTCCTCCTCTGTCTCTTCCATTCCTCATTCCCTTTCTCCTCCATCAACTCCCAGAATTCCCATACCCCCTAAATCCAGCGTCGTGTCTCTTCCCTTTCTTTCTCTATTCCAGAATTATATCTCCATCTCTATCTTCCCAGTACTTGGTTCTTTTTCTCTTTTTCTATCCTGGGTCCTCTTTCCCCTCTCCATCACCCTGCCCCTTATCCAGGGACCTTTCTCCTTTCTTCCTCGCCCTCAATCCTTGGTCTCCTCTCTCTCCATTCTCCTGCCCCCTCCTGGTTTTTACCCCTTCTCTTTCATATCTGATTCTCTCTCTCTCTCCCTTCTCAACCCTCCTCTGCTATGGCCCAGCTTCTCCTTCCAATTCTCTTCCTGCCCACACCCCCCCCCAGCAGTAGCAGCAGTGCATATTACTGTATCAGCATCCTGTGTCTCCTCACCCAAGCATTCACCCCTTCTCCCCTCACCTCTTTTACTTCCCACAAATCATTCTCCTCTGGCTGCATCTTTGGGTCCCTACTCTGCAGTCATCTGAGCTCCAAGGCCTGGGGCAGTGACTCTCCAAGTAAACAGAACATAGAAGAAAAGAGCCCTATACTCCAGGCAGTAGATAGGGGAGGGGGGGGGGGAGGGGCTTGAGCAGAGATACTTCTCTACCATTGCTGTTGCTGTGTGGGCTCCATGCTCCTGCCCCTCTCGGTGTTGACTGGCTGCTGTGGGAATGGAAGGGATGGGCTGAAGCAGCAAGAGATTTGTGACACTTTCCAATAGAATACAGCATGAGCCCAGGGAGGAGGATCATACTGGGGCTATCAGGCTGACCACTGAGACACAGAAAAAACTTACCCAAGACATACCAGTGTGCCCTGGCACACTGGTTGAGAAGCATTCACTATATGATGGAACCTATGATTCTAAAGATGAGATTTTTACATGAAGACATCTCATTCTTCGTGCTCTGGAAGTCCATCAACACCATATTACTTGGTGTCTCCTAGCTACAATGTCATTGCTGAGTTACTACTGGTGTACCCTCTCAGACAGCTTGGCGCAACAGACCTTAACACACTTCCAGGATTACCCAGGTCCTACGTCTCTTTTGCGGATGTTTTCAGTAAAAAAAAAAATCACTGGAAGGGCTACAACCCAAAGAAAGTTCCTGGGAACCGGATGAGAACCTCAACGCACCCGTTCAGATCTGGAAGTTGCATTGTCCCTTTCATCACAAGCCTAAAAGGGGGGGGGGGGCACAGTAATATGCTGCCGACCACAGGTTGCTGCACAGTGGTCAGCCTTCTGTACCTCAAGGTCCTAAGTCTAGCATGGCTCCTTGCATCCTGATCATCTGATGCATCCTGCAGCTCTGTCTAAGGGGCTTCACCAACTCAGCAGTTTTATAAGCCCAGAACACAGATTTCCTGTTTGCATACCCTGATAACATCATCACTGTTTTCCTATAAAACAAGTATAGTCCTCTGAGCCGATGCCTGAGCAACAGGTTTTGGTTCCATGTGTTCCTCTGCATTGCTGTTCTTGTTGCTGCTTTCATCTATGACTTGACCTGACATTTGACTCTATCTTGTTTGCTGCCTGGTCTTGCTTGCCTTTTGACTGCGACTGAATTCCACTGAAAAACTAAAGAGTATCAAATCACCTGGACCGGATGGTATGCATCCTAGGGTACTGAAGGAACTAAAAAATGAAATTTCTGATCTATTAGTTAAAATTTGTAACTTATCATTAAAATCATCCATTGTACCTGAAGACTGGCCAAAGTAACCCCAATATTTAAAAAGGGCTCCAGGGGTGATCCGGGTAACTATAAACCAGTGAGCGTGACTTCAGTGCCAAGAAAAATAGTGGAAACTATTCTCAAGATCAAAATCGTAGAGCATATAGAAAGACATGGTTTATTGGAACACAGTCAACATGGATTTACCCAAGGGAAGTCTTGCCTATCAAATCTGCTTCATTTTTTGAAGGTGTTAATAAACATGTGGATAAAGATGAACCAGTAGATGTAGTGTATTTGGATTTTCAGAAGGCGCTTGACAAAGTCCCTCATGGGAGGCTTCTAAGAAAACTAAAAAGTCATGGGATAGGAGGCTATGTCCTTTCATGGATTACAAACTGGTTAAAAGACAGGAAACAGAGAGTAGGATTAAATGGTCAATTTTCTCAGTGGAAAAGGGTAAACAGTGGCGTGCCTCAGGGATCTGTTCTTGGACCAGTGCTTTTCTATATATATATATATATATATATATATATATATATATATATATAAATGATCTGGAAAGGAATATGACGAGTGAGGTTATCAAATTTGTGGATGATATGAAATTATACAGAGTAGTTAAATCACAAGCGGATTGTGATACATTACAGGAGGACCTTGCAAGACTGGAAGATTGGGCATCCAAATCGCAGATGAAATTTAATGTGGACAAGTGCAAGGTGTTGCATATAGGGAAAAATAACCCTTGTTGTAGTTACACGATGTTAGGTTCCATATTAGGGGCTACCATCCAGGAAAAAGATCTAGGCATTATAGTGGATAATACTTTAAAATTATCGGTTTAGTGTGCTGCAGCAGTCAAAAAAAGCAAACAGAATGTTAGGAATTATTAGGAAGGGAATGGTTAATAAAACAGAAAATGTCATAATGCCTCTGTATTGCTCCACGGTGAGACCGCACCTTGAATACTGTGTACAATTCTGGTCACCGCATCTCAAAAAAGATATAGTTGCGATGGAGAAGGTACAGAGAAGGGCAACCAAAATGATAAAGGGGATGGAATAGCTCCCCTATGAGGAAATAATGAAGAGGTTAGGGCTGTTCAACTTGGAGAAGAGACGGCTGAGGGGGGATATGATAGAGGTCTTTAAGATCATGAGAGGTCTTGAACGAGTAGATGTGAATCGGTTATTTACACTTTCAAATAATAGAAGGACTAGAGGGCATTCCATGAAGTTAGCAAGTAGCACATTTAAGACTAATCGGAGAAAATTCTCTCTCACTCAACACACAATTAAGCTCTGAAATTTGTTGCCAGAGGATGTGGTTAGTGCAGTTAGTATAGCTGGGTTCAAAAAAGGTTTGGATAAGTTATTGGAGAAGAAGTCCATTAACTGCTATTAATCAAGTTTACTTAGGGAACAGCCACTGCTATTAATTGCATCAGTAGCATGGGATCTTCTTAGTGTTTGGGTAATTGCCAGGTTCTTGTGGTCTGGTTTGGCCTCTGTTGGAAACAGGATGCTGGGCTTGATGGACCCTTGGTCTGACCCAGCATGGCAATTTCTTAAGTTCTTATGTTCTTAAATTACATATAAAATAAATTGCACAATACAATAAAAGTAAATATTAGATTGAATAGAGTACATAAAATTAATGACACCTCCTTTCAACAAGTCTGTCAAGTAAAACAATCATTAAAAGCAAGTGAGGTGCTATGGGGTGATATGGTTCAAGGGTGTTAATGTACAAATCTTAAAAGTCACATGACAACAGCACAATTAGGCTGAGCAAAGCAGCTTTTCTGAAGATGGGTAGAGTTGCTCTGTCCTCAGAGTGACAGGCCCACCAGATAACCACTGGTTGCTTTCTATCCTGCTCACATTACACTATCCACCTTCCCTAACCCAACTCTGTCAGTTCTAATCAATTCTCAGCAGCTCCATTTCAGGAAACCTGCTGACATCTCCCCCAACCTGATCTCATTCCAGTTTAATGAGCACTGCTGGAGAAAGCTAGAAAGACAATAGAGACCAATAAGCGCCATGCTAATTATATCAATTAGAGAAAGAAAAAGAGATATAGAAAATAAAGGAAAGAAAAAAGCACCAAGAAGAGCAGGGTTAAGAGTAAAAAAGAAAAGAGGGATGCAATGCAAATAAACATGAAGGAAAGATTATTTCTTCCTACTTTTTACATCAAGGTTTTAGGATTATTTTTCAGTTTACTTAGTAAACCTCAAATTTAATGGCATTTAATTAAGTAGATCAAAAAATTTGGCTAGTGCTCCATTTTATCTTTGTTTCTCTTTTACATAATCAGTACCTCAACCTTCAGAACATCACATTCTCAATGTGAGAAAACCTCTCATGGAAACCTTTAACCTTGCTGCATTCCTTTTTTCAAAAAAGTGTGTAACATATATCACAATAAGCTGATGTGACAAATAACTTTCAGAGGATGCAATCATTTTCTTTCTTATCATCTGTGCCTCTCATAAACCCACATAGATTCACCTGCAGTGACTCCAGACATTTACTTGTTCTTTCTTATAAAACATAATCAGTCTTCTTGAGCTCTCCTAACCCGATGAAGCAAAATCTTCCTAACACTTCATCATTACTCATTTGAACCTACTCCTCTGAAGACCCTGCTAGTCAGAGAACAAAGCAGAGAATGTATCTGAACAGTTGTTTGAGATGTGCAAAACACCCTCAACCTTCATGAAATGGTGCATGCTAGTTGAAAATTATAGATAATTAGCAACTCATAAAGTGCATTCTACCTTAAGTACTTCTTCATTAGAGACATAATACAGTATGCTACTATTAAAGTTAATTTGTATAATGATGTTGCTTTATGTAGCTCTTACAGAATTACCTGTACAGCACTTCAGTTGAAAGGGCAATACAAATGCATGATTAATAATTTTAAGAGACATAGCATTACACTTTACAATAAAAAAAGATGCAACAAAATTTAAAACACTTGAACAGAATAGACTAAACTGAGCCACTTATGAAACAAGGGAGAAGGGGGCAAGTCTTGAAATGGGAGCTAGAGAGGTTTGGTGAAATAAGATCAGTCACCTTGATTCAGCCATTTAGAGCCAGAAAGGAATCTGAGGCAAAAAGCTATTTAGGCAGGTCAGGCCAGTAAATAAAATGTCTTGCTATTCAAAGCTGAAGCAGAGGCTGGTTTGGAAGTGAAGCAGATGTATATGAACAGCAGTTTAGTCCTGCTCTGCTTCGCAGAATTATATCAATTAGCTGTCTCATGAAGGAAAAGAGACTCATTATATCTATTCCTACATGCCAAGTCACTCACCTAATGTCAACATCTGGAATTGTGTGGGGGGAAAAACAACACCCTGAGCAGCATGGAACCAAGGGCCAGAAGCATAAAACACCTCCCACGTTTCAATTCCTGCTCAGTTTCATCTGCATACTCATTTAAACACTTTATGTATCCTGCCTTCCTAGGAATAAATGGGAGAATACCAGTACTCACGCACATAGGAAATAAAAAAAAAAAAAAAAAGAGGTCTGAGGTAGGAGTTCTCAACCCAGTCTTTAGGACATGCTTAGCCAGTTAGATATTCAGAATATACACAATGAATATGCTTGAGATATATTTGCATAGATTGGAGACAGTGGGGCAGATTTTAAAACCTGCAAGCACAAATGTACGCCCGTATAAAATCCAGGGTCAGCGTGCGCAAGGGAGTGCACACTAGTGCACTTTGCGCGCGCCGAGCCCTAGCGGAGCCCCGATGGCTTTCCCTGTTCCCTCCCCCCCCCCCCCCCACCTTCCCATATCTAACCCGCCCCCCAGCCCTACCTAAATCCCCCTCCCACCTTTATTTTGTTATTTATGCTAGCAGGCGTAACTTGCACGCACTGGCCGGCTGTCAGTGCGCGATCCCCCGGCACGGCCGCTGTGCCAGAGGCCTCGGTCCCGCCCCCACCCCGCCCCTTTCACAAAGCCCCGGGACATACGCGCGTCCTGGGGCTTGCGCGCGTCGCCAGGCCTATGCAAAATAGGCTTGGCGCGCGTAACCCTTTTAAAGTCCGCCCCAGTGTGTGCAAATCTATCTCATGAATATTCATTACAGACATCCTGAAAACCAGATCTGTTTGTGGTTCTTAAATTGGCCACTCCTGGAATAGAGTAAAATTCTCATGCCAACTCCTACTGAATACCCGTATGTGGAGACCTCATTAAACAATATCTAGACCAAAATTTAGCAAGGTGATCATTAGTACTTGTGATGGAAATCCTAAATCAGATACCTGTCACTAGGAATTTGTGCTTAAGAAATGTTAAGGGATGTCACTTAGACTCAATTTATTAGTTATGGTGATGAGTCATTATGACAGAGATTATTGCAAAGCTTTGATATATTTTTTAAAGATAAAATTATCTTTATGTATTTATTTTTATTTATTTACATTTATGAGTGAGAAATTTGATTCATGAAAAAGTGGTGCTCAGGGTGGGAAAGTGTGTGTGTCCCTTTGTGTTTATCTTTTAGTTTGGGTAGTGGGGACCTCTCACAGCTCCTTGGAAGGCAGCTAGACTAAACAGTCCAGCAGGACCTGGCATGGGAGACCCCTGAACTAGGGCTAGACTCCTGGGTGGTTTCTGGTGGCAACCTAAGAGGATCACAACTAGAGATCAGTTGGAAAAGGAGTCAAACGTACTGATGGGGCTATAACTGAGAAGAATGTTTTGAGTGATATGAGTACTGAATCCCATTTTAATTGAGGAAGAGTGGGAACATTTTTTGTACTATGTTCTTTGAGTGAAGATTTGGAAGAAGAGTGTTTTGTTATTGCTATTTCTGCTAATTCACATGCTGAGAATCTAAGAACCCTGATTTAATAAGTGAATTTCAATATCTCCAATTACTAGAAACCTCGGATTTTGAAAATACAGGTTTTGTTGTTTGAAGATACCTTTTGAATGAGACCTTCCTTTATCTTGAAAAGGTTCTAGAAAGGCATCCGTTAGCCCTTGGAAGAAGTTGGAGTGCATTTGGAGAAGTCACAGAAGGGAAAGAAGTGTTTTGGAGAGGTTTCTCCTGTCCAGCTTGAGAAATACAGCCCTTACCCTCTTTACCAGGTCTACTTCACTATCTGCTCGACCACAGTTTGTTTCTGAACCCACAGAGATGGGAATGTAACTCACAAACAGGCATCAGACATTATGTGCCTCAAAAGGGGATTACATCCTTACGAAGGCACGTTTTGAAGTAATCTAGGCACATTATAAAGAATTAATATTTTTGGATTGGCCTGATTTAAATTTGCCCATTTCGACAGTTTCACCATGTGAATGTTTTAGCCAATTTTAGAGGAAGCATTCTAGGGGACATGTTTTCAGTTAGGCTGGGAAACAACGTGCTTTTTTCAATTTATGCCTATCATTTTACGGTCAAATTCTGCCTGAAGAAAAAGCAGGTGCAAAGTCCGCGAGTCCTTTGTACCAGTGAACAATTTTCAAAGGGGAAGTAGGTGCATAATTGTTCTTCTTTAGTTATATCTAAAGAACTTGCACCTACATGGGCTGTTTGAAAAGAAACAAAAAGATAAATTCATTCTGGCCACATGTCCCACAGGATGAGAAAAGTGACCATTCTAGCCTCAGCACTAGGGCTAGTGATGGTGGCAGTGATAGTGCAGAATCTTCAAGAGTAGATAACCCCTCTACTATAAACATATGCCACTGTGAACTTGTATATATGGACCCATTGTATTAGGAAACAAACTGAAGCTAATTAAAAAATTAAAGGCCCGATTTAAAAAGCCCAGCACACGCCAAAATGGGCAGACATGCACGTGGCCGCACATGCGCCGCAGGTATTTTCAAACAGTCACGGCCACGCATGGATCTGCCCGTATGCGCAGAAGAATGGGTTTGGCAAAAAGGGGTGGGCGGGGGCATGGTGTAGGAGGGCTGGGACAGCGTCATTAGGCACTGTCCCACTGAAGCGCGTGCTGGCAGCCGACCGGTGTGTGCAACCTGCTACTGCTCCGGAGTAAGTTTTAAAACATAAAAAAAGAAAGAAAGCGTGGTTTTAGGGATCAGGACGGAAAGAGGAAAAGGGAGGCAGGTTAGCTAGGGAGTTTAGGAACTGGGGAAATGGCCTATTGCATCGCCGCGCACATCTTGTAAAATGTCCCCCCCATATGCATGCAAGTTGGCACTCATGTGCACATGTGCATGCCGATATAAACTCGGTAAGCACATGGACACCTGCGCATGGGTTTTAAAATTTACCTTTAAGAGAACTGAATATAGTCATATGGGCCCCTGGAAATAAAAAGGAGATAATGCAATGCTATTTTTATGCAATAAATCCTGCATTTAAATCTAGAGGGTATACGAGGACCCACCAAAAACTGGAAGAAAGAGTTATAGTATCAAAGGCAAAGTTGCAAACAATGACAGATTCTAATTTAACATCCCTAAATGGAAAAATAAAAATAAAAGATACCATTCTAAAACCACTGAGAGATGCTGCAGAAAGAGAGACAGAGAAGGAAAGAGGAGATCCGGAGACATGCACCAAAACAGAGATGTGGAACAGCCAGTGCAACTGGGGGAGAAAATGGGTGAGAGACTGATGAATGATAGGGTGAAACACAGGAGGAGGAAGCAACATAAGAAAAGCCCAGATTTAAAAAAGAAGGCAAATAAGCCCAGATTTAAAAAAGAAGGCAAATCTGTTCTTCCAACCAAAAGTTGGAAGAACAGATAGTTGAGATCCTGGACTGTATGGAGATAGACAATTACACTGGAGTTCAGAAGAGGGCAAGGAGAGATAAGCTTATATCTAAAGATGAGAGATTGATAATTGCAGCTAAGGACAGAGAACTATGAACAATATGATTTACACCAAACACAGAAAAGAATAATGGAAAAATAGATAAACGCAAGTTCTATAGCACAGAACTAGAAACAATTATACATCTTGTTGTTAGGTGAAACATGCTGATATCAGGAGGCATGTACAGAAACAGGTAAAATAAGGCACTGGAAACACTATAATACCATGGTACCAGACAATTAATGGGTCTTGCCCTAGACAGAACTACAGAGAAAAAAAATCATTGTAATCACCTGGAACATTGCAATTCCCACTAGAAAACTGGAGATGGAACTTCCGGTGATGTCATGCTGCTGTGAAGTTGGGAATCTGAAGAGCTCCGCTCGGGCTGCCCCTTAAACACCTCAAATTTGTCATTATTTGTGAAAAATTCTCATGCCACAGAACACAAATGGCAAGTGACCACCAGCAGTGTGACTAATGAGAGGTGTGGGAAGGAATGATAGCGAGACCGCAATGACAAACGCGGGTTAAGGTAAAAGCTGGAGATTTGCAAATGGCATCGGAGTTTGAAAAGTCAATGAAAGAGCTTAAAGCTGATTTAATTAAAGAAATTTCCAAAAGTGGATCTGCGCTTTTGGAAGATAAATTAATCAAATTGCAATCGTCAATAGACGAAATAAAAGAATCTTTTGAGTCACAGAATCGTAGAATCAAAGAACTCGAGTCCTGGAAGGTGATGCAGGAAACAAATACGGACCGCGTGGAGATAGAATTGCAGGCCTTAAAGAAAGAAAAGGCGGTCTTGAAAGATCGAATCGAAGATCAAGAGAATAGAGGACGGCGAAACAATTTACGTATCATTGGCGTCCCGAAATCAGTGAAAGATCCCGATCTAGTGCCGTTAGTCCAGGTGTGGCTGCCGGAAACTTTGGGCCTGTCTTTGACGATGGAACTGGTGGTAGTGGAAAGAGCCCATTTTTTGGGGACAGCTAACCAAAATACTACTGGTGATAGCTAGGATACTGAACTTTGCAGACAAACAAAAACTTCTCCTGACTTATAAGAAAAGAGGAGCAGTGCAACCCCTAAAATATGAAGATTCCCGGATCCTCTTGTTCAATGGCTATTCAGCAAAAGTCTCAGAGGACCGACGGGCATTCTCAGGAATATGCGCAGAACTTTATAAAAAGGAATCAGTTTCACTTTGCAATATCCTGCCAAACTAAAAATTACCCACGCTGGGAAAATGACTACATGTTTATCTAAAGAATCAGCACAAAAATTTATGGCATCAGTACATTCCGGGATAGATTTTATAAATCTACGCGCACGCGAACAAAAGTTCGCTGGATTTTATAAGATACGTGCATAGCCGCGTGTATCTCATAAAATCCGGGGTCGGCGCATGCAAGGGGGTGCACATTTGTGCAACTTGCGCGCGCTGCCCGTTCCCTCCGAGGCCGCTCCGAAATTGGAGCGGCCTCGGAGGGAACTTTCCTTCCACCCCCCTGGCACCTTCCCCTACCTAACCGACCCCCCCAGCCCTATCTAAACCTTCCCCCTACCTTTGTTGGGAAAGTTACGCCTGCCAGAGGCAGGCTTAACTCTGCGCGCGCCAGCACACTGCTGGCGTGCCATCACCCAACCCGGGAGCTAGTCCGGAGGCCTCGACCACGCCCCCGGGCCAGCACCACACCCCCGACACGCTCCCGGAACTCCCCGAAATTTGCGCCGCCCACCCGACACCCCCCCGACACGCCCCCCTTGCAAAGCCCCGGGACTTACGCGCGTCCCGGGGCTTGTGCTCGGCGAGTGCAGGGGCGTTTTAAAAGGGTTACGCGCGTAACCCTTTTAAAATCCAGGCCTCCGTGAATAATGACCAACAGGACTCCTAAACTTCCTACGCCATTTGAATCTAAGAAACGGAAACGTAGTGGACTGAGGTCTATTCATTCCATTAAAGGTCTACCTTCCTGCCACTCATGGTAGGCATCACAGAAACATTTCTATCAGAAAGAAGGAAGGAGCTATTGATCACGATGAACCAAAGGGAGCTCAAAATAGTTAAGAATAACATTTGGATCGATTGACTGTTATGCTTTGCAGCTATCCCCATTGAATAGTGCCAGGTCTTCCTATTACTCCAGTGTCTATTGAGAGTCAACACTGACCAGGTGACCAGTGGAGATGGCTACTAAAAAGCAATTCAAAGCCGGACGGTTCTCTCTATACCTCCTGGAACAATAGGACTTCAGCATATGACTGTGAATCCTCCAGTCTCTACCCGATTGCGAACTACTTGTCTGCAACAGATCGCTTTACAATGGGCAAGCTTGATGGACATATCTTCACCCAGAAGGAAGCGGAGCAGAACCAAATTGGGGAGGACATGCCCATTAGGAGCAAGGTTTTTGGTGTGGATGTGTTGTGTGACTTATGTATGATTAAGATTGTGAATATGTCTGAGGAAATGTAGCAAAATGTAGAACAAGACATAATCGACAGAGTATGGGTGCTGCTTTACTGCCTGTGATGTCTTACTCTAGGAAAAATAATGTAAATATACTTGATACTGTATTTAGAACTTGGACCTCGAGGCTGGGCGGGGTTTCAAGACTTTATCACTACTTTCCATATTGGCGTATTAATGCTATACCCCTTACTATGGCTGATCTGAAATTAGTAACCCTCAATGTGCGGAGATTACATTTCCCTATTAAACGAAAAAAGATTTTGAACCTCTTAAAGAGGGCGAAAACACAAAAAGGTTTCTTGCAAGAAACCCATTTGACAGACAAGGAGCACAGAAAATTAAAACAAGATTGGGTAGGTCAATGCTATTATGCATCCTACTCTACAAAAGCAGGGGAGTTGCCATCCTAATCCATAAGGACTGTCTATTTGACTTGGAAAACCAGGTAAAAGATAAAAATGGTAGATTCATAATTCTAAGTGGCACTATTGATCAACAGAAAATTCTGTTGTGCAATATATATACCCCTAATGTCTGTAGCCACAAATTCTTTTTGAGTCTGACCTCCGAAATAGGACACCATCTTCAGCATAAATTAATATTGGGAGGAGACTTCAACCCATCAGACCCTAAATTAAATACTAAACCAACTAGAACTGGAACCCCTGGCAGAGACGCAGAGGGGATATATTTTTTAATGCAAGAGCTCCAACTGATAGATGCTTAGCGAGTACTTCATCCAACGGAATTAGATTTCACATACTACTCAAAGGTCCATAATTCTTATTCAAGAATAGATTTTTTCCTAATCTCTACTGATATGTTTCCTAAGCTTAGGGATGCTATTACTGATCTTAAAGCGGTTTCTGACCATGCACACATATCTATAGACTTAGCTATCCTCATGCGGCCGAAAACTCCTTACCAATGGAGGCTCTCACCTCACTCTACCATGATACAGAGTTTGTCACATACCTAAAAAATAAATGGGAAGAATATGTTCAATTCAATCCCGTAGCAGATGTTTTCAAGTGATACCTATTGGAACGCTGCTAAAGCCGTATTATGGGGACAAATAATAGCATATGTAGCTCATAAGAATAAATTCTGAGATCAAGAGATACTCTCATTACAACGTCAGCTCAGAATCCTAAAAAAAAAAAGCATATCTCTAGTTTGGCTAACTCACTGCAAGATGAAATAACTTTGGTTACAGAAACACTTAATCACTTACTATATCAAAGGGAAGTGCAGCATATTCTCCAATTTAAAACCCAATCTTTCAGGCAAGGCAATAAGGCCGGCAAACTATTAGCACGGCTAATCAAAAATATCAAACCTAAACACTTCATTACAAATATGGTTGACTTTAATGGAAATATTCAAACCTCTCAAGCAAACATCACTGCAATAATGCTCAAGTTTTACCATACATTATATTCAAAATAGGAAACAGATAAAAACACCCAAAAAAATTTCTTTGAGAATTTACAGCTACCACAAATCTCAGAGGTTTGGTCTCAAAGATTAGGGAATCCCATCACTACTTCGGATGGGATTCGCTAATTACTCAGCTGTCTTTGGCAAAAGCACCGGGGCTGGATCGCTTTGGTGCAGAATTTTATAAAATCTTAAAAGAAGAAGTAGTCACCCCCTTACAAAATCTATATCAGACATGTGTCCAAAAAGGTTGCTGGTCTCCAGAAATGAATAAAGTGCTAATAGTTGTTTTTCCCAATCCCGGCAAGGACTTAACACAGGCAAGCTCATATAGGCCCATTTCGCTGATTAATGTGGATGTTAAAATCTTAGCCTCAATATTAGCCAATAGATTAAGTGGAATTACTCCTGATCTCATTGCTCCAGACCAGACTGGCTTTGTAAAGAACAGGAATGGAGTTACTAATATACGTAAGCTAATAACAGCCCTCTGGTCCTGTAACTTAGAAAATCTCGGTGGCTTAATTGCTAGTTTAGATGCTGAGAAAGTGTTTGATAACGTCCAATGGGACTATATGTTCTGGCTCTTAGAAAGATATGGATTTCCATCATCATTTATAGCATGGATTAAACTCTTGTATATGATGCCCACCACCTGTATAAACATAAATGGTGAGTTATCCGAGTCGTTTTCCCTAGAAAGTGGCACAAGACAAGGCTGCCCATTGTCCCCCCTGCTATACATCCTGACAATGGAGCCATTGGTTACCAAAATAAAAGAATCTCCGGATATTCAGGGCTTTCACCTAGGGTCAAGAGAGTATAAAATCTGTTTATTCGCTGATGACATGCTACATTTTTAAGAAATCCCCATACTGACCTACTGGCATTAATGAGTCTTATCAAGAAATTTGGGAAGTTCGCTGGCTTGAAAATAAATTTTTCCAAATCTGAAGCACTGCCTATATCACCCTCATTACAAGCGACATGGCAAGTTATCTTTCCTCTATCATGGTCCAAAGGGTCTTTCAAATATTTGGGGCAGAAGATCCCGCGAGATCTATCTAAATTGTATGATATGAATATCGCTACTTTGATAGAAAGTATTTGAGAGCAATTGATAGTCTGAAAAGACCTACCCCTGTCATTGTTTGGTAGAAGCGCCCTATTCAAGATGGCCCTTTTGCCGAAATTGCTCTATAAGCTGCAAATGCTTCCAGTCTGGCTTAGGCGCTCCGATTACTTGCAGATACGTAAAGCGCTGATCCTCTTTCTGTGGTGAGGAAAGAAAGCTCGATTGAACTATAAAGTACTTATGTTGTCAAAAAAGTATGGAGGCTTGAAGCTACCTCACTTCTATTCTATAACATGGCATGCCAGTTGCGTTTCTGTTGGGAATAGTATCATGCACAGTATAAGTTTGAAGTCCCAGAATTAATACAGATATTATGAGCCCCCTGAAGCCCATAAATGTGTTATATAGTCGAAGGGATGATCTCACTGCGCTTATTAGAAATCATATTTTTATAAAACCGGTTAGACTGGATTGGCAATATTTTTGCCCTTAGTTCAAGGTAAATCCCTTTAAGCACTAAATTAATGAGTCTGACTGGAAATCTGGCGTTTTTGCCAGGACTGAACAACCAGATATTTACAAAATGGGAATCAAAGGGTATAATATCTCTGGAGAATGTGTACTGTGCAACTAGCCAAACAGTAATTTCTTTCGATCAATTGAGCTCTCAATTTCAAATACCGCCTGGACAATTCTATATGATTTAGCAAGTGAGACACTATCTGATGCACTTACTGTCTTGTAACCCAAATCTTTTTGACCCAGAATCTGTAATTAACAAATTTGCTAAGGTAAAAAAAGATTGCAACTCATTATCATTTTGGTATAAATTGCGATTTAGCAAAGAGGCTGAACATCTCTGTTCACCGATAGCCAACTAATGGTCTAACTTACTGGGACACTCGGTATCCCAAAAGGACATGTTAAAGTATTTTGGATATATTTTTTCCACAAGAGTAGATGTCAAGATTCAGGAAATGCAATTTAAGCTGTTATATAAAATGTATATAGATAATGTACATGCCTCCAAGATGTGCATTTCCACTACAGATACGTGTCTGAAGTGCCACAGAGACAGAGCACAGTGCTACATAATTTTGTGTTTTGTCCTTCTATATTCCCCTTTTGGAGTGCAGTGTTCCAAGTCATAGAAGGCTCCATTCAGCAGAAACCACCATTTACTGGGGATTTAATATTGCTGGGCTCCACACAATGGCTATCTGTCGATACAAAAGTCATCATGAAATATGTGCATATTGTGACCTGTTTGGCCAAAATGTGTGTCCTAGTTAACTGGATTAAGCCTCTCAGCCCCACACCCCTTATGTGGTTCCGGAAGCATGCAGATTGGATGCAAGTAGAGAGATTGGATGTCAAATTTACAAATTGTAAGTTATCGCGGGAGTACTTAAAGCTTTGGGAATTGACATATGCCCAATTGCCAGAAACCCTCCGCCAGTCACTTTTGATCAGTTGTTACTCCAGTGATTGGTAACTCGTGTAAGCTTAAAGTATATGCTCCAACCATAACTCTCCATGTGACTTGTCATATCTGCGAATGAACAACAAGTGTTTTGCATGCATTGTCTGGAGAGGACATCATGGCTCAGCTGGTTGAATGAATGAAAGAATGATTGAAGTGCGGATGTGAGAATTAGGATATGAATGATTACTGTGAATGGTGTAAAAACTAAAAAATGTACGTAGGAGCGGTATATTAAAAGCATTTATTATAAGCTGCCATCATAAGCGCAACCAGTTGTTGTTAATTATGTTCACAGTTAATGTACCATCACCCATCATGGCATTATATTTTGAAAGATATGCTTAGAAGGTACATCAAGCATTTTTTGTGAATGTATCTTTCTTGTGTTAAATAAAGATTAAAAGAAAACTGGAGATAGTGGAGAAAAACATAAGAATAGCAGTGCTATCAGAAATATCAATACCAAGTGATAATTCTATGATACACACAGACAGACAGAATATCAAGTACCAAAATATATAATTAGAAGGCAGGTTCGAGAAAATTATGGCATGCTGTTATTAACATGGTAGTGGTCCTGGCCCCTCCTTAGAACTCCTTCTTTAATGGCCCCTTTATTATGACGGGGTATTAAAAACCCCTTCTTACTGTTTCTTCACATGGACTCCAGGATAAGTTTTAAATTCAAAGTGGGTGAAGGTTTATAGGATATGCTTTATACAAGGGAATAGAATGCCTGCGAATAGATTTGAACCAGGTCAGGGCTTTCTTAGCCCTGGATTGGTTGTTTTTTGCATGTGGACTGTATCCTGTTGGAGCATGGGAGATATATATAAGGACACCCCCTCCCATCCATTCTTTTTCATTTTCAATTTCCTGCAAATCGTTCACCCAGTTGTTTCTCCTTTTGCAATTTAAGTTGTTATGGTCTTTCTGTTCTTCTGCTTTTTCCTGACAGCATTTGCTTGAGATGATGATGCAATCCAATGCGAAGGTGAGTGAACAGTGTTTGGCAGCAGTAGGAGTGTCGGAGGCATCAGGAGGTATAGTGATTGGGCCTTCTCTGGTCAGTGGGGGCTTTTTGGATCCAGCGGGGGATAATGATGTAGAGGCTGCAAGTTGCCAGAGTTGGGCCTGCAGGTTGTGACGATTCTCAGACAAGTTGCGGTCCTGCTAGCGGCAGAGAGCAGAACACTCCAGGTCTGGATCATGGCAATGGCATGGCCTTTGTTAGCACTGGGCAACCGGAGCTGGGTGGCGCAGGGATGGAACTGAAGGGCATGTTGCATTAGTTGCTGGGCTCGGCGTTTGGGGATGATTCGCGTGTACTCGAGTGACGACTGATGGATGGGCAGTGCTCGGCTTCATCTAGTGCCTGGCCCAGTCCGTCACAATGTGAAGCTTGGAATGAGAGTGTGCCACCCCTGGCTACATCTGATAGCTCCAACAGTGGAATTGTGGCGTCAGAACCTCTGGTTGCTGCCCTGGTTCAGTGGATGGATCCAAGTGAGCTAAAGATCAAGGCATGGTGGAGGCTGGAGACAAGGGAAGGAAGAAGAGGTGTCATTTGTCCTGATCTTCTACTTCTTCTTTCTCATCTTTCTCAGTGGAGTTAGTGGGGCATGACAGGGGTGGAAGTTTGTTTGGCCTGAGACAGGACATAAGACCCCCTGATTTGGAAGCTTTGACAAGTCTTGAGGTACTCAAGATATAAATCTTTGCTTGACACAGGCGACTAATAAAGGTCAGGTTTTGGGCATCAGGAACAGGGTTCCGGGGAGCTTGGGGACTTCCTTTTGGGTACAGCTGGAAGCAGGAACAGCAATTAGATCCGGTGGTAAACTCGGAGGAAAAGGAGGGAGTCTTGATTTGTATTGGAGATTTAACAGTCCTCTTGTTTGTTCCTGGACTGTAAGTTCTGGCACGCCTGCTCCTTCTGTGGGTGGGGGGAAGGGGGGTCATCCAGCAAATAAATGCACCAAGCGTAATGTTGGCAGCCACAGTAGGGGAGGTAAACAATAACATTCTGTTGTGTGTTACCCCCACCCCGAGTTGCTAAATGGCTTGGCTGGAGTCTTATAAGGATGTTTCTTCACCTACGCTTTTATGGGAAGGTTTCTCTGTTGGTTTCATAATTCCATACATTAGGCCATGGTATGTGGGATGGGTGGGTGGGCAATTCCAGATTGGTGTCACATTTAGAGAATATAGCTTGAGTCAAGTTGTCTGCTGAACTGGAAATGGGTAGGATCATTGGATCATTTTCAAAGGCTCCTTTCCTTAGAATGAATTTGTCACCTTTGGTGGTGATACCCAAAAATGAGATAGGCAAATTCCTGAATCTCTCCTTCCTGCCCGGTTCTTCTGTGAAAGATTTTGTCCCTGACAATTTGTGTTCCATGCGTTACTCCTTCTTTGATGATGCGATATTGTTAGTGTAAAGAACCGGTCAGGGTGCTTTGATGGCCAAGGCAGAAACTGAATCTGCTTTTAGATTGCTTCCTCTCCACCCTGATTTTTTTCCTTTAATTGGCTTCTCTTTCCACGGTCAAAATTTTGTTGAACGCTGTGTTTGTTGATGGATTGCTCATTTTCTTGCACCTTACTTAAGAAGTTCAGTTTCTTTCTCCAGCGGGTTGTAATAGCTCGGAGCATCAAAGGAGCTGTGCTCAATTGCTGGCCATATTTTGTTTTAAACAAGCATTACATCTTGCTTAGATAAATAAAGGGCAAAACTATATTATAGAAACAAGAAAAGGACTAACAATGAAAATCATAAGTAGCATAAGCCCTAAATAAAATCCACAAGAAGGACTTATGAAACAAACTCTTCAAGAAAGAAGAAAAAAATAAGGAAAACACCTGATATATATACTCAAATGCATATTACAAATCTTAAGCTCTGGGGTGGATACTGAGTGATTTGTCTAGAAGATGCTTTAATTGAGATGGCTCATAAAAAACAAACCCACCACCATCTAATTTTATTAAACATTTAAGAACATAAGAAAATAAGAAATGCCATACTGGGTCAGACCAAGGGTCCATCAAGCCCAGCATCCTGTTTCCAACAGTGGCCAATCCAGGCCATAAGAACCTGGCAAGTCCCCCAAAACTAAGTCTATTCCATGTTACCACTGCTAGTAACAGCAGTGGTTATTATCTAGGTCAGTGGTTCTCAACCTTTTTTCTGTCGGGACACACCTGTCAGATGGTTCTCACATGCGTGACACATTGACCCATGATCGTCACGGGGCTAGATGTAAAAGTACAGTTTGCATCCACGGGAACCCCCCTGACCCACAATAATGGATGTAAAGCAGAATTATGACATTCCCCATACAACTCACCCTACAAAAAAGATATTCTGGTTCTGGTG
This sequence comes from Rhinatrema bivittatum, assembly GCF_901001135.1. Lineage (NCBI taxonomy): Eukaryota > Metazoa > Chordata > Amphibia > Gymnophiona > Rhinatrematidae > Rhinatrema > Rhinatrema bivittatum. The sequence continues at coordinate 202,233,017 of NC_042618.1, read as the reverse complement.
TCATCTCAGTAACAGCAACTCAAACTCCTTCTACTTCCAGGCTCAATAGCCCTACTTATGGAAAGACAGCAGTTTACCACCAATGCATGTCCTCTTGAGAAAACACAACAAATAAGACTGATAAAATTCTTACATGCTAGTAAAATGTCTCATCTCGGTAACAGACACAGAACCGACCTAACATACTCCCAGGATCTGTAGTAATGCACATAAACTAATCCGCACACAGTTACACCTGTATTATGGAATACACTCAAACAGGAGCAACCCTATCTATGAAAAGGCAACACTAAAAATATTAAATCAGGCCCTAAAAACCAATACACCTCTTATTAGGAAAACAGAACTAGCAAGAGCTATAGATCCCCACACAGAAATAATTGTGAAACTATACTAATAAGCAGAATAAATGTTTCAAAACAGCTATGAACAGAATAACATCCAACAATTAAAAACTCATAAAAACTATTAAAAATTATCCAAACACCAATAAAATATTTCAAAAAAAGCAAACACATCACATAATATTAAATAATTAAAATGGCAGTCAATCAAGAAAAATAAACTTAAAAAGCCACCTTTACTTACCCCCTCCAGCAGCTCTCCTACGCCTCTTCCATACAGGCAGTAGCACATAGCAGAAGCAGCAGTAGAGGCTAAGCTCTATACTCATGGTCCTCTTCCTTAGTGCCCATGTCTCTCACACACACACCATACCAGTCATGCCCCCATGACCAGTTTCTGTCTCTCACACATGATGTGTACCTTTTCCATTTATAGGAATAAGATTTTCTTGTGGAAGGCTTTCATGAAGCAATCAGGACACGAGAAACCGAATCTGAAAGGTTAAGTGGTTGAAGAATTAACCTTTCAACATCCATGCTGTCAGGGACAAGGCCTGAACATTGGGATGGCGTAGGCATCCGTCGTTCTGAGTGATCAGAAGCGGGTGCGTTCCCAAGGGAATATGCCTGCGGATGGAGATATCCTGGAGTATGGGAAACCACACTTGGCGTGGCCAGTGAGGTGCTATCAGGATCATGGTTCCCTTGTCCTGACGGAGCTTCACGAGAGTCTTCAAGAGAAGAGGAAGTGGAGGGAATGCATAAAGCAGACCGCTACCAGCGAGAGGGAGAATGCATCTCTGGGCTGAGAGCGCTCGCTGCGAATGAGGGAGCAGTAATTGTCCACCTTGCGGTTCTGAGGGGGATGCAAAGAGGTCTATTTGGGGATGACCCCATTGCTGGAAGAGAGAGGTCGCTACGGAGGGATTGAGAGACCACTCGTGCGGTTGGAAGACACGACTCAGTTTGTCTGCCAAGACATTGTCCACTACCGGCAAATAGGTGGCCCTGAGGTACATCGAGTGGGAGAGCGCTTCCGCCCAAATCTGTGCAGCTTCCTGACACAGAAGGAAGGAGCCTGTGCCTCCCTGCTTGTTGATGAACCACATGGCCACCTGGTTGTCCGTCTGAATCAGGATGACGTGATTTGATAGGCAATCCTGAAAAGCACTGAGAGCATATCGCATCACTTGAAGCTCCAGGAAATTTATCTGGTGTTTGGCTTTCTCTGGAGACCAAAATCCTTGTGACTGCAGATCGTTCACATGAGCTCCCAAGCCGAGGTTGGAAGTGTCAGTGGTGAGAATGAGTTGAGGATCTGGCAGGTGAAAAGGCAGTTCTGATTTTTCCACCAGGTGTGAGACAGACGGAGTGTGACGGGGATGTGGACAATGGTTGACAGAGGCTGAGTCGCTTGAATCCATTGTGACCTCAGAGTCCAATGCATGACCTCTCATGGCCAGGCGGGCCATTGGTGTGAGATGGACTGAGGACGCCATGTGTCAGAGAAGGACAAGGAACTGTCGAGCTGTTGCTGTATACTGAGACTGCAACTGATGAGCGAGGGACACGAGGGTTTGCACTCGTTGTTGAGGTAGAAAGGCTTTTGCCTGTAAGGTGTCCAAGTCTGCCCCAATAAACTATAAGGTTTGAGATGGGACTAAATAAGATTTCTCGTAATTGACGAAAAATCCTAGAGAAAATAGAGTGTGTAGGGTCAAATCCAGGGACGATCGAGGGAATGGTAGCACCCGGTATTGATAGTGCTTTGGGCCTACTAAAAACCTGAGGTACTTGCGATGAGCTGGAGCTATCGCAATGTGGGTGTACGCATCCTGGAGGTCCAGAGAGCAGAGCCAGTCTCCTCTTTATAGAAGAGGTAGAAGCGAGCCCAGGGTTACCATCTTGAACTTTTCCCGTTGGAGGTACTTGTTGAGGGCACGTAGGTCCAGAATTGGACGAAGCCCCCTCCCCCCCCCCCCCCCCGGATTTTTTGGGGATCAAAAAGTACCGGGAATAGAACCCTAGGCCTTGTTGTGAAAGAGGGACGGGTTCTATTGCTCTTAACTGGAGAAGAAGGGAAACCTCTTGCTCCAGAGGGACAGAGTGGTCGGTTACTCTCCACGCTTGTAGAGGTGGTGATTCCGGGGGAAGAGCAAGAAAGTTCAGGTGGTAACCCTGAGCAATGATTGCTAGCATCCATTGGTCGGTTGTGATTGATTGCCACATGCCGTGAAAGTGGCACAATCGACCTCCCACTGGTATGCCTGGCAGAGGGATCAGGCTGCTGCTCTCCAAGGGAACGTCAAAAACCTGAAGCAGGCCCCGGCTGGGGAGCTGCTTGTGGCTTTTGCTTCAGGGGCTGGCGAGGCTGAGATTTCTGATAAGGCCTCGTAACTCGGGACCTTGTTGGTGGAGGATAGTATTTCCTTGGGCGGAAGAATGATTTCTTAGAGTCCTTCTTGAAGGGCTGTCTAGAAGGGAAGTCAGAAGGTATCGATGAGAGCTGTTTGAGGGTCTCATGATGGTCCTTTAATTCAGCCACTATTTGCTGAATCTGTTCACCGAACAGATTATCTCCTATACAGGGCAGGTCAGAGAGCCTGTCTTGTACTTCTGGGCGAAGGTCAGAAGACTTGAGCCAGGTCCAGCTTCTTGCCGAAATGGCAGTTGCAGACACTCTAGTGGAGGTGTCGAAGATATCGTAAGCTGTTCCTATCTCATGCTTTCCTGCCTCAAACTCCTTGTTGACAAGGGTTTGAAGATGTTCTTGAAATTGGTCAGGCAGGGTTTCAGAGAAGTCCTGTATTTGCTTGAAAATGACCCTGTTGTTTTGGGTCATGTACAGCTGGTAAGCAGCAATTCTGGAGATGAGCATGGCCCCTTGGAACACTCGTCGACCAATATTGTCTAGAAACTTGTGTTCCTTAACAGGAGGGGTAGATGAGTGAGGCTTCGTCCTTTTTGCTTTCTTTTGAGCCAATTCTTCCACAACTGAGAGGTGGTCGAGCTGAGATTTTTGAAAGCCGGGGGCTGACTGCACTAAATAGGTAGTGTCAGCTTTTCTATGGACTAGGGCAATGGATCCAGGGTTTTCCCAGTTCTTTTTGAGGAGGTCAAGAAGAACTTGATGAATGGGAATGGAAGTGATCACTTTAGGGGCATCCAGGAATGTTAGTCCTCAAATGTGGGTGACATCAGCAGATTAAGCCCCGCACAGAAAATGTCTGTCAAAGTTTCTAAAACAATCACTAAGCACACTGAGCATTCCCAGCATGCCACTATCCACGCGGAGTCCCTCTTCAGTCTCGTAATATAGAATTACACACAAAAATAAAATAACAAACCTAGGAGAAAACCAATTCCGCGGGGTGGTGAGCGGGATTCCTGAGGAATAACATCCTGCTGTCCTAGAACACCTGTTACAGGTAAGCAACTCTGCTTTCTCCTAAGACAAGTAGGATGGTAGTCCTCACATGTGAGTGAATATCTAGCTACAAGCTGCTCCTATATATACATGGGCCACACAGCGCTTAACTAGGCGCCAATGGACACAACAACCTAGTGCTGGAGGCAACAGAGGGAATCAGCCTGAACCTGAACAAGGGGCCTGAGGCAGGAAGAGTTGGGTTTAATTGTTGAAAAGGTTTCACAGGACCAACTGACCGAAATGGCTGTCATGTTGACTTTCTCCATTCAAGCAGTAGTGGGCTGTAAAGATGTGGACAGAACTCCATGTCACACCTTTGCAAATTTCATCCATGGGACAGCGCGTAAGTGGGCCACAGAGGCTGCCATGGCTCGAACAGAATGCGCCTTCACATGGCCGCCTAGCTGAAGACCTGCCTGTGTATAGCAGAAAGAGTTGCAGTCCGCTAGTCAATTGGACAAGGTCTGCTTGGATACATCAACCCGAATACATTTTTGTCGAAAGAAATGAAGAATTGCATGGATTGTCTGTGGCCTGCTGTTCGCTCCAGATAGAAGGCTAAGGCTCTATTGCAATCTAGGCTGTGCAGAGTCGGTTTACCTCAGTGTGAATTAGGCATAGGAAAGAAGGTTGGCAAGATGATTGACTGATTAAAGTGGAAATCAGTCACCACCTTCAGCAAGAACTTAGGGTGTGTGTGCGTAGAACCACCCGGTCATGAAAGAAATTTGTGTAGGGTAGATAGGTCACCAGAGCACGAAGTTCACAGACTCTGTGTGCCAAGGTGACCACCACCAGGAAAATGACCTTCCAGGTCAGGTACTTCAGGACACAAGAGAGCAAAGGCTCAAATAGAGGCAGCACTAGATGGGCCAAGAATACGTTGAGGTCCCAGGAAACTGCAGGGGGTCTGAGGGCAGGCTTCAACTGGAGAAGACACTGCATGAAACAGCCCACAAGAGGTGATTTCAGTGGTCCCTCAGAGATGTGCCTTGGTCTGGTAGCTGGGTTTCTCGGCATGGACTTAGCTGCTAGTTCAGCTGAAAAGCAGTGGGTGCAGGAGGCAGAGCGTGGCGGTGACAGCCCTCTCCCCCTGCAGCAGGAGACCATTTCTGAACTCAGCCAGTAAGCACTGAGCTCAGTTAAGGTTTTAAAAAAAAAAAAAAAAAAAAGAGAAGAGAAGTTTTACCCTTGAATCAGAGACAATTAGAGGGGTTTCAGGACTTCTTCTGGTCTCCGCGCTTCGCAGGCAGTACCAATGTTCGTTCCCATTCCCGTTGGAGTTGGGTAACTGGGCACCCTGGCGGGTTGAGCGGCCCACGTGGGCTAGGCCCCGTACTTAGGCTTTTTTCTTGCATGCCGCGTGGTAGGCCGCGGTAGTGTTTTTTTTTTTATGCTTTACATTTCTGCTTCCATCTTGCTGTGTGGCTCCTCGGGTTACCCAGCTCTGTGGACCACTACCAGATCCACGCTGTCTTGTGCCAGTTGCCAACATCTATCTCCGGCTTACCCCGTGCTGTGGACCACTACCAGAGCTACATCGCACAAAGCCTACCCAGAAGCAAGTATTCCCCAGGTTACCCTGCTCTGCGGACCACTACCGGAGAATCCATCCCAGGTCTTCCTACTCCAGGACTGAGTTTGCAAACCCGCTCCTCGGGTTTCTCTTTGCTGAGACCCCCGCCTGTCATGGAGAGTCCCCACAGGGCTCCACCCTGTGGGTGGAGTCAGCTCTCTCCACGACCCAAGGGCCCATAAACCAAGTTCAAACATAACAGGTTATATCTGATGACAATTACCATCAGAAATTAATTTTGATTCTCTGTTTATCTGGGCTAAGGAATTATTCATCTGAACAGGTGTTTACTTCACAGAGAATTTTTTCCCTTATTTATTTGTTCTTTTCCAGGAAAAAAATGTTCCTTTCACCCTTAGCTGTCATATATTTAAATCAGCGTTACTACTCAGTTTCACAGAATGGGAGCTTAGTGAATTTGAAATGTTTCACTCATACGCTCACTCTGTTTCAATTCTATAATTCAATCATTATTTAGAAATTAACTGTCCTATCCTGAGCCTAAACCTTACCTTTGGTTCAAATCTCTATACACACTCACTAAATCACTCACATTTATTCTCTGTCTCTCATATAATCATGTGCCTGTCCTTTCTGTGCATAACCTTGTGTTTTTACTGGCACCTTAGAGAAGTCTCAGAATAGAGATCAGGTATGACACCTTCTGCTCTCGCACTTACTGGATTCTAACTGACACAACTGTTCTGTCAACTTAGCATGAAACACTTGGGTTATCATAGATATGGTACACTAACAGCTTCCAGCAGCTCTTAGGTTCCAGCATGAGCTATAACATCCCCAATTAGCTGACAACTTTTACTGAGTGCTGGGGATGGGAACCCTACACTGTGACAGCGAACTTTACCATAAATTTTAGTTTTAAAGCATTTTCTCAGCTATTATATTTAGAAAAAAAATGTTGAGATCCAAGATGGCTGCTGCGATGTGAGCATGGACGCGACTGAGCTCCGTGTCTCTTAACGATTTGCCTTAAATTTCTTAAGATTTGCTTTCTTCTGGAATATTTTTCTATGCCACATACAAAACGAAAAGCAAGGATCCGTGAGGTCCTTGCTTCTACGCCAGAGACATCTTACCGCCAGACGCGAATTGAGGAAGCGTTCCAAGCAGTGCAGTTTGTGCCAGAGAGTGGGGCCGCTGGTGAAGTAAGCAGAGAGCGGCTGCCCTTCACCCTGGCCGAGGAAATATCACTTAGCCCCGGTGAGCCAACAACTCCTTCTATGCCCGGCAGACCCCCGGATGAAGGGGAGGTGGAACATCTGATGCAGGAGACGCCGATACTGCTAGTAGAAAAACCAGAAGACTCCCAGAGAAGAGGTATGGAATCCAGGCCTACTTCGGTGAGTTCTGTTAATTCAGACTCCAGGGAGAGAGCAGCAGAATCAGGGCTGGCTGAACCGGGCATTAAAGGCCTTCTAGACAAAGGAACAGGGGGAAAAGTATACAAGTAACGTTGAATTATCCCTTAAGAGTGCCTGAAAAAATAACGATTGAAGAAATTTGGAAAGCCCTGACTACAATGAATATGGCTATAATAGACCTGACAAATGTTGTTAAAGAAAATATGGGAAAGACTAATTCTTTGGAGGAAAAAATATTCATTGTGGAAAAATCCCTGGTAGAAAATGAAAAAGAAATTAAACAGATTAAAGAAGTACAAACTAATCTTATAAAATCAGAAACCTTTGTTGAAAGGAAGATGGATGTTATGGAAAATTTAATGAGAAGAAATAACCTCAGAATATTAAATTTTCCGAGAACAAAATGGATGCCATTGAAAGAACTGATAAAGAGTTACTTTATTAACATATTGGCTTATTAAAAAAAATGGTACCTGTTATTTCTAAACTATACTATCTACCAGGTAGACAGGAAAAAGAAAAAGAAGAATTACAGCAACGCGATGAATCTATGGGAAATATTACTCCTAAAGATAATTTAACAGAATTTTTGGAGAAGTCTTTTGAAGCAAAAATTGAAGACAGAGCAACAGTTTTTATTACTTTTCTCCAAACATCTGAAAGAGATGAAGTGTTAAGAAGAGCCTTTAAAAAGCAAACAGAGCTTTTTTATGGTTTTCAAATACGTGTCTTCCCAGATATAACGAAGAAAGTTCAAGAGAAAAGAAAAGAATTCCTGAAAATGAGGAATGAGATTGTGTCCAGGGGAGCCAAATTCTATCTTAGGTACCCCTGCCGCTGTGTGTTGATTTACCAAGATAACAGATACATTTTTACAGAGATGGATCAACTACGTGTATACTTGGACTCTCACTCCATATAGGTCTAGCAGAATAGGCTAAATGTGAATGTTAACTGCACTCTCACTTGTGTTAGCATAATTTGTTTTTGAAATTTATACCTATTAATCCGTTCTGAACTGGGTCTCCCTTTTTTTTTTCTTATAACGGTTGGAATGTGTTATACTGATGTTGTTTCCTGATTTGTTAGATTTGAGAATTTGGAGTTCTGTATAACAACCAAAATTTTCTTATATATGCTTCAATGTAATTTGAAAATCTGAAAATTTAATAAATAAAAAATTCAAAAAAAAAAAAAAAGTTACTCTTCCCCTTCTTTAACTTAACCACTAGGTTACACTGATGTTGGCTATTTCCCAGATCGGAAGCAGGGACACTGAAGGGACATTCTAAGTCAGAGAAGAGCTGCAGTGAAAGTAGCACCCCAGATGATTTTTGGACATTGAGTAAAGATTTCCTTTTTGCTTTGAAAAGAGGTTTTGTCACCCCCTCCTCTCCAGTGGAGACTGGGTTGCATAGCATAAACTCTGTGTAGGAACAGACTTTTCCCTCTAGAAGGTCACTAAGGACTAAGTTGGAGAAAAAGAAGGAAGAGAACTGGAGACCCACCACTGGGTCTCCCCCGAGGGACATGGCACAGGCTGGGTCAAAGGACAAACAACTGGGGACTCGGGTAGGGCTATTCTATATTCTTTGGGGACCCGATGCAGAGTAGGATTTTCCCCAAGTACCAGACTTTTTAGGCACTTAGAGCAGAAGTCGTATGATTTTGCCAAGGAACCAGAGTCAGAGACACTTTCACAGCAGGAAGAAGACAGCCCGCTGTAATCTCATTATATAAATATGGGCATTGATTTACCTTTTTACTGAATCAATAAATAATAATTTGAACACCCAACTCTGTGTCCCTGCAGCACTACAGTATCACAGAACACAAAAGGAATTACATATACTGTTGGGAAAAAAAATACACCTCCCCACCTGGGACATAAACATCGGCCTCCCCCCACAAAAAGAATCCACACCTTGGACAAATAGAGGAGGGAAAGAAGGATATCTGTGGAGCTATAAAATTCTTGTGTGCTCTTGAAGAAATATGTCACGTCAGAAAAAAGGGTTGCACATGTGACAATCAGGCCTATCCTGTAAAGTGCGGCCGCGTTTACCCTGCTCCTAAGCCGCTTTTAACTCACGTTCCGGCCGCGTTAGCCCTTCCTGCGATCCCGAATCCCCTTTAACCTACTCCTACCGCGTCCTAAATTCCCCAGGTAACCCCTTCCGCCCGCGGCATGTATATTGCATGCAAACGAGCGAATTAGCTCGATATTGCATGCAAACGAGCCAATTAGCTATTCCCCTAGCATCCCGTAACCCGCGCCCCGACTAACGCTACCTTTCCCTGCCGTTTTGTCGCGCGTTTAACCTGCAAACTTACCGCCTACCCTGACCCAGGCGGTAGAGGCATGGGTAAGGGTAGGTGGCAAGCTTTCCCCCAGCCCCCGCTCACCTGCCCCGGCCGCGATCATGGGTGCCGGTCTCCGTGGCAGCCCCAGTCCTCTCCCCTCCTCCCGAAGCCAAAAAAAAAAAAAGCTTTTTTTTTTTTTGGCTTCGGGAGGAGGGGAGAGGACTGGGGCTGCCACGGAGACCGCTTTCCCCCGTGCAAGTAAGTTGTTTCGCCGCTTGTCTCTTCTCCCCCCTCCCGGAGCAGGGCGCGAAAAGCTGCCTTGCTCCGGGAGGGGGGGGGGGGGGGGAGAGAACACAGCGGCGAATCAAAAAAATAAGCGAAAAAAACTTAAAAGCTAAAAGTAAGTTGCTTCGCCACTGTCATCTCTTCTCCCCCCCTCCCGGAGCAGGGCGCGAAAAGCAGCCTTGCTCCGGGAGGGGGGGGGGGAGAGATGACAGCGGCGAATCCAAAAAATAAGCGAAAAAAACTTAAAAGCTAAAAGTAAGTTGCTTCGCCACTGTCATCTCTTCTCCCCCCCTCCCGGAGCAGGGCGCGAAAAGCAGCCTTGCTCCGGTAGGGGGGGAGAGAGATGACAGCGGCGAAGCTTTCCCCCAGCCCGGACGCCGGCAAAAAACTTACTTTTTTGCAGCCATCAGCCCTGAGCAGGAACACGATCTGGCCTGCCTTAGCTCCTCCCGACAAGATGGCCGCCTGCACGGGGAAAGCGTGCAATTGGCCGCTGAAGACGTGACGTCACGACATCACGTCTTGAGCGGCCAATTGCACGCTTTCCCCGTGCAGGCGGCCATCTTGTTGGGAGGAGCTATGGGAGCCAGATCGTGTTCCTGCTCATGGCTGGCTGCAAAAAAGTAAGTTTTTTGCCGGCGTCCGGGCTGGGGGAAAGCTTCACCGTTGCTAGTGTCCCCCCTCCTCCCGGAGCAAGGCGGCTTTTCCGCCCTGCTCCGAGAGGAGGGGGGACACTGAAAAGTCGTTTCGCCGCTGTCTTCGCCGTTGCTTCTGCGCTGTCAGTGTCCCCCCTCCTCCCGGAGCAAGGCGGCTTTTCGCGCCCTGCTCCGAGAGGAGGGGGGACACTGACAAGTCGTTTCGCCGTTGCTTCTGCGCTGTCAGTGTCCCCCCTCCTCCCGGAGCAAGGCGGCTTTTCCGCCCTGCTCCGAGAGGAGGGGGGACACTGAAAAGTCGTTTCGCCGCTGTCTTCGCCGTTGCTTCGCCGCTGTCAGTGTCCCTCCTCCTCCCGGAGCAAGGCGGCTTTTCGCGCCCTGCTCCGAGAGGAGGGGGGACACTGACAAGTCATTTCGCCGTTGCTTCTGCGCTGTCAGTGTCCCCCCTCCTCCCGGAGCAAGGCGGCTTTTCGCGCCCTGCTCCGAGAGGAGGGGGGACACTGAAAAGTCGTTTCGCCACTGTCTTCGCCGTTGCTTCGCCGCTGTCTTCGCCGTTGCTTCGCCGCTGTCAGTGTCCCTCCTCCTCCCGGAGCAAGGCGGCTTTTCGCGCCCTGCTCCGAGAGGAGGGGGGACACTGACAAGTCGTTTCGCCGTTGCTTCTGCGCTGTCGCCACCGTTGCTTCCTGGTATCTGTCATTTCAAATGACATTTGAAATGACAGATACCAGCGTGCCGTGAAGCCTTAGGCCCGCGCACCCAGGATCCTGTATAGGCGCTCTATCCAGTATCCTGGGTTGCGCGGGCCTAAGGCTTTTCGGACGCGGCTTACATTTACATATAATTAGGCTTCAGGATCGAGCGGTAGGTGAGCTGCACTGTGCGGGCGGTAACCGCGGGTGCCGTAGGCACTAACGCAGCTCTTCCTACCGCTCGGTACTGGATAGGCCTGAATATTAACTATCTTGTGGCTATCAGATTTGAAAATATTCACATTTTGCTCTTAAAGTAAAAAAAAAAAAATGCAAAGGTAAAAATTAAGAAAGCTTCTGTCCTGTGAACATGTGATATTTTTTATTTTTAGAGTGAAAAATATTTTAGGATGAAAATATCCAACCACAATACAGAAACTTCTCTTTATTTCTTATTATCAGAAAGCGATAAAATCAGAAGTATTATGAAGACAGCAAGAATCATAGCAGATACCAAACCAATTAACCCTGCTGGCAAGATTTCAACAAGTCTAGCTCAAACAGGCCTCTGAATTGATAAAGGAGATTGAAAAAATATCACTGGGAACACTGGAAGAGAGGAGAGGCTGGCAGTAAAGCCTACTCAGGAAGTTATTTAACATTTGTTGTGGATCTTTTATAAAGACAAAGGGAAAACCCTGTCATAGGCAGTGGCTAATGTACCTGACATGCACAGTGACAAGTCTGACATGCCAGCATGCAAAGAAGCTAACAGTCTATGTATTCTTTTAATTGTATTTTATTAAGCTTCTTCATTTTCACTGATAGCTGAAGGTGAGTTACATTAAGGTATTGTAGGTATTTTCCCTGTCCCTGGAGGGCTTAGAATCTAAGGGACTCATTTACTAAGCATTTTTCCCATAAACACAGAATAGCAGAAAGGCCTTAGTAAATCAGGCCCTAACTTTTTATCTGAAGCAATAGAGGGTGAAGTGACCTGCCGAAGGTCAAAAGGAATGTCAGCTAGCTTTGATAGCTGGCTTCCCTGGTTTTCAGCCCACTGCTCTAACTACTAGGCCACTCGTTTACTCCACTTCTATCTAAAGATGTGCATGAGAATAAAACAAGCACAGGAATGTTGCAAAATCCAAACAGAAAGCATCAGTGTCATTCAGAAAAATCTGTCTAGCAAACAGATCTTGCAAGGTACCAATTACAAATGTAAAACAGCTCACAAATACCAATGTGACATCTTGAGGCCAATATTCAAGAAGCTGATTAGTTGAAAAGTTATCCGGCTAAAGATAACCAGATATTTTGTTCCATCTGTTCAGCTGAATAAATGTCCAGTTGAGCATACCTTCTTAAAGTTATCAGACTACCTGTAGACAGAAAACGTAAAAACCTAACCAGCTATGTTTGAATATAGCCATTTAAGTTTCTAAGTTATCCGGCCTTATGTGGCTAGACAACATGATACTTATCTGAATAAATAGCTTTTGAATATCTACCCCCTTGTTTTTCTTATAACAGGATTCCGTGAGATATTGCAACTGCTACTGTATTCAATGGATTTTCCTATGATATATGTCATTCACTGATAAGTTTTACATCTGTAAAATGATGCATGATAACCAGAAATGGTTGAAAGTCCTCCCAGAAAATTTTTTTTTTTTGCTGTTATCTAGTCTATTTTTTTAGGGTTCAGTGTGAGGATAATTTCAAAAGGATCTAGCCGCGTAACTAACAAACTATGGGCCTCATTTTTCAAAGCTATCGCGGGCTTGCGCTGTTAGCGCAAGCCCGCGATAGCTAACGAAAGTAGCGCAGGCCTGCGCTACTGAAATCGGGGCAGAGTCGGCCCTGGAAGAGGAGGAGTCGGGGGCGTCACCGGGGCCAACTCCGCGAGGACGGCGCGCACAGCGGAAAGGTAAGGCCCTTTTCGCTGGCTATTTCAAGCTCAATAACTACACCTTCTATGGTGTAGTTATTGGGCGCGATTAAAGTATCGCAGGCCTGCGATACTTTAGAAAATGAGGCCCTATATCTAGCTATCTAGTTTAAATAGAAGCTATATTTAGCCACGGGAAATACTAGGCCATCCAGGGGGCAGGGATAAGTCAGGGAAGCAAAAATATGCATCTATATTTGATTTTCCAATATATACACATATGTTCAAGCATATAGCCAACTCATAGATATTGCAGATACAAGGTCCGTGACTGCTTTTACTCCTATGAACCCTGTAGCAAATTTTCAAAGGGAAACTAAATGGGAGGTCTGTCTTTGAAAACTCACTACAAAGTACATGGCTACAAACATGCCTACAGACTTTATACTTGTATGGATTACTCAGAATTGCTCACATTTTATTTTGAATTTCTATTTTTGTAAATATATTTTTTGTTAAATGAGCAAATTTGCAGCCCTTTTATGAGAACATTTATCACATTAATATAACATGAAAGAAACCCTGTTGTGAAATGTTCCAAGATGGTGAACTATATTTCTTATCCTTCACTCTTTGTGGTGGTGAAATGTATGTAGTCGTTCTTGGATGTATTCACCTAATACTTTTTTTAATTGTAATTTTGTTTCCATTGTTAAAAATAAATACAGATAATCTCTCATCAATTTTGACCCACTTTCATGAATAAATTTGTGCTTCAGATTTCAACCCACATTTTACAGCACATATTACCACCAGCATATAAGAGAGATGTTAAAGTCATTCTCCAGGGTAGGCATTCAGATGACCAAAATGACAGGATCTGCACAGAGGTAACCTATTTACAGAACCACACCTGCTAAACAGCTCTGTGTAGCTAAATTAACCCCCCCCCCTCACACACACACACCAGATCATCTCTAAATATAAACAATGGGATGGGATGGAAGGTGAAACTTCCCTCAGATTAAGAAAGACCACTAGAGGTAGGGTCATGCTCACTCTATTGGAAACTTATTTTTCTCAACATCAACCCAATCAACATATCTGCAGAAGGTGACATTTGATACTAAACACACATAGGGCCTGATTTTCAAAAGCATTTACACACTTAAAATTGGGTTTTCATGTGTGGAACCTCAGCGGTAATCCCTCAGGCCTGAGGCAAAAACTTAGTGTCTCCAGCCTGTTAAAAGCACTTCTATCTTTATTTGGGCAATTACGGCAAACAAACATTAGTAGACTAGCTTATCTTCAAAACAGTGTACTCTCATTACTCACAGTTTAGTACTGCTCCCCTCAGTATTTACAGTTTCATTACAGCTCAGTGTTTGGACAGCATTATTCTGCAGGAATTACCTTCCTCCTAGAGACCCAGGCCTGGTCTGACTAACCCACCTGGCTCCCAAGTCTTATTCCTCCCCTGCTGGGCCCTGCCCACAAGAGTTCTCTCTCTTTAGGGGAATTAAGGTGGACCAGGCATCTAGCCTTGTCCTGTACAGGCTTAAGGGGCAAAATAGGGGCACTGCATCACAAAAGCCCACTTTACCCATGTTGGTAGGCTTTTGAAAATGGCTAGAATATATGCCATTGAATTGTCAATAGGTTTTGCCCGTGTTAAATGTACTTAACTCGAGTAAATGGCTTTTGAAAATTGCTTTGACAGTATGGTACATTTATATACATAACTTCTTTGAAAATTCACCCGATGGTTTATAACATACAGGGTCGGATTTTCAAAAGGTTACGCACGCAGGGCCTATTTTAAAAAGGCCCGGCGTCGTGCGTAAAGCCCTGGGACATGTGTAAGTCCCGGGGCTTTACAAAAGGGGTGTGGCTTGGGCGGGGCGGTCCGGGGGCAAGGCCATTGCCGCTGTGTCGAGGGATCGCATGCCGGCAGCGGCCTCGGAGGGAACGGAGGAAGGCAGCGCGGCTCAGCGCGCACAAGGTACACAATTGTGCACCCCCTTGCACGCGCCGACCCCGGATTTTATAACATGTGCGCGCATGTTATAAAATCGGGAGTACATGTGCGCGCGCCGGGTAGTGCGCACCCATGTAGGCCGCACGCGCATGTTATAAAATCTACTCCACATTGTCTATACATTATGACAATGGTAATTTTATTTTACTATATCGATTTTCTAAACAAAATCAAATCAATGCATAACAAAAATATAAACATCGATACAATAATTTTAAAACAAAATGCACATTGACAATCAAAAAATATAAACACAAAAAATAATAGACAAAATTTAAAAACATATCTCCTAAAATCTGCCCAACAAACCAAAGAAATCTCTCACTAAAATGTAATTTAACATAATTCAGTTAAAAACCTGTAGAAAGAACCGGGCTTTCAGAAGTTTCCTAAATGTAAGATAATGTTTCTTTGTTCTTAAATCAAAAGGAATGTTACTCCATATTAATGGTGCCTGATATTGGAACGCTATCTGCCTTGCATTTTCTAATCTTATTTCATGAGGGGATGGAAAAGTAAGCAATTCTAATTGTGATGATGGGAGGGTCCTAGATGATCTATAAGGAAGCAAAAGGTTAGATAAGTACATTGATACTAGTCTGAATACTGCTCTGTAAGACACGTAACTTTATACATAATTCTGTAACATACTGGCAGCCAGTGGGGTTCATACAATAATCATGTTACATGCTCAAATTTTGATAAACCAATGATTATCCTGGCCCCTGTGTTCTGTAAAAATTGCACCATCCTCATAAAAGTCTATAATACCCAAATATAGGGTATTACATTAATCCATACAAGATAATATAAATGCAAAGTTCAAAGTGGTAATATCAACAGTCTCGAAAAAACAAAAAAACAAAATCCCTTAAGCTTCCGAATCAATCGAAGTGAGCCTTCTTTAAAGGAACAAAGTTATATTTCATTACTTACGTGTAAACTTTTAGGACAAAATCTTTTTCTTCCTTCAGATCAGAGATGGACTGAAGCGCATCCATGAGGCTTAAGACTGCACAGCCATAAGGGCGACGGTAATGCAGGTGAGGAGGGCCCTTCTTATAGTCATTCAGCAACATGCGACCTACAATGCCCAACAAAATTAAAATGGAAAAGCTGCCTCTAACTGTCCTGAACTCTGCTGTAGGTGTATATAGAAAGAGAATATTACCATGGGGGGATGAAAATATTTTCTTAGTGAACACATGGTAACATGAATTAATTTAAAATAGATGGCATGAAAAAAGCAAAATCGCACATGAAATCTGAAAGATCTTCAGTAATATGGTGTGTGTGCGTGTGTAAAAATAATGAATATTTCATGGCAATCTGAAATTAATTCTATGGACATAATACCCATTTTTGGTCTAGGGAGCAAAGATACTAAAGCTTTGTTTCTACACTTTCACAGATGCCTGTATTTTCCCATGCATACCCTTTATTCCCTGCCTTCCACCCCACACAAGCTTCAATATTATTATAAAAGGTGCCATGGAGTCTTACTTTTATTAGGGTTCAATTTTCAAGTGCATGTGCAGGGTTAATTTCCATCCAGCTATGTGAAGATATCAATTAATTTCACTGAATCTTATATGAACTATATTCACTTTTTGTGGTAGGTAGGAGGTACTATTGCTTTAATTTCACTTCATCTCTCTATGCAGTGTTGGAAAGCTGCCTGAAGCACCTCCATTAGGAAACATTACTTCATTAAATAATACATATTTCTACAGAGTTCAGATACCACTGTAAACCTGAAAAGTAAACTGCTAATAATTTGAATTATTTTCTTTATACATTTCTCCAATTTCTTTGACCATTCCTTTTCCTCATGATGGCTCACTGGTGACTCAAATTACCTCTCTAACCGGGTCATTCATCAAAATGCGTTCATGCTAGCACGCAGCGTGAATGCAGTTTTGGAAGGGGTGGGATCAGGGAGGAGTTTGGGTGGGATTTAGGAAAATGAGAGGCAACATCGCACCATGCAATAGCAAAATGCGTGTTATCGCACGGTTTTAATGCTAGAAATAACTACACCTGTTTTCCTGGTGTTAGGCTGTGCGATATGCCCGAAATGGTCAATACGCAATCTGTAATACATTTTTAGAATTGCATTTTGGCCATTTCTGGGCTTGGGAAGGGAGAGGGGAGAAAGAGTGGAGTGGAGGAGAGAGAGAGAGCCTCTGGGGAGGTGCTCACAGTGTGCAACTATTTATATCTCAATAGGAGGGCCACCTAATAACTCGAGGTGAGGTGGTGGGGTTTTTTTTTAGAGTTTAGGAGCCAGTTTCTCATGTAGAGTGAGATATACGAACAGCACAGTACACCTTGGTGAAGATTTGATGTCATTTGGAGAGAGGAAAGTCTCATAAAGATGAAATTTTGTACTATGTTACCTCACCTTAGCTTGATGTTATAGAGTCCATCAAGCTAGAGTGAGAGAACATAGTAGAAATGGCATCTTTATGAGACTTTCCTCACTCCAAATAATATTAAATCTTCACCAGGTGTACAGTGCTGTTCATATGTCTCACTCTACACTAGAAACTGGCCCCTAAATCCTAAACCACCACCAACACCTCACCTCGAGCTATTAGATGGCCCTCCTATTGAGATATACATACTTGATTAATATGAAGAACTTGTAGATAGACTCAGTTTCTCTCTCTCAGCACAAGATGCGAAAATAAGAGTTATTGCATTTGTTATCACGTGGTGCGGTAATTCTAAAATTTCCCTAAACATGCCCCCCTATTTTTTTTTTTTATTGTGGGCGTTATCAATGCTTTACTAACGCATTTTGATGAATGTAGGGGTAAGAGTAGTGGTTCTCAGCTGTGTCATTGGGGCATGCCTGGCCAGTCTGGTTTTTAGGATATCCACAATGATTCTCCTTGAGAAACATCTGCATACAATGAAGGGACAATATGTACGTACCATATGCTTATTCATTCTGGATATTCTGAAAACTAGACTGGCTTGTGCCCAGGGCCAGATTTAGGTACAGACAACACAGATAAGTGCCTAGGATGCCAAAATTTGAAAGTGCTCCCAAACTCCTCCTTATGCTCTCGAATATACAAGGTCCTTAATTTACCACCCCCGATCTCTTCCTAAATATAGTGTTGCCTATTAATCACTATATTAAAATGTTAGAGGGAAAATCCCCTCTAAAACTATACTCCTCAGTACTGCTCTTCTGCCAGCAGGATCTGTTACCATTATCTTCCCTCTGACTCTGGAGCTTGAGCATATTGATAGCACCGTCCGATGGAATTTTGCCTGACATTGCACATTTTTCATTTATGCATTTCATGGATCATAGTCCATAGCAGTGAAACTAGGCAGTTGGATGAAGCACATCAAGGTTCAAAATAAACTTTAAAAAGTATATATTTACAAGAACTTCAATTGCCTTGACCAAATTCATTCTGTATTTCATTTTTGTGAAACTGATATCGATATAACATCAAGCTGACAGAAATATGACATTTTCAACATGGTAAACTAGCTATACAATGTAAGAATTTTTTTTTTTTTAAATGCATTGCTCGACTTGGAATTAGGTCCTTTTAAAATCCTACCTATTCGAATCACATGGGCTACGATGTACAAGTCTCTTTTCAAGTCCTTGCTGCTCAGGTCCTAATACATGGATAAAGAAGAGGAGAAAAAAAAACAGCAGATTAATCTGGATTAGAAAAGTATAATCACTGACAGCCTGAGATGGCTTCTTGTGTTTCAGAGCCTATATACTAAACATTGTTCCTCTAGACACAGAAAATAGGCTCAATGAATCAAAGTAAAACCTTTTGCAAACAAATATTAGCACGTTATTGCTTATTCTGGCATTTTCAGTATAAAAGGTGCTATGGCAAAGAACAGACCATGAATCACATCATTTGCAAGCACCTCCTTATAAGACTGGTTGGTGGACTGAACACCCTAAGTAACTTGGCCATGGAGAGGTGGAATGGCTTTGTAGACAAACATCACTAAATAAACAAACATATAGAGGCCAATGTTCAAAAACAGGGAAAATGGATAATTTATCCAGCTAAAGCTAGTTGGATAAGTTAGAATGTCCCTCCGGAAGAAGTGGTGAAGACTAAAACTGTGAAGGATTTCAAAGGGGCATGGGATTAAACACTGCGGATCCCTAAAAGGCTAGAGGATGGGAATAAATAAAAAAGCTTAACTGGCACGGAGCGGCAGATACTAGCCTTAAGAGAAACATGGGGGTAACCTGCACAAAGCGGCAGTTACTACCTTGGGAAGCTTGTGGGCAGACTAGATGGACCATTTTGGTCTTTTTCTGCCATCATTACTATGTTACTATAGTATCTGTGATACATCCCAGTGTGATATAGTATCAGTGATATCCCAGTGAATATCTCTGATTAAAGTTATCCTGTTAACAGTAGCCAGATAACTTTTAAACATAACCAATTATGCTTTTGAATATTGCTGGTTAGCTGAATAACTTTACACTTAACCAACTACTGTATATTCAACAGAATATAGTAAGTTACATACCTAGATCATGGGCTTTCAGGCCCTGACCAGTCCCCCTCTTGCCTCCCACCTGAGCTCCCAAGGTTCCTCTCCAAAGCGCCCATCTCATTATTTAAAAAATATAGGGGCCAGGGGTTGGTGCTGGTCTCTCCTCATCCACCCACCCCCTTTTCTTGGGTCCCATAGTGTTTTGTAAATCTATTTATCTTCAAAGCCCTTCTTCCTTCCCCCCACCCTTCCCTTTAACCTATATATTTATAACTAAAGTCCGCAACATTGGAGCCATTTTTAGACTCAGATCTATATCTCAAAACATTTCTTCTGTAGTAAAAACTTCATTCTATAAGATTCACCTGCTGAAACAGCTTAAACCACTACTGTTTCCCAATGATTTTCGGACAGCATTGCAAGCCCTAATCCTTACAAGTCTGGACAATTGTAATGCATTATACCTGGGAGTTCCAACTAATGCCTTACATCCTCTTCAATTAGTTCAAAATGATGCTGCTCGCATTCTTGTAAGTGCAAAATATCACGATCACATAACTCCTGTTCTTTGCTCACTACATTGGTTCCCTGTGTCACTACATATACAGTATAAAATTCTTACAAACATTCACAGGCTTATACATAAGCAATCCGCAATTTGGTTATGTTCCAGGCTATATATATATATATATATATATATATATCAACCCACAAGGCACCTCCGTTCCATGAATAAAAGTGCTCTTGAGGTTCCCTCAGTCAAACTAGCCAGGCTTGACCTTACTAGAAAGTGTGCCTTTTCAGTCACAGGTCCCACTCTTTGGAACTCTACACCAGACTCCCTAAGGCTATTATCAAACAAAGAAAAAAATTGAAAACCTACTTATGCTCCATTGCTTTTAAACAATCAGTGACAGACTGACTTCCTCTACTTTACACCTTAGAAGTCTGATGTAGCTATTGTCTCTCAATTTTGTCTTGTTATGCTATTTTGATTTTATGAGTTGCTCTTTTCTTATTTTAATATATCTTATGAGTTTTATATGTACTTTAATTATATATGTGACTCTGTAAACCGCTTTGAACTAACTCCATTGTAGAATGTGGTACATAATTTTTAAATAAAGGAAAATGTTTCTCTTCAGCCCAGATCATGGTAGCCTCCTACTGTGACCTGGGCCTGGCACCTCTGGCATCACTAAGCAGCTATAATAGAAGCGTATACTTTCAGTGTAGCTCCTAGAAGTGCTATGATGGAAGCCTGCAATGGAGGGTAAAGTGACTTGGCCTAGGTCACAAGAAGTGGTAGTGGGGTGAAAATATTATCAGACATTACAAAGCATAATAGGAATGACTGGAAGAAAATAAAAAACATGGAACTGGAAAAAGTTTATAGATGAGAAATGAAAGGATGACAAAAGAAGTCAGTTGGGCTCTCCGGTATTACAGCAGGAAGGAAAAATGGGCCGAAACTGAATAGTTGTGTCTCACATTCTTTTTTTTCTGGATTTGAAGTGAGGATGACAAATTAAGCTGCAGTGGTTCAGGGAATAAAAAAAACCCCAAAACTAACAGAGGTTTGAAAAAAGTTAAATTAATTACATATGTTTACCAACAAAATGCAATTTAAGGGATTCTGAAAGGAAAAAGAATGGACGGATTGGGACAAACTGCCACTGTTAAAGGCAGCAAGCATAGATACTAAAGGGGCAACATTTTGGGGAAGAGGAATACAGCCTATTTTTTGGACTCCACTTTAACCAGGTGGAAACTGGCTGCTGGTGCTGTTTAAAAAGGAGATATAAACTAGATCATGGGGGAAAGCTGACAGATGCTCAGGAGTGCATGGTTCAGACTTAGGTACCTTTAAAAGAATGCTGGCACAGTGCGGAAGTTAGAATATTCCAACAGAGATGTTGTTACAGAGACAGAAGTAGCCTGGGTGCATTTAAATAAAGAGCAGACAGAGATACATAATTCCAAACTACCCATTTTAATTTCTACGCAGGTTATGAACACATTTAAAAAACACACTTAGAATTTTCTCTGTATGCAAGAGTGAGAAGCCTAAAAAATATTATTTCATCAAATTTAAAGCGCCTCCCTATCAGACAGCTGCTCAAAGTGATGTATAAAATATTTTGAACTTAATATGAGAGCCTCAGAGTTGTTGGGTATGATCTGCATAGAAAAGAATGCACTGTTGCTTACCTGTAACAGGTGCTTTCTGAGGACAGCAAGATGTCAGTCCTCACACATCAGATGGAGCCCAGCAAGGAAAACTTATGTCAACATTTCTAGAACTTTGACTGAGCCTCATTGAGCATGCTCAGCATGAATTATACCACACGTCCTTGGGCCCCATGTTTGTGTTTAGGCTCCCCCACCCCATTACCAACAGAACTAGTTGTTGTTGTTGTGCCTGTTGGCACTTATTTTGGTATTTTGTTGGTCCCTTTTTATGTTGGGAGGTAGCCTGTAGCTAGGGATTCACCCATGTGTGAGGACTGCCATCCTGATTGTCCTCGAAGAAAGCAGAGTTGCTTACTTGTTTGCAGCGGAGATGCTCAACTGATTACTATCAAAAGAAACAAACAGTTGGGTGGACTGTCTATGGGCTTCTGCCCACTCCAGATAGAAGGCTCAGGCTCTTTTGCAGCCCAAACTATGCAGGGTTTATTTGCCTTGGTGCAAATTGTCCTGGGAAAGAATGTTGGCAGGATGATGGATTAGTTAAGATGGAAGTCTGATACCACCTTAGGCAGACCACCCTATCATGGATAAACATATCGTGTAAGGTGGATAAGTCACTAAGGCCTGGAGCTCGTTGATCCTGTGTGATGAAGTGACCACCACCAAAAATATGGCCTTCCAAGTTCAGGTACAGGAGTGCAGCAGTTCAAAGGGAGCTTTCATCAGATAATCTAAGATCACATTGAGATCCCAAGACATAGTGGGAGGCCTTAGGGGAGGCTTCAACTGAAGCAGGCTGGCATGAAATGTACAACTATAGGCTGTACAGAGATGAGCGTACCATCTCCACAATGGTGGTTTGCGCCAATTGCATTTAAATGAATTCTAACGGAGTTGGTCTTCAAACCAGTCTCTAATAGATGCAGAAGGGCACCAACGACATAGGACAATGTGGGAGGGAGGTTCTGGAAATCAAATTTAGGCTCTAAGGTAGAAAGCTTAAATCCAGAACCTCCAGGGTAACATTCTCTGAAATGCTCCCTGTTCCACGCGCAGGTCCCCAGAAGAAGGCAGAGCTCTGGAGTCTCAATGCATGGATGAGACGATGGTGCAAGGAAGAGGGATTTAGTTTTGTAAGGAACTGGGGAACCTTTTGGGGAAGGGGGAGTCTCTTCCGAACGGATAGGCTCCACCTTAACCAGGGTGGAACCAGATTGCTGGCGTTAACCTTTAAAAAGGAAATAGAGCAGCTTTTAAACTAGAACAAAGGGGAAAGCCGACAGTCGCTCAACAGTGCATGGTTTGGAGAGAGGTATCTTCAAAAGATACTACTGATGCATTAGAATTAGGGCATCCCGACAGTGAGGTTCCAATAATAAGAAAAGTAGTCCAAGTGCCTGTAACTAAAAACTCACCTGAGCTTAAACATTCTAACTTATCCCTATCAATTAAAAAGCAGAATGAAAATACAAACAAAAAACAAACTTTGAAATGTATGTATGCTAATGCCAGAAGTTTAAGAAAGACTAGGGGGCACTCCATGAAGTTAGCATGTGGCACATTTAAAACTAATCGGAGAAAGTTCTTTTTTACTCAAGGCACAATTAAACTCTGGAATTTGTTGCCAGAGGATGTGGTTAGTGCAGTTAGTATAGCTGTGTTTAAAAAAGGATTGGATAGGTTCTTGGAGGAAAAGTCCATTACCTATTATTACTAGCAACAGTAACATGGAATAGACTTAGTTTTTGGGTACTTGCCTGGTTCTTATGGCCTGGACTGGCCACTGTTGGAAACAGGATGCTGGGCTTGATGGACCCTTGGTCTGACCCAGTATGGCATGTTCTTATGTTCTTAAGATGGGACAATTAGAATGTATAGCAGTGAATGATGACAGACTTAATTGGCATCTCAGAGACATGGTGGAAGGAGGATAACCAATGGGACAGTGCTATACCGGGGTACAGATTATATCGCAATGACAGAGAGGAGCACCCGGGAGGCAGTGTGGCGCTTTATGTCCGGGATGGCATAGAGTCCAACAGGATAAACATCCTGTATGAGACTAAATGCACAATCGAATCTTTATGGGTAGAAATCCCTTGTGTGTTGGGGAAGACTATAGTGATAGGAGTATACTACCGTCCACCTGGTCAAGATGATGAGATGGACAGTGAAATGCTAAGAGAAATTAGGGAAGCTAACCAAATAGATAGTGTGGTAATAATGGGAGATTTCAATTACCCCAATATTGACTGGGTAAATGACTCATCAGGACATGCTAGAGAGATAAAGTTCCTGGATGGAATAAATGACAGCTTTATGGAGCAATTGGTTCAGGAACCAACAAGAGAGGGAGCAATTTTAGATCTAATTCTCAGTGGAGGACAGGATTTGGTGAGAGAGGTAACGGTAGTGGGGACGCTTTGCAATAGTGATCACAATATGATCAAATTTGAATTAATGACTGGAAGGGGGACAAGTAAGCAAATCCACGGCTCTCATGCTAAACTTTCAAAAGGGAAACTTTGATAAAATGAGAAAAATAAAAAAAACCTGAAAGGAGCAGCTACAAAGGTAAAACGTGTGCGAGAGGCGTGGTGATTGTTAAAAAATACCATCCTAGAAGCACAGTCCAGATGTATTCCACACATTAAAAAAGATGGAAACAAGGCAAAACGATTACTGGCATGGTTAAAAGGGGAGGTGAAAGAAGATATTTTAGCCAAAAGATCTTCATTCAAAAATTGGAAGAAGGATCCAACAGAAGAAAACAGGATAATGCATAAGCGTTGGCAAGTTAAATGTAAGACATTAATAAGACAGGCTAAGAGAGAATTTGAAAAGAAGTTGGCCATAAAGGCAAAAACTCACAGTAAAATCTTTTTTAAATATATCCGAAGCAAAAAGCCTGTGAGGGAGTCATTTGGACCATTAGATGATC
The DNA here is from genome assembly GCF_901001135.1 of Rhinatrema bivittatum. Classification (NCBI taxonomy): domain Eukaryota; kingdom Metazoa; phylum Chordata; class Amphibia; order Gymnophiona; family Rhinatrematidae; genus Rhinatrema; species Rhinatrema bivittatum. The sequence goes on along the minus strand of NC_042618.1, from coordinate 202,208,782 downwards.
GAGGGGTAAAAGGGGCACTTGGAGAAGATAAGGCCATCGCGGAACTATTAAATGATTTCTTTGCTTCGGTGTTTACTGAAGAGGATGTCGGGGAGATACCCGTACTGGAGAAGGGTTTCATGGGTAATGATTTAGATGGACTGAACCAAATCACGGTGAACCTAGAAGATGTGGTAGGCCTGATTGACAAACTGAAGAGTAGTAAATCACCTGGACCGGATGGTATACACCCCAGAGTTCTGAAGGAACTAAAAAATGAAATTTCAGACCTATTAGTAAAAATTTTGACCTATCATTAAAATCATCCATTGTACCTGAAGACTGGAGGATAGCTAATGTAAACACCATATTTAAAAAGAGCTCCAGGGGCAATCCGGGAAACTTCAGACTGGTTAGCCTGATTTCAGTGCCAGGAAAAATAGTGGAAAGTGTTCTAAACAGCAAAATTACAGAACATATAGAAAGACATGGTTTAATGGAACAAAGTCAGCATGGCTTTATCCAAGGCAAGTCTTGCCTCACAAATCTGCTTCACTTTTTTGAACGTGAATAAAGGTGAACAGGTAGATGTAGTGTACTTGGATTTTCAGAAGGCGTTTGACAAAGTTCCTCATGAGAGGTTTCTAGGAAAAGCAGAGAGTCATGGGATAGGTGGCGATGTCCTTTCGTGGTTTACAAACTGGCTAAAAGACAGGAAACAGAGAGTAGGATTAAATGGACAATTTTCTCATTGGAAGGGAGTGGGCAGTGGAGTGCCTCAGTGATCTGTACTGGTACCCTTTCTTTTCAATATATATATATAAATGATCTGGAAAGAAATATGACGAGTGAGGTAATCAAATTTGCAGATGATACAAAATTGTTCAGAGTAGTTAAATCACAAGCAGATTGTGATAAATTGCAGGAAGACCTTGTGAGACTGCAAATTTGGCATCAAAATGGCAGATGAAATTTAATGTTGCTAAGTGCAAGGTGATGCATAAAGGGAAAAATAACCCATGCTATAGTTACACAATGTTAGGTTCCATATTAGGGGCTACCACCCAAGAAAGAGATATAGGCGTCATAGTAGATAACACATTGAAATCGTCGGTTCAGTATGCTGCAGCAGTCAAAAAAGTAAACAGAATGTTGGGAATTATTAGAAAGGGAATGATGAATAAAACGGAAAATGTCAAAATGCCACTGTATCGCTCCATGGTGAGACTGCACCTTGAATACTGTGTACAATTCTGGTCGCCGCATCTCAAAAAAGATTTAATTGTGATGGAGAAGGTACAGAGAAGGGCAACCAAAATGATAAGGGGAATGGAACAGCTCCCCTATGAGGAAAAACTAAAGAGGTTAGGACTTTTCAGCTTGGAGAAGAGACTGCTGAGGGGGGATATGATAGAGGTGTTTAAAATCATGAGAGGTCTAGAACGGGTTAATGTAAATCAGTTATTTACTCTTTCGCATAATAGAAAGACTAGGGGGCACTCCATGAAGTTAGCATGTGGCACATTTAAAACTAATTGGAGAAAGTTCTTTTTCACTCAACACACAATTAAACTCTGGAATTTGTTGCCAGAGGATGTGGTTAGTGCAGTTAGTATAGCTGTGTTTAAAAAAAGATTGGCTATGTTCTTGGAGAAGTCCATTACCTGCTATTAATTGAGCTGACTTAGAAAATAGCCACTGCTATTACTTGTAATGGTATCATGATGCTGGGCTTGATGGACCCTTGGTCTGACCCAGTATGGTATGTTCTTTATTTAAATACAGTACATAGGTATTTATAAATCTATTTAAGATATATGTACTGTATGATATGTGCATGTGTACATATCTATCTCCATATATAAATAAAGTGCTCAGGTCCCATTAACTGGTCTCTGTCTGTTGGTGACTGATAGGGTGCAAATAGCGACACCAGCGCACATGTGCATTATGATACAAGACTCCGGTAAACACAGAGGCTGTTGGTTTTTTGTGCTTACTGTCTGGCTGCAGGGAGCCAATTGGTGGATGCTCTGGGATGGTGAAATCAAAGGTAGCCAAATACACAGGTAAGAGTGTAAAAGGGGAAAGAGTGCTCAAATTCAGTTGTGGTGGAAAGGATAATGGGACACTAAATTGACAGAGACACAATTATCTATTCTAGAGAAATAATATATATAGAGAAAAAAAATATAAACATCCATAGATAATTTCAATGATCTATCTCACAGTATATACTGCTCAACAAAGTTCTGGCTAAAACTTAAAAGAATCACTGTTTGCATTCACTTTATGTGTCGTGCATGATGAAATGCTGCTGGGCTGCTCTCATTGTAGCAGGTGCCAGTTACTGTTTTTGGCCACATTTACATAGAAACATAAAAATGACGGCAGAAGACCAAACGGCCCATCCAGTCTGCCCAGCAAGCTTTCGCACTTTTTTCTTTTTTCTCCTCTCTCATACTTATCTGTTACTCTTGGCCCTTAATAACCTTTTGGCTCTGTATCCCTTCCACCCCCACCATAATGCAGAGAGCAGTGTTGGAACTGCATCTAAGTGGATATCTAGCTTAATTAGTTAGGGATAGTAACCGCCGCAATAAGCAAGCTACACCCATGCTTGTTTACCCAGTCTATGTAATTCAGTCCTTGTTGGTTGTTGTCTGTATATAGATCCACTTTTCTTCATTTCCCCCTGCCATTGAAGCAGAGAGCTATGCTGGATATGCGTGAAGTATCAGACTTTCTCCCTTGTCGTTGAAGCAGAGAGCTATGCTGGATAGGCATTGAAAGTGAAGATTCATGCTTATTTGGTTAGGAGTAGTAACCGCCTTAACCAGCAAGCTACTCCCCGCATTTTTTGTGAATGGAAATCCTTTTTTTTTTCCCACATTACCTCTTGCCGTTGAAGCTTACAGCAACGTTGGAGTCGCATTAAATGTGTGTATGTTTATTGAATAAGGGTACTATCTCCAGGTAATAGCCGTCATTGGTATTATCTCCAGGTAGTAGCCGTCATTCCCGCATTTCACCCACTCTTCATACACATCCTCTAGACTTTATAGATCCACAGGGGTGGATTTTAAAAGCCCTGCTCGCGTAAATCCGCCCGGATTTATGCGAGCAGGGCCTTGCGCGCCGGCGCGCCTATTTTCCATAGGCCTGCCGGCGCGCGCAGAGCCCCGGGACTCGCATAAGTCCCGGGGTATTTTGTCGGGGGCGTGGCCGATCGACGCGGCGTTTTGGGGGCGGAACGCGGCAGTTTGGGGGCGGGCCCGGGGGCGTGGTTTCGGCCCAGGGCGGTCCGGGGGCATGGCCGCGCTGTCCGGAACCGCCCCTGGGTTGCGTCTCGGTGCGCCAGCGGCCCACTGACGCGCGGGGATTTACGTCTCCCTCCGGGAGGCGTAAATCCCTGGACAAAGGTAGGGAGGGGGGTTTAGATAGGGCCGGGGGGGGTGGGTTAGGTAGAGGAGGGGAGGGGAAGGTGAGGGGAGGGCGAAAGAGAGTTCCCTCCGAGGCCGCTCGATTTCGGAGCGGCCTCGGAGGGAACGGAGGCAGGCTGCGCGGCTCGGTGCGCGCCGGCTGCCCAAAATCGGCAGCCTTGCGCGCGCTGATCCTGGATTTTAGCGGCTACGCGAGTATCTACTAAAATCCAGCGTACTTTTGTTTGCGACTGGTGCGCCAACAAAAGTACGCGAACGCGCATTTTTTAAAAATCTACCCCACAGTGTTTATCCCACGCCCCTTTGAAGTCCTTCACAATTCTGGCCTTCACCACTTCCTTTGGAAGGGCACTGAGTGATTCATCTGGTTTAGAAAGACACAGAACCTAGCTTTTCAAGTTAAGTTGCAGTGTTTGCTATCCTGCTGAGACTCCAATTTCAGGCTGTTGCTTAGGCATTGTTCTGTGCTGCAGGAACTGTCTGATGTGTCAGTGGTAAGAGATGCTGATAAAGATTGCTTGTGATCTAGAGATGAAAATGCTTTTACTGTTCTCTCATCTCCACAAGGTCATTAAACAATGTTGATGCGGCAGTTTTCTAGGCTTAGTAAATATTTATGTTATTTATATCCTTATAAATCAACTTCTATTTCTTTTCATTACTCTCTTGCTTGCTTGTTGCTGAGGTTTCTCATAGGCTGGATAAAGAACAGTATATGGGAAAGAAGTAATATGCTTAAAGGTCACAGGAAAATGCTTTGCTGTATGTGATTTTATTGAACTGATTGTCATGGTCATTCATTTTGGTGAACTTATGTCCACGAGCAAAGGAATTTTGACTTTTTCAAAGCTTCAAAATGTACTTCAATGATCTATTAAGACTGAAGGAAAGCTCCCAAATAGTATAACTTTTGGTTGCATAGCTTTCAAAAGCAAAAGCAACATCTAGAAGTTATTAAAAAAAAAAAAGAAGCAGAGTGGCTTACCTGTAACAGGTGTTCTCCCAAGACAGCAGGATGTTAGTCCTCACATATGGGGTGACATCATCAGATGGAGCCCTGTCACGGAACACTTTTGTCAAAGTTTCTAGAACTTTGATTGGCACACTGAGCATGCCCAGCATGCCACTAACCCTGTAGCCACCAGTGATTCCCCCTTAAGTCTCGTCTGTAGTAAAAAGTATAAGCGAAAAATAAAATAAGAAAACGATAACGAACCCAACTCCGCGGGGTGGGGGGGGGGGGCTCATGAGGACTAACATCCTGCTGTCCTGGGAGAACACCTGTTATAAGTAAGCAACTCTTTCTCCCAGGACAAGCAGGATGGTAGTCCTCACATATGGGTGAAAAGCAAGCTACAGGCTGCGTCATATGAAATAGGCCAACCAGCACTCAATGTGCAACAGGCACAACGGGGGTGCTGTTGGCAAGGATGAGGCAGCCTGAAATTCACAGTGGGTTGAGGTAGGACGAGTTGGGTTTCTACACTGGGAATAAATTCTTTAGGACAGACTGGCCAAAGAGAGTCTTGCCTTACAACCTTGTCTAGACAGTAGTGAGCTGTGGAGAGAGCTCCATGTCGCAGCCCTGCAGATGTTGGCAATCGGTACTGAACGGTAGTGTGCTACTGACGTTGCCATGGCCTTGACGGAGTGTGCCTTCACTCATCCCTGAAGTGGAAGGCCTGCTTGCTGGTAGCAGAATGCAATGCAGTCTGCCAACCAGTTGGAGAGTGTCTGCTTGCCCACTGCAACTCCTAGCTTGCTTTTATCAAAAGATACGAAGAGTTGGGTGGATTTCCTATGGACTGCGGTGTGGTCTAAATAAAATGCAAGAGCACGCTTACAGTCCAAGGTGTGCAGAGCTCACTCACCCGGATGACCGTGAGGCCTTGGAAAGAAAGTGGGCAAGACTATGGACAGATTTAAATGGAAATCAGTTACCGCCTTAGGAAGGAATTTAGGGTGAGTGTGAAGAATCACCCGGTCATGGAGGAACATTGTGTAGGGTGAGTAGGTCACAAGGGCCTGTAACTCACTTACCCTGCGAGCAGACGTGATGGCTACTAGGAAAAGTACTTTCCATGTAAGGTATCTGAGGTTGCAGGAGTGCAAGAGCTCAAAAGGAGTGTGCATGAGCCGTGAAAGGACAACATTGAGATCCCATGCCATGACCTGTGGCCGCAGAGGAGGCTTAAGCTGTAATAAGCCTCTGATGAAGCGACTCACCAGGGGTTAAGCCATTATCAGGGCATCCTGAGGTGTACTCGTATTGAGGAAGTCTGTAGGCCAGATTCTGAAAGTGCCAGAGATAGTCTGACAGATTCAATGTGGGGCAAGAAAAGGGATCCAAGCCCTTCTGTGTACACCACAAACTAAACCTCTTCCATTTAGAGCGGTAAGACTTCTGCATGGAAGGCTTTTGTGAAGCTACGAGGGCTTGAGAGATGTCACTAGAAAGATTGAGTGGTTGTAGTATCAACCTTTCAACATCCAGGCCATCAGAGTGAGGGTCTGGAGGTTTTGGTGGGAAACTTGCCATGATTCTGTGTTATGAGGTTGGGCGCTGTGCCCATGCGAATGGGTTTCTGGACAGAGAGGTTGAGAAGTATGGGGAACCATACTTCGCGTGGCCAATACGGAGCTATGAGTATCATTAAGCCTCGATCCTGTTGTAGCTTCATGAGAGTCTTGGCTATCAGCGGAATTGGAGGATACACACATAGTAGGCCTGTGTTCCAGGGACGGGTGAAGGCATCCCTGGCTGGTGCCTTCAGTCCCTGTGTAGGGAGCAGAAGCATTTCACTTTGTGGTTGTGACTGGACGCAAAGAGGTCGATGGTTGGCTGACCCCACCTGTGGAAGATTCTGCTCGCAACCGAGGGATCCAGAGACCACTCGTGGGGCTGGAAACATCGGCTGAGGCTGTCTGCCTGTGCACTCTGCGTACCTTCTAGATAAGTGGCTCGCAGTAGTATGGAGTGCGACAGGGCCCAGGCCCAAATCTGCACAACCTCTTGGCAGAGCAGGTAAGAGCCCATGCCCCCCTGTTTGTTCAGGTACCACATCGCAACTTGGTTGTCTGTTTGGCTCATGACAACTTTTTTGGAGAGGCAGTCCTGGAATGCATAAAGGGCATAACGCATCACCCAAAGCTCCAGAAAATTGATTTGATGGGTTGCTTCGGCTGTTGTGCAAGTCCCATGAGTTTGAAGGCCTTGGACATGGGCTCCCCAACCTAGGTTGGAGGCGTCCGTGGTTAGGGTAACCTGAGGAACAGGTGGCTGGAAAGGAAGACCTACTTGCAAGTTGGCTTTGTGTGTTCACCAGGCAAGGGACAGATGAAGCTGGCTGGTGACGTGTACTAGGGACGAAAGCGGTTGAGTAGCTTGTCGCCACTTAGATTTTAGAGTCCATTGTGTCACCCTCATGGCTAGGTGTGCCATTGGGGTGATATGGGCTGTTGATGCTATATGGCCGAGGAATTGAGTAGGTGGCCAGCCAAGGTTCTTTTTCAATGGCAGATAGAGCTAGCCAGATTGAACAGCGTAATCGTGCGGTCGTTCGGTAAGAATGCTTTGGCTAGTGTCGTGTCCAGTTCTGCTCCTATGAAGGAGAGATGGTGAGACGGAATTAAATGGGATTTGAAGTAACTGATTAGAAATCCCAATGAGTTTAGAAGTCGTATGGTGAGTCCGAGGAAGTCGAGGGCTCCTTGTTTGGACTGGCTTCTTATGAGTCAGTCGTCCAGGTATGGAAAAATGTATTCGCCCCTTCTGTGTAACTGTGCAGCCACGACTGCCAGGCATTTTGTAAATATTCGGGGCGCAGAGGCGAGGCCGAATGACAGGGCCCTGTATTGATAGTGCCTGTGACCCACCACGAATCGCAGATGCTTGCGATGAGGAGGGAAGATCGCAATGTGGGCGTATGCATCTTGAAGGTCCAGAGAGCAGAGCCAATCCCCCTGTTGTAAGAGCGGAAGCATGGTTCCCAAGGACACCATTCTGAACCATTCCTTGTGAAGAAATGTGTTCAAGGCACGGAGATCCAGAATAGGCCGGAGACCGCCGGTCTTTTTTGGAATTAGGAAGTACCTGGAGTAGAGCTCCCTCCCCTGCTGATTCAGTGGAACCGGTTCCACGGCTCTGGCCGACAGAAGGGTCAAGAGCTCTGGCTCAAGTAGTACTGTGTGATCGTCCTAGCTCCAGAATGGAATGGGAAGGAAGTCCAAGGGTATTTTTGAAAAATTTAGATGGTAACCGTGGGTTATAATGGACAATACCCACTGGTCCATGGTAATTGGGTGCCAATTGGTTGAATAGTGGCAAAGGCGGCCCCCCACAGGAGGATGGCTACTGCTCTCTGGAAAGGAGTCAAAATCCAGCTGCAGGGCCAGTTTCTGGAGCTGGCTGTGGCCTTGGTGTTCTTGCTTGGCATGCCTGTCCCCTCTGAGGTGCTTGAAGTGGTCGTGCAGGGGCGCAGGAGGGAAATATATGCATGGCCTGTAGAATTGTTTCCTGGTGTCCCTTCGTGTGCCCCTGTGGGCTACGGAGGGAATATCTGGGGAGACAGTTGACAACTGACGCAGGGCCTCATGATGGTCTTTAAACTGGGCCACTGCATCCTGGATCTTGTCCCTGAATAGGTTGTCTCCTGTACAGGGTAGATCTGCAAGTTTGTCCTACACTTCCGAGCGTAGGTCTGATGCCTTGAGCCAGGCCCAGCACCTAGCACTGATACCCGCTGCTGAGACTCTGGATGCTGTTTCAAAATAATCATAGGCAGCTCTGACTTCATGTTTGCCTGCTTCCAATCCTTTTTGCAGCATGCAGGACAAGGCTTCTTGTTGTTGCTGTGGTAATGTCTCCGCAATCTCCTGGACTTGTTTCCAGAGATTTCTATTGTAGTGGGTCATGTATAATTGAGATGCTGCTATTCGCGCTATCAACATGGACCCTTGGAAAACTCTTCATTCCAATGCATCTAATGCCTTCTGTTCCTTACCAGGAGGAGTAGAGGAATGTCGGTAGAGGAGAACCGGAAGGCTCATCTGCATACTGCTCCCAGCATCCCCCGGGAGAGGAGTCCAGAGGTCACCGCAAGCGATCCAGGGATTGACTTCCACAGCCCGAGCTTCCAGAGGCCCCGTACCCTTTGCAGTAGAGGAGGACCGGAAGGCTCATCTGCAAACTGTTCCCAGCATCCCCCGGGAGAGGTGTCCAGAGGTCACCGCAAGCGAGCCAGGGATTGTCTTCCACAGCCCCAGCTTCCAGAAGCCCCGCACCCTTTACAGTAGAGGAGGACTGGAAGGCTCATCTGCATACTGCTCCCAGCATCCCCCAGGAGAGGAGTCCAGAGGTCACTGCAAGCGATCCAGGGATTGACTTCCACAGCCCCAGCTTCCAGAGGCCCCGCACCCTTTGCAGTAGAAGAGGACCGGAATCTCAAACCCATTAACTGAGTGAAGATTAATTTAACTGTGGTTTAAGAGGATTGGTAAATATAGTTTTCAGAAATTTTTGGGTTTATAAAAGTTTGGTGAAAGGTGAAATTAAGGGATATATTCTTTAGAGTTTGTGTGTGTCTGAGGTAATAAGCAAGCCAGAGATAGATAATTCTAGTGTCTGTCTTTCCCACCAACTCAACCCTTGATTTTTAGGCAGAAGACACTTTTTCATTAAAAATCAATCAGGGTTTTATCTAAATCATACTATTGTACCAGCTCTTATTGAAAGTTTAATCATTCCCTTGTAGGACACTAGCTGATTAATTACTAAATACACCTGTAAATTTAAAGTACTCTCATTCCAACTCCCTTAGTATCCTAAACTTAACTAGGATCTCAATAAAACTAAGATGAAGGCAGCAGTCCAGCAGCAAGAGGGGGGCTTTCCAGTCTTTTGTATTGAGTGTCACATGTATGATTTTTTACCCGCCGGTGAGAGACTGTATGTGTGCACTCGGTGCAAAGAGCCCCTGGCTCTCAGGGAACGAGTCCGATCTCTGGAGGCTAGAGTAGCAGACTTGGAAGAGCTGAGGGAGACAGAGAGCTACATTGACGAGACCTTCAGGGACATAGTAGCCAAGTCCCAAATCCATTCTGGCAGCCCCAGTGCTGCCTTGGATCAGAAAGGTCTCCCAGTAGGAGAACATCACCCTGGTGTAGCAGGAAGTGATCCTGTAGCAAGGACCTGCTCTCCAGGTGATTTATTGTCTTCTCGTACTGAGGACAAATCTCCCAGTGCTACTGCCCAGGAGGGAAGGGTTAGGCCGGCCATCATAGTTGGTGATTCGATTATTAGAAATGTAGATAAGCAGGCTGGCTGGTGGATGTGAGGACCGCCTGGTAACTTGCCTGCCTGGTGCGAAGGTAGCAGACCTCACGCGTCACCTAGATAGGATTATAGACAGTGCTGGGGAGGAGCTGGCTGTCGTGGTACATGTGGGCACCAACGACATAGAAAAATGTGGGAGAGAGGTTCTGGAAGCCAAATTTAGGATTTTAGGTAGGAAGCTGAAATCCAGAACCTCCAGGGTGGCATTCTCTGAAATGCTTCCTGTTCCACGTGCAGGTCCCCAGAGGCAGGCAGAGCTCCAGAGTTTCAATGCGTGGATGAGACGATGGTGCAGGGAAGAGGGATTCAGCTTTGTAAGGAACTGGGGAACCTTTTGGGGAAAGATGAGACGTTTCCGAAAGGATGGACTCCACCTTAACCAGAGTGGAACCAAGCTGCTAGCACTAACTTTCAAAAAGGAGATAGAGCAGCTTTTAAACTAGAACAAGGGGGAAAGCTGACAGTCACTCAGCAGTGCATGGTTCGGAGAAATGTATCCTTGAAGGATACTAATGAAATAGTAGAGTTGAGGTTCCATTAAAAGCAAACATAGTCCATATGCCTATATATATAAAAAATCACCAAAGCTAATGATTTCCAAATTATCCCAAACAACTGAAAAGCAGGTTGTTAAAACAAGCAAAAGCCACACTTTGAAATGTCTGAATGCCAATGCCAGAAGTCTAAGAAGTAAGATGGGAGAGTTAGAGTGTATAGCAACAAATGATGAGATTGACATAACTGGCATCACAGAGACTTGGTGGAAGGAGGATAACCAATGGGACAGTGCTATATCAGGGTGCAATGATAGGGAGGATCAACTTGGTGGGGGTGTGGCACTTTATGTCCGGGAGGGTATAGAGTCCAACAGGATAAAGATCATACAAGAGACTAAATACTCAGTAGAATCTATATGGGTAGAAATCCCATGTGTGTTGGGTAAGAGTATAGTGATAGGTGTATACTACCGTCCTTCTGGACAAATGGTCAGACAGTTGATGAAATGCTAAGAGAAATCAGGGGAAGCTAACCAATTTAGCAGTGCAATAATAATGGGAGATTTCAATTAACCCAATATTGACTGAGTAAATGTAACATCAGGACTTGCTAGAGACAAAGTTCCTGGATGTAATAAATGAATGCTTCATGGAGCTATTGGTTCAGGAACCAAAAAGAGAGGGAGGTATTTTAGATTTAATTCTTAGTGGAACACAGGATTTGGTGAGAGAGGTAACGGTGGTGGGGCCAATTGGCAACAGTGATCATAACATGATCAAATTTAAACTAATAACTGGAAGGGGGACAATAAGTAAATCTGCAGCTCTAACACTAAATTTTAAAAAGAGAAACTTTGATAAAATGAGGAAAATAGTTAGAGAAAAACTGAAAGGTGCAGCTGCAAAGGTTAAAAGTGTTCAACATGCTTGGACATTGTTTAAAAATACAATCCTAGAGGCGCAGTCCATATGTATTCCACGCATTAAGAAAGGTGGCAGGAAGGCAAAACAATTACCGTCATGGTTAAAAGGTGAGGTGAAAGAGGCTATTTTAGCCAAAAAAATATCCTTCAAAAATTGGAAGAAGGATCCATCTGAAGAAAATAGGATAAAGCATAAGCATTGTAAAGTTAAGGGTAAAACATTGATAAGACAGGCGAAGAGAGAATTTGAAATGAAGTTGGCCATAGAGGCAAAAACTCATAATAAAAACTTTTTTAAATATATCCAAAGCAAGAAACCTGTGAGGGAGTCGGTTGGACCATTAGATGACCGAGGGGTTAAAGGGGCTCTTAGGGAAGATAAGGCCATTGCAGAAAGACTAAATTAATTCTTTGCCTCCGTGTTTACTAATGAGGATGTTGGGGAGATACCAGTTCCGGAGATGGTTTTCAGGGGTGATGAGTCAGACGAACTGAACGAAATCACTGTGAACCTGGAAGATGTAGTAGGCCAGACTGACAAACTAAAGAGTAACAAATCACCTGGACCAGATGGTATGAATCCTAGGGTAGTGAAGGAACTCAAAAATGAGATTTCTGATCTATTAGTTAAAATTTTTAACCTATCATTAAAATCATCCATTGTACCTGAAGACTGGAGGGTGGCCAATGTAACCCTAATATTTAAAAAAGGCTCAGGGGTGATCCGGGTAACTATAGACCAGTGAGCCTGACTTAAGTGCTGGGAAAAATACTGGAAACTATTCTCAAGATCAAAATCGTAGAGCATATAGAAAGACATGATTTAAGGAACACAGTCAACATGGATTTACCCAAGGGAAGTCTTGCCTAACAAATCTGTTTCATTTTTTTGAAGGGGTTAATAAACATGTGAATAAAGGTGAACCAGTAGATGTAGTGTATTTGGATTTTCAGAAGGCGTTTGAAAAAGTCCCTCATGAGAGGCTTCTACGAAAACTAAAAAGTCATGGGATAGGAGGCGAAGTCCTTTCATGGATTACAAACTGGTTAAAAGACAGGAAACAGAGAGTAGGATTAAATGGTCAATTTTCTCAGTGGAAAAGGGCCCGGTCAGGATTAACAGAAAGATATTGATGTCTAATGATTGATATACAACGAAGTATTGAGATTCTTTGATTCTTGTAAAGAAAAGAGAATTTATGCTAAAGCAAAGCAAGGATTGTTCAATTTAGGATTTGAGTTATGAATGGATAGTGTGTGTATGAGTATGAGTGGGAATGTTTTTAAATAACTTGTGAAGAAATAAAAATTTGAACATTCAATGCAGATTTTACAACTGGTTAATGTAATATGAATGCCTATTTTTGATATTTTTCTATAAATATAATAAAAGGAAGCATTTGAGAAAATATTTAGTGCTTTTACTCCACTGCACAGGGAGTGTTCTATGATAGTATATATATATATATATATATATTAAAAAAAATTAGGAAAAACCCAACTCTGCGGGTGGCGGGCAGGTTTTGTGAGGGCTATATCCTGCTGTCCTCGGAGAACACTTGTTACAGGTAAGCAAACCTCCTTTCTCTGAGGACAAGCAAGATGGTAGTCCTCACACTTGGGTGAATCCCTAGCTACAGGCTGCTCCCCAACACAAAAGGAGACCAACAGATACCCAACCAGATGCCAATGGGCACAACAACAGTGCTGTTGGTAAAAGAGGGGGGAGATAGCTTGAACCCAAACATCAGGCCCTCCACGTGGGGAGAGTTGGGTTCTACACCTCAAACAGATTCCAAAGGAAAGACTGACTGAACCTACTGTAGTGATGGCCATCCTTATCCAGACTATAGTGAGGGGATATAAGGTAAAGTATGTCTATTTGCGGATGATACTAAGATCTGAAACGCCTGAAGAAGTAGAGGAATGAAAAGTGATTTAAGAAAGCTTGAAGAGTGGTTAAAGATTTGGCAGCTGGGATTGAATATCAAGAAGTACAGAGTCATGCATCTGGGATACAGTAATCCAAAATAGCTGTATGTGATGGGGGATTGAAAGACTGATGTGCACGGATTAAGAAAAGGATCTTGGGGTAATAGTGTCCGGGGATCTGAAGATGGCAAAGCAATGTGGCAAAGCGATAGCTAAAGCCAGAAGAATGCTGGGCTGCATAAAGAGTAGTATAACCAGTAAGAAAAAGGCGGTGATAATGCTCTTGTACAGATCCTTCATGAGGCCTCACCTGGACTATTGTGTTCAGTTCTGGAGCCCGTATCTCAAAAAGAATAGAGACAAGATGGAGGTGGTCCAGAGAAGGGTGAAGAAAATGGTGTGGGATCTGTATCAGAAGACCTATGAGGAGAGGCTAAAGGACCTGAATATGTATACCCTGGATGTGCAGGGGAGATATGATACAGACTTTCAGATACCTAAAAGGTTTCAATGATGTATGGACTTACAAACCTTTTCCGTTGGAATGAAAACAGAACTAGGGGTCACGAAATTAAAAACCAGGGGGGAAAACTCAGAACCAACATCAGGAAATATTTCTTCATGGACATTGTGGTAGAGGCCTGGAGGAGGTGGTGAAAAAGAAAACAATCAAAGAATTGAAATGGGCATAGGATAAACATGCTGGGGTACATTTTAAAACATAGCGCGCGCACGTACTTTTGTTTGCGCACCAGGCGCGAACAAAAGTATGCCGGATTTTATAAGATACGCGCGTAGCCGCGCGTATCTTATAAAATCCGGGGTCTGCGCGCGTAAGGGGTGCACATTTGTGCAACTTGCGCGCGCCGAGCCTTGCGCACGCTGCCCGCTCCCTCCGAGGCCGCTCCGAAATCAGAGCGGCCTCGGAGGGAACTTTCCTTCCGCCTCCCCCCACCTTCCCCTCCCTAACCCCCCCCCCCCACCTTTGTCGCACAAGTTACGCCTGCTCAAAGCAGGCGTAAATTTGCGCGTGCCGGGCCAGCTGCCATGCGCCATGTTCCGGTCCGGGGGCTGGTCTGGAGGCCACGGCCACGCCCCCGGAACGCCCCGGGCCGAAACCACGCCCACGGCACCGCCCCCGGATGACACGCCGGCCGCGTCACGCCCCCGACGCCTCCCGATGATGCGCCGACCGCGTCACGCCTCCTGACACGCCCATGCCAAGAAAGCCCCGGGACTTACGTGCGTCCTGGGGCTTTGCGCGCGCCAGAAGCCTATGCAATATAGGCTCAGCGCTCGCAGGGGCGTTTTAAAAGGTTACGCGCGTACCTTATGCTCGTAACCCTTTTAAAATCCAGCCCTGTGGATCTCTAAAGGCTAGAGGATGGAAATGAGATAAGCGTGAGGGGGTATCTTGCTGGTACCGTGGTTACTACCCTTAGCAGAAGGCAAGGAGATTACTACCCTTAACCAAATTGCTTTGATGCTTTTAATGCAAGTGCAACATTGATACCTGCTCAGGCAGTAAGTGGAAAATAGGAATTGGATTCAGACAAGAACTGAGAACCCCGAATTCCATGGTCTGGGATACTGATAAGCAGACAAAGGGGAAAAAGCACAGGACTGCTTCTCAGCCAAGTCCTAAAGAAATGGAAGAAAGTGTGCATGGGGTAACTTGCTGGTGTGGCGGTTACTACCCTTAATCAATAATCCATGATACTTTTGATGCAACTCTAACATTGCTTTCTGCTTCAAAGGCAGGGGAAAAGGGGAATTTGATTCAGACAGCAACCAATAAGGGCCCTGACTTTTATAGTCTGGGGAAATGATAAGCATGGGAGTAACCTGCACAGAGCAGCAGTTACCGCCCTTTACAGAAGGCATGAGATTACTATCCTTAACCAATAAGCCTTTATGCTTTTGATGCAACTGTAACATCGTTTTCTGTTTTGAAGGAGGGGGATGGGGGATGGAGGGAAAGACGGTTTTGGATTCAGAGACAACCAACACAAGCTATGATGTTTTTACAGTCTGGGCTATTGAGGAAAAAACACAGGACTGTTTCTATGGCCAAGTCCATAAGCAAAGCACATCGCGCAGCACTGACTGATACATGGGGATAACCTGCACAGCGCGGCAGATACTACATGGGAAGAAAGCTGGGCAGACTGGATGGACTATTGGTCCTTTTCTGCTGCCATTTCTATATTGCTATAAAATCATGGGAGCTGTTGCAGGCAAGTTTGCTCAGAAGCAGCTATCTCAAGTTCCCTCCCCCCCCCCGATTTCCGTCTCTTTGAGGGCTGGATCACACAAGCTAGGACTTTCTCAGTCTCTTTCCCCCGCGTCACCATAGTAATGTTTCGTCAGTGTGACGGGACGTCACACGTCACCACGCACACAAAAACGCGGGCTTTTTAAAGGGTTAGCGTCTCAAGGTTGGTTCTGTCCCGTTCAGAAGATTTACTTTTGGGAGACGGTATCGTCCGGGATGAAGGTTGGCGTCGCTGTAACACCCCGAGTTAAGTATTTGATATTATTCTGGGCAGATTATATATTTGATATATGTTTCCTTGTTTTCAAACAGCATCTGTTCTATATTCATTGAAATCATTGTAATTGACTCCTGAAGAAGCGATTTTGATCGCGAAACACCGGCCGATGTCGGGCTTTATTCTTCATTCGCATTTAAAGGAACAGATGTCATATATGCATTGATATTCTACAACAATTGAATATAGACTTTCATTTAACTGACAACAAAGCCGCAAGTGACGAGTAGTCCGGACGGCAAGTTACCCTACTGCCGTTGTCTGGCTTGCTGATGCGGTTTCAACATAAACTTTAAATATAATCATCAGCACATCGGGTGTATACAGTTTTGAAGGTTTGGATTCCTATTCTTTTTGGTTTTTTGTGTTTATGGTAACAAGACAGGTTGTGGTTCTTTCTATTTTTGTTTTTTTTTTGGTCGTTATATAGACAACATCTTTATTATTTGGTCGGGATCTCGGACAGAATTTGAAAGTTTTTTTCATGAAATAAATGAAAAAGATGTCAATTTGAAATTCACTTGTGACATTCAGAGTAATTCGGTTCCTTTTTTGGATATGGAAATTCATTATGATAATGGGAGATTTACAACTGAGTTGCATCGCAAGCCTACAGACAGAAATGGATTATTACATTTCACCAGTTTTCATCCCAAACACATTAGAGAAAATGTCCCACTGAGTCAATTTTTTAGGGTATGGAGAATTTGTTCTGATGTGGCGGTTTTTAAAAAACATGCCAATGACTTGTGGGAGAGATTTGGTGTAAGGGGATATCCAGAACGGGTAGTAAAACGGGCTTATAAAAGAGCAAGATATATAAACAGTGACCTTTTGTTGACTCCCCGGAGGACAGAGGAGTCTCCATCGCTGGTGTGTGTTTTACCTTTTTCAAATAAAGTAGGTAATTTAATTCAGATTATTAAAAACATTGGCATCTGGTAAGTGGGTTTGTTGGTTTAAAAGATTTTCCGATGTTTTCATTTCGACGGTCAAAAAACTTGAGGGACATGCTAGTGCATTCAGATTTTATTTCTGGAGGCTCCTTGAATAATTTGATGGGTGGCCACAAGCCATGCACTAGGTGCAATGTATGTAAATTATCATTGGACATACAATATTTTGTCCATCCAGTTTCTGGACAAAATTTTTTTTTTAAATCATTTACTAATTGCCAGTCGGCATTGGTAATTTATATTATAAAATGTCTGTGTAATTTATTATATGTTGGGAAAACAACGAGAAAAATTAAAACACAGATTTCTGAGCATTGTAGTAAGATTTGAACCAGCACAGAGATAGCCCCTTTGGGGGAACACTGGCAAGAGAGCCAGCATTTAGTGGATGAGCTACGATTCTATGTTTTGCAAGAGATTCAGAGTAGAAGAGGAGGAGATCTGAATAAAATGCTGCTACGAGCGGAACAAAGGTAGATATTCTTTTTAAAGTCTTTGGAGCCGACTGGGCTTAACGACAAGATTGATTGGCCGGCATATTTTTGAAATCCCGAGTTTGGATTGGTTTTGATGCCCTTTAAATAGGGAGTTGGGCTTTTTTGGTGTTTGCTATTTGTTTAAATGCCTGAGAAGTATGGCGGTGAAATGAGTCAGATTGTCCAAAGAGGCGAGTTTATTTGTCCCTTGAGGCATCAGTTGGAAGTGAGCTTGTTGGAGGGTGAGTCATTTGCTTCTTTCAGTTTCTCATGTGGTCCCTTTTGTTGCTTTTTTGGGGAATATGGATTGTGTTTGTCTTTTTTAGAGGAAACAATCAGAAGCAAGAAAAGCTAAGTGAGAATTGGACATCATTCAGTGGAATTGTTTGAGAAATAAAAGTTGGGATTTCAGGTATGTTTTTTATATATGTGCTTATGGGATATTGGGCACATATATAATTACTATAAGTTTTTTTATAAAAAAGTTGTTGAAGGATTATGAAAATGTTTTGTTATTTAAAACATTTTTTTGTAGAATATAAATACATGGGGATACTTGGAAAGATCGTTTGAAAGATATGGGTCCAGTAGTGAATTGAAACAGTCTCTCCTGAAGAAGCCTGTGAGAAGGCGAAACATGTCGGGAGTATTATAAAGTCTTGCAAAGAAGGATAACGAGAGTTTTCTCAATAATAACAACGGATAAAAATAATTTCACTACGAGAGAGTGTGTGTGTGGAATAATGTGTGAATGTTTTTTTATCTAATTGTTTTTTGGAAATATGTATTCCTTTGTATATTCAATATGTAAATTATTGTGAAAAGATCTTTATTAAAATATTTTTTGTAATTGAAATAAAATTTACAATATTAAATTATATGTCACTATATGATAAAATTAGAATTTAGTTGGAACAAGTTAGAGGCGTTTTGGGAGTGTAACTGGAAGGATTTGAGTTAGTCAGATATGTTGTCCAGCTAACGCTTTTAACATATTTGGCTAATCCTGGTCTGCCCATTGAGCTGTCCTAAAGTTAGCCTGATAAACTTATCTAGCTAACTTTAAGATAGCTGGATATATTTAGAGGTGCTGCCACACTGCTGAATATATGGGCTCAGTTAGTATCAGGCTAACTGGCCAAGGTGCACAGCAGCTAAATATGGACCTCTGTATGCTTTTAATTGTGCTCTGCCTCTGCTGTTCAAGCTCTGCCATTAGCCAGATTATGTGGATGGTTTTGCAATACAGGATAAACTTTTATTTTCCTATTTATGACCACTAGGGTGCGTGGGTACCTATGTGTGTTTTCAAATGTATATTTTTTAGTATGGTTTAACAATTCTGAATGATTTATATTTCTTGATTATATTGTTTTGAGGAATAGTGCACTCCATTGTTGCACTACATACAGCATCTGGCTAGTTGTGGTTTCTTCAGTTTTTGTCTGCATGTATGTGTGTGTTAGTGTGTGGGAGAGAGAGAGAGAGAGAGAGGAAGCATGTGTGGTGTGGGAGAAAGAAATAGAGGAAGGGTGTCTGTGTGTGTGAGAGAGGCACAGAGGAAGTGTTGTGTGTCTCACAAAAACTCATGCTCCCTCTGTCTCTCACCAAGAGTGTATGTATGTGTGTGTGTGTGTGTGTGTGTGTGTGTGTGTGTGTGTGTGTGTGTGAGAGAGAGGACGCATATTCTGTATGTGCATGTGTGCCCCCACTCTATGACAATCTTAGGATGACAGATATATTAGTTTTAATTATTGGCTGTTATTTGATGTGTTATTTGATGTGTCTGCTGTTTTAAAATATTTTATCGATGTTTAGGTTATTTTACAATTATATAGGGGCAGGGGTGTCAAAGGAAGTATCTGCCCTGGTTGCCACTGGTTAGTCCCATACTCATCTTTGAGAGAGAGATTTCTTCAGTGTTTTGTAGAAAATGGATTTTCTTGGAAAGAATCAGAAGGAAAACTAACATGCACAGAGAAGTTCCTACAGAAATATTACCTAAATAAAGCATCAGCAGATACTCATTTGATGTGTATCAGAAGTCTCCAGTTTTCCTACTAGGGAGGAGTCTGCATCCAGTTTGCAGTTACCACTGGGGAAGTGTCTAGGGATGGTCCCTTGTCAAGAGTATATACTGCTAGGGAGTGTGCATTTACCAGTGACTATGATTTTTTTCTGAACTCTCTTTTCGGTATTGATGTGCACTATTTCAAAGAATATCTTCAGTGAATTTTCATCTACAATCAAGAACTAAGTGTGTTTCATCTACAATCAAGAACTAAGTGTGTTTCTTCTACTGGAGGAAGCAGAAGACCCTACAAGAAGCCAATGGCCTTGAAAGACTTCACCTTTTTCCCCAGTTGGCAAAAGAACCTAGGACCATAAGTCAGAATATGGCCCCAGCACCCCCAGGTGAGCTGCTAAGTCCAAATGGCCAGTGAAACAGGGACTACAGAGGTGTCAAATGTTGATGCTGTTTATGGCAGTAAAATTCCTTGTGCTGACCCTAACTGGATGTTGGAAGGCAGAGGGCCTCAGCTCTACAATGTTTAAGTACAAGAAAACATCCAAGAAGAAACAGCTGAGAGGCATGAAATAAATGAGTAGAAACTGAAGCAGAGGGGTAAGAGAATAATAATAAAATTTGGGCATCATTGGTGAATAAAAAAAAAGAGAAAGCACCTAAAGGAGATGACAAAAGGCCCCAGAGGTTTTGTTTAAGCAGAGAAGAGCAGTGGCCCCAGTACCATGGCCTGAGAGATCCCAAAACGAGTAATGAGTAAAATAATGGTCATTAAGCAGAATCCTAAAGGAATGCCTGGACAGGCAGAAAATGAATCATGCAATGACCATACCACAATAAACAAATGAAGAAAGCGTAGAGAGGAGAATCTGGTGATTCACAGTATCAAAGGTAGCAGAGAGCTTAAGAAGACCGAAAATGGCAGAAGAATATGACAGAAAATGATGAACATTTGTGGGTGTCTAATCTAAACATTAAACTAACCAAACTTGTTTCCACAATAAAATATCCATGAGAGATAATGGAGTACAGTTAATATAAGAACCAAATTGTTCTGCCAACCAGTTTGGGGATCTTGAGGCCCAGATTCGAGAATGTCTCACTTACAGAATACAACAAAACACTTCCTATTTGTAGTGTACACAAGCTCACATTTCCATTATGACTGATAAAATATTTATGTGCAATTGTTTTCCTAGCAAAAAATTTTGAATAAAAATAAAAGTAATAAGGTATTTCAAATGTTCTTCTATCATTTTGTAAAAAAAATAATGAAATACTGTATGATGTTATTATGTAAGAGATAAAGGACTTTGTCTCTGTATCCTACACGACTAAGACATATTAACAACTAAGAGCTTTTAGCCAAAGGTTAGTAGTACTTTAGTGAAAGAGTTTGTACATACTGTGAAGAGAGCACAGAGGCGGTCTACTTTGTCAGGGTTTCTAGGGCCTCCATTCTTGTTCAATCTCACCATAAACTTCTCACTGCAAATCAATAGAGATACAGTAAAATCTCATTAGCACATTATTATATGTATTTCACACAAAGTATCCTTACATAGTACAGTACTAACGTACATGCAGAGACATACAGATAGCAACCAACTTTTACATTATTCAAGCAATATACCTTAAAACAATAAATAGTACAATAAAAGCTTACAAAATGCTAGAGATTTATATTAACAGTAACAAGTGACTTTGCATCAAAATCCATCTATGCAGAGTCAATACATCATGAAGCACTAAGCAGTAGCAAAGGAAGATAAAGACCCATGAAATGGTATGTGCATTGGGGTGCAGCTTTAAAACTTCTAATTTTGCTGGAAAAGGTCCTCCCAAGAGAGAAATAACCTGGTTCATCAGATTTCTGTAGTGAGTAAACTAATGGAATCACTGCTAATGTAACCCCAATATTTAAAAAGGGCTCCAGAGGCGATCCGGGAAACTACAGACCAGTTAGCCTGACTACAGTGCCAGGAAAAATAGTGGAAAGTGTTCTAAAGATCAAAATCACAGAACATATAGAAAGACATGGTTCAATGGAACAAAGTCAGCATGGCTTTACCCAAGGCAAAGATGTGAAAAAACAAAAGCAAGACCGATGCCTTGGAAAGAAAATGTATTGAATACAATAACGTTCGACTCCGGCCGAGTTTCACCTTTTCGGCTGCATCAGGAGCTTATAATTGCATACTCTACAAATATGTTCACAAGCACATTTGCATACAGGTGTGAATCTCAGCACCCTCAAGTTATTTTATCCGAGCACAACACTGTTTCAAAACAGTGCTTGTGAACATATTTGTAGAGTATGCAATTATAAGCCCCTGATGCAGCTGAAAAGGCGAAACTCGGCCGGAGTCGGGCATTATTGTATTCAATACATTTTCTTTCCAAGGCATCGGTCTTGCTTTTGTTTTTTCACATCTGTGACCACTCTTTACCCAAGGCAAGTCTTGCCTCACAAATCTGCTTCACTTTTTTGAAGGAGTTAATAAACATGTAGATAAAGGTGAACCGGTAGATATAGTGTATTTGGATTTTTAGAAGGCATTTGACAAAGTTCCTCATGAGAGGCTTCTAGGAAAAGTAAAAAGTCATGGGATAGGTGGCGATGTCCTTTCGTGGATTATAAACTGGCTAAAAGACAGGAAACAGAGAGTAGGAGTAAATGGACAATTTTCTCAGTGGAAGGGAGAGGACAGTAGAGTGCCTCAGGGATCTGTATTGGGACCCTTACTTTTCAATAATCTGGAAAGAAATACGACGAGTGAGGTAATCAAATTTGCAGATGATACAAAATTATTTAGAGTAGTTAAATCACAAGCAGATTGTGATAAATTGCAGGAAGACCTTGTGAGACTGGAAAATTGGGCATCCAAATGGCAGATGAAATTTAATGTGGATAAGTGCAAGGTGATGCATATAGGGAAAAATAACCCCTGCTATAGTTACACAATGTTAGGTTCCATATTAGGAGCTATCACCCAAGAAAGATCTAGGTGTCACAGTGGATAACACATTGAAATCATTGATTCAATGTGCTGTGGCAGTCAAAAAAGCAAACAGAATGTTGTGAATTATTAGAAAGGGAATGGTGAATAAATGGAAAATGTCATAATGCCTCTTTATCGTTCCATGGTGAGACCGCAACTTGAATACTGTGTACAATTCTGGTCACCGCATCTCAAAAAAGATATAGTTGCGATGGAGAAGGTACAGAGAAGGGCAACCAAAATGATAAAGGGGATAGAACAGCTCCCCTATGAGGAAAGACTAAAGAGGTTAGGACTGTTCAGCTTGGAGAAGAGACGGCCGAGGGGGGATACGATAGAGGTGTCTAAAATCATGAGAGGTTTAGAACGGGTAAATGTGAATCGTTTATTTACTCTTTCAGATAATAGAAGGACTAGGGGGCACTCCATGAAATTAGCATGTGGCACATTGAAAACTAATCGGAGAAAGTTCTTTTTCACTCAACGCATAATTAAACCCTGGAATTTGTTGTCAGGGGATGTGGTTAGTGTAGTTAGTGTAGCTGGGTTTAAAAAAGGATTGGATAAGTTCTTGGAGGAGAAGTCCATTACCTGCTATTAATTAAGTTGACTTAGAAAATAGCCACTGCTATTACTAGCAACAGTAACATGGGATAGACTTAATTTTTGGAACTTGCCAGGTTCTTATGGCCTGGATTGGCCACTGTTGGAGACAGGATGCTGGGCTTGATGGACCCTTGGTCTCACCCAGTATGGCATGTTCTTATGATAGTGCAAGTTTTGGAATCCAATGGATTGCAAGATCTGAGGCGGCATGGTTTTACCAGAGGTAAATCTTGTCAGATGAATCTGATGAATTTCTTTTATTGAGTGACCAGAGAGTTGGATCAAGGAAGAGCGCTAGTCATAGTATACTTGGATTTCAGCAAGACCTTGACATGGTTCCATACAGAAGACATTTAGGGGTAGATTTTAAAAAGGTGCGCGCGCACATGTACACCCGATTTTATAACATGCGTGCACAGTTGTGCACCTTGCGCGCACTGAGCCGCGCTTCCTTCCTCCGTTCCCTTCTCCTTAACCTAACATAACCTTCCCACCCCTTCCCCAAACCTTTCCCCCCCAGCCCTACTCTAACCCCCCCCCCTGCCAGCATGCGATCCCCCGACATAGCGGAAATGGCCGCTATGTTGGAGGCCTCTGGCCCCGCCTGCCCCTTTTGTAAAGCCCCAGGACTTACACGCGACCCAGCGCTTTATGCACATCACTGGGCCTTTTTAAAATAGGCCCGGTGCGCATAACCCTTTTAAAATCCGGCCCATATTGTATACACTTAGTGTAGATCCTAGAGTAACTGACTGGGTTATAAACTGGCTGACTAGGAGGCAACGAAAGGTAGTGGGAAATGGAGTTTTCTCTGAGGATGGGATTGTAACTAGTGGTATTCCTCAGGGCTCTGACCTTGGACTGGTTCTTTTCCACATTTTTGTGAGCGACATAATAGAAAGGTTTTCGAGAAAGGTTTGTCAGTTTGCCGAGGATACTAAAATCTGTAATAGGGTGGACAGCCAGGAAGGAGTGGAAACCATGAGGAGGAACCTAGCGAAGCTTAAGGAGTGGTCTAAGGTCTGTCTGCTAAGATTTAATGCTAAAACATGCAGAGTAATGCATTTAGGATGCAAAAACCCACAGGAAAGGTACAGTATT
The DNA here is from genome assembly GCF_901001135.1 of Rhinatrema bivittatum. NCBI lineage: Eukaryota > Metazoa > Chordata > Amphibia > Gymnophiona > Rhinatrematidae > Rhinatrema > Rhinatrema bivittatum. The sequence goes on along the minus strand of NC_042618.1, from coordinate 202,184,955 downwards.
GGAGGTGAAATTCTTTTAAGCAGAAAGGAAGAGCAGGATCTGGGGGTAATTGGATCTGATGATCTCAAGGTGGCCAGACCGGTGAATAAAGTGACAGTAAAAGCCAGAAAAATGCTTGGCTGCATAGAAAAAGGAATGGTCAGCAGAAAATGGGAGGTGATATTGCCTCTGTATAGGTTACTGGTGTGACCTCACTTGGAATACTGTGTATAATTCTGGACACCACACCTTCAAAAGGATATAAACAGGATGGAGTCAGTCCAGAGGGTGGCTACTAAAATGGTCAGTGGTCTTCATTCTAAAGCATATGGGGATAGACTTAAAGACCTAAACATGTATAGCCTAGAAGAAAGGGAGACAGGGAAGATGTGATAGAGACATTCAAATATCTCAACGGTTTCCATGCACAGCAGATGAACCTTTTTCAATGGAAAGGAGGCTCTAGAACGAGGGGTCATAAGAATGAAAGGGGGTAGGATTCAGGAGTAATCTTAGGAATTTATTTTTTTTTTTACAGACTGTGGTGGATGTGTGGAACAACTTAATAGATAACAGATAACCTAACAGATAACATTCTGAGAGGCTTTGATAGTGGTAAACACTATATTCTACTAATGCTTGACCTATCGGCAGCCTTTGACACGGTAAACCATAAAATACTACTAAATAGACTGGAAGAAATCGGATTACATGGCCAAACATTAAAATGTTTTTTAGATATGAACTGAAACATTAAAATGTTTCAGTTCATATCTAAAAAACAGGTTTTTCCAAGTTCAGATCAACAACATAGTATCAGAAAAAATTAATCTCAAAACAGGAGTTCCACAGGGATCAGCACTATCTGCGACCCTTTTTAACATATACATGCTGCCATTATGCCACCTACTTGCAGGACTAGGAATTATCCACTACATTTACGCCGACGACATCCAACTAATTCTACCCATAGATGACACTTTAGAGGAAACATTAAACCTAGCCAACATGTACCTAAGCATTATAAAACAACTACTAACACAAATGGAACTTGTAATTAATATTGATAAAACAGAATTTCTACACTTAGAACGAAAAAATTCTGAAATCAGTCAAACCTCAATAATTCTCAAAGACAACCAGAAAATTGAACTAACTGGAAAAGTACGTAACCTGGGAATAATTATAGACCCTGAAATCAATCTGAAACAACACATATCACTAAAAGTAAAGGAAGGTTATGCAAAGCTCATGGTACTCAGAAAACTTAAACCACTACTAACTCAAATTGACTTCCGAACAATACTACAGGCACTAATTTTCTCCAGCACAGACTACTGCAATGCCCTTATGCTAGGACTACCTAATACGACATTAAGACCACTGCAAATACTACAGAACACAGCAGCCAGAATACTAACTGGAAAAAGAAGGAGGGACCATATAACTGAAACCCTAGCAGAGTTACATTGGCTACCAATTGAACACAGAATTAAATACAAAACCCTATGTATCATTCACAAACTAATTTATGATGAGAAATCAGATTGGCTAAACACAGCATTACGGGTACACACTCCACACAGGAACCTCCGATCAGCAAATAAAGCACTACTAACCATTCCATCAGTTAAAACAGCAAGACTGACCCAAGTGAGGGAGAGAGCCCTATCACTAGCAGGACCCATAATCTGGAACACAATGCCTCCAGAGATCAGACTACAAAGTGATCTAAAGACATTCAAGAAAAGTTTAAAAACATTGCTTTTTAAACAAGCATTTTACAGAGATGAAAGAATAGAGAGAAATTATTCAGGAAAAGACAGAAAGGCACAGACACACAGTATGCAGAACTTTACAATAGATTAGTCTATGAACTCTACACCACAACAAACATAACTATAATACTATGTGTGAAAAAACCAACCGTGTAAGTACCTTGGTACAACTGGTCATGAACTACTTCGCTAAATGTCTATGTCTAATGATATATTGTAACCGAACCTTTAACGGCACCTGTTAGAATGTACTATAGTACGCTTTTACCCTCATTAAATATGTGCCTACATGTAAACCGTTGTGATGGTATTTAACTTAGCAACGGTATAGAAAAGTTTTTAAATAAATAAATAAAATAAACCTCCCAGAGGAGGTGGTTGAGACAAAAACAGTATCTGAATTCAAGAAAGCATGGGATAAATACAGGGGATCTCTAAGGATGTGATACTAAATTAAGTGGAAGGATGGGCAGACTGAATTGGCCATATGGTCTTTTTCTGCTGTCATGTTTCAATATTTCTATGTTTCTAATTACATTTATAATGAATATGATTCTTTAATGAATGCTTGCTGATTCTGGAATTTTGAAATAAGTGGGATATCTACTGTGAAGCCAACATCAAAGCATCTTAAACAATATTTCAGGTATATAATAGGTTAAAGGAAGACTGGAGATCTATGGAGTCCACCTCTTTAGAATGCTTTAGAGTAGCCTGTGTGCGCTTATCCAGAGGAAGGTGAACGAACTCTATGCACTGGTAGCAAATTTAGTTAAACAGTGAATAATGATACTGATTTACCTATAACTGTTCACCTTCAAACATAGATTTTCATGTGCTCACTTATTTAACTGAACTGTTACAATCCAAACCATCTTTTGCAGACTCAAGGGAAAGATTTACTTGTTGTTTCAACAATTAAGGCAGCCCGTTTACAAGAAACAAGATCGAGGACTTTTCATACAATCAGTCTCAAATTATGGAATGACTTACTGCACTCTTTGTGGGTAATTGATATTAACATTTTCAGGAAGCAGTTAAAAGCTTATTTGTTTACCCAAGCATTTAAACATCTACAAAGGAAATAAGGCATGAGAAGGTATGTGATATGTTATTATTCTGAAGTATGTTTAAATTTGCAACTGTTGTTTTTTTAGTGTAATTTTTATTTTTTTTATTTTTGTTTTATTACACTTGTTTTTACTTGTTATTAATGTATTTTATGTAATTCGCTTAGCATGAAAATTTTGATATAGGTGGAATATAAATAAATAATAAATGTGTTAGGGGTCCCATCATGTTCCATTCCAGGATCTTCTGAGGCTTAATGTTGTAGCATTTACAACTTTATTGTTTATCAACTACCAACCATTTATATCAACCACTGGCTTTTTATTAGACTAAATCGAACATAAACCCAGAGTGAACTGAGGGAGTTACTCCCAAAGGTAAGATGAGTGAATTGTGTAAATCCTGTCCCCAGAGAACAAAAATGACCCTTTCCTTCAAAGGTATTTGTATAATATTCATAATACTGGGAAAACAACAAGCTTAAAGGATGTCTAAAAAAAAAAAGGTTGAAAAGCTTCAGGAAGATATCCTGATATGAAAATGGTCTCAGACAGGACATTGAGCACTCGAAAAAATTATATAAGTTACTGATAATGCAACAAACTGAAGCCCAGAAATCAAGAGATTAGTGATTGATTCACTTAAACAAGAATTTTCCTGAACTGAATACATGTAGCATTAAAGCTTATACAAAGCACTCTAGGGTTGTGCATTTGTTTGAAACTAATATGTAAAACAGGACAATTGGGGCTATTTTAATTTTGTTTTACATTAAAAAAATGCACCCCCCCCCCCCCGATAACTTTTGTGTAATTCGTTTTTGGCAAATAGTGAGTAGAGGCGAAGCCTACAGGGTAGACCTGGGAAAGTCCCTTCACCCTCCATTGACTTGGGTACAAACATAGGAGTCTAGTTACTAAACATTTTCTCCCATTCTGTGTCTATGGGAAAAAAATGCTTAGTAAATAAGGCCTTACTGGTTGATTTTAAAAGCCTTACATGATCCAAAGTCAGGAGATATGCGCGACTTGGCCCATGCACGCCTCACAGATTTTAAAAACTGCACAAGTACACACACAAATCAAAGTTCAAAAAAGGGGCAGGGCGTGGGTGGGGTCTGGGAAGGTCGAGTCTGTAACATGAAGTCTGCGCATAAGTATTTCTGCACACAAGTGCGCACTGAGGTCCCCTACCACGTAACTTTACTTCTGCTATGGTCGGCGTGTAAGTAAACAAAAAACAAAAACTAGGCTAGTCAGAGTGATTTTAAGGGTTGGGGCTAACAGGGTAAAAGGGAGGCAAGTTAGCTAGGGGATTTAGGAAGTCCTCTCCTTTATTGGGATGAACCGGGAACGAACTAGGGAAACAGTTACCGGTAATTGCTTTGGCACACATATCTACTAAACTCCCCCCACTTACGCTATCAAGGCGGCATGCGCACATCAATATAAAGTCATGTGCACATATACATGCGAATAGCTGCTTTTATAACAGGTGCATGTATATGCGCAAATGTTATAAAACGTCCGTGTCCATGTGAGCGAGCTGGCAAACGCGCACACATGTGCATGGATCTTAAAATTCACCTCTTAGATTGAAGGACCTCTGGAGATAAGGAAATACCTACAGTACCTGAATGTAATCTGCTTTGAAGTGTCATGAAAGGCAGAATATATATATATCAAAAAAGTTAAAAATATTAAAAAAATTATAAAAGAATTTGCTGAAAACAAATTGCACAATAAAGATTTAAAAAGTTCAAAAACAAAAATGATAAAAAAAAAACAACTTGAAAAACTAATTAATATAGCAAACCAAAGTTTTTTCTAATGCATATTCCTAGAATAATCCCTACAGCAGGGGTGGGCAATTCCAGTCCTCGAGGGCCACAAACCTGTCGAGGTTTTAGGATATCCTAATGAAAATGCATGACATAGATTTGCATACAACTTAGGCAGGGTGCATGCAAATCTCTCTCATGCATATTCATTAGGGATATCCTGAAAACCAGACTGGTTTGTGGCCCTCGAGGACCGTAACTGCCCACCCCTGCCCTACAGAGATCACAAACAGAAATGCATGAACTTCTTTAATATGTTCGTCAAATTTAATACGCTCAGATGTTGTCATAACATATCTGAATTGATTCATTGAATCTTTCTGAAAAACTCCAAAGTGGATTTGAAAAATTCACTTCTGATTTTTGCACAATATGAAGCATATTTTGTCACATTGCCAAATAAATTTTGATTTTCAAAATTTCTCCATATAAAACATTAAAGAGCTAGCCTAATGGTTCAGCTACAAGGGGCATGCAAAAGATTGGACTTCATTTCTGAGCCCAACTTCCGGTCCTCAGAACAGCTGGGACTGGGGAATGCTAAGCCCCAGCCTTTGACAAGTAGTTAGTCTTAAGGATAGAATTTAAAAGCCCTGCACGCATAAACCCCGCTACGCACACAAGAAAAGGGCCTCTTCGAAGGGGCAGGCCGGGGTGGGGTCTGTGCAGGGGGGTGGGCCGGGATAGCGCCATTGTACATTGTCCTGGGGAAGTGTGCACCGGCACCTAGCCGGTACATTGCTTCTGCTCCCAAAAACATTAAAAAAAATTAGGGGTAGCTAGTTAGGAATTAGGGGTTGGGTGGAGGGGGGAAAGGGAAGGAAGGTTAGGTAGGGGGGTAGGGAAGTTCCTATGTGCATGCATGTTTTAAAATCTACCCCTCAGAGTTCATATGTACCAGGTTCTTGAGGAAGCCATGTTTTGTGGCTCCTGGTCAGAGATGATACTGTGAAAGGTTGGGCTAAACAGAAGGTGGTTGGGAAGGAGAGCAAGATATTTACAAATGAAGGTTCATGGCTTGCAACCCCAGCAGAAGTAGATTCTGGTTCCAACTGAGATGGAAGTTCAAAGAAGCATAATGAAAAAGCACAGATGAAAGCCTGTCATAGATTCCATTACTGAATTGAGAAAAACTTCCAGACAGAATATGAATAATTAGATTACAGAGTAAATCACATCCTTAGAAAATGAAGAGTTTCAACAAATATTTAAGCTAAAGAGCAAGTAGATGCGCTAGAGGAAAATGGAAAGTACAGAGATTATTTAAGATAATCACTTAAGTTTGGAATATAGCACCGGTGGGGCAGGAGCAACTGAGAATTATTTTTGCCCCCTTTGGAGTCCACAGCTATGGGGTAAATTGCAGAAGGGAAAAGGGGGTGATGGCAAGCTGAGGAGAAGGGGACATGGGTTTTGCTTTTATTGCATGCTGCCAATAGCATACACTAAAACACTACTGTAAAATAGCATGCACTAAAAATGAAAAATAAAAATTCATCTTCAATGACAAAACAAAACAAGAAAAAAGCATCCTCCCCTACACATTCCTCTAACAAACATCTTCAATGGATAAAGCAAGAAAATAGATGTAAACATGGCAAATATTTACTTCAATGCAAATAAATCATGATAATCTGTGCTTTAGCACTTCAACTCCAGGGCAATTATAAGTTTGATGTCAAATCCAAAATCTAGTCCTGACAGAATTCTGCACTACTGCAGAATGTAGAATTTGCGCAGAATTCCCCTGCTGCGCAGAAATTCCATTTTCTGTGCAGAATTTGGCAGGTCCTGGCATGCCGCGAGCAGAGGCCGTCCTGCTAGTGGCAAAGAAGGAGCAGGCTTCTGCGTGCCACAACTTGCAGTGAAGAAAGAGCAAACTTCGGTGTGCCATGAGCAGAGGCCATCCCGCTCGTCGCGAAGATGAAGCAGGCCCAGACATTCCACAAGCAGAAGCAATCCTACTCGCGGCAAAGATGGAGCTGGCCCTGGTGAGAGTGAGTCTGTGTGAGTGTGTACAAGACTACGAGCCTGGGGGCAAGACAGAGAGCATGTGTGAGGGTGCGTGGATGTGGGTGTCTGAGAGAGGGAGCCTATGTAAGGAGATTGTGAAGGAGTATTTCTGTGTGTGACAGAATGGGAGCTGGTGTGTGTGAAAAAGGGATTGGGTGTATATGAGGGTGCTTGTTTGTGAGAGAGGGAGCCTGTGTGAAGGTGTGTTTATGTGTAAGAAAGAGAGCCTGTGCGAAGTGATGGTGTATGTGTGAGAAAGAGACTGTGAAGGGATATGTGTGTGAACGACAGAGAGAGCCTGTATGAGGGGGGTGTGTACGTGCATTAGAGAGAGAGAGAGCCTGTGCATGTGAAAGAGAGATGGAGAGAGGGACAGAGGGAGCCTGTATGAGGGGCAGTACTGAGAGAGGGGTCGAACTCTGGGAGTGGAGATAGAGTGGAAGGGATTGAACCCACAGGGGGAGGGGAGATATAGTGGAAGGTGGAGGAGTTGGGGCCTGATACAGCAAAGTGAAAGGAGCCTGGCCAGGGGAATAGGGAGAGAGAGGGTGGAAGAGACACTCTTACAGTGAACTTCTAGGGAAATTTTGCTCAAAATATTTTAAACTCTGTATATTAAGTAATAACCTTTTCCTGTATTACATTTTAAATTAATTACGTAAAGACTGTAATGTATATTGTGTTATTTTGACCAATATAAAGTATGCAACATTTTGCAGAATTTTAAGTTTTTGTTTACAGAATTTTACATTTTTCTGTGCAGAATTAAAAACTTTTTTGCACAGAATTCCCCCAGGAGTAGAAATCGAGTAGTGATGAAGCAAAGTATCAAGAAAAGATGCAGATAAACAAATGTAAAAATGAAAAATGATTTCCAAAACAGGAGGCAATCAACAAACTAGGAAAGGTATATCCATGATTTAATCAGATATTCACATCAATAAATGACCCAGTAGGTTTATGTCAAACACTGGTGTGATAAAAAAAAAGATATTTTTTTTATCTGTCAGCAGATTGAGAGACAAAATTTAATAGCAAATTAAGAATCTCAATACCAACATGTAGTGCAGAGCTCTCTGAGTCTGGAATCATGAGGCTACTGTCACTAAAATCTTGAAAGACTGACATAAAGTCACTGGAAGTACTATTAAACTCCAAAATTAGACCATAAGTAAAAGGGTCTTTAGGGAAGATAAAGCCAACAGCAGAGAGCTGTGTATGCAATGAATTATAAACATTTTCAAGGAAAATGGAAAAAAGGAAAAATTACTACTTACCTGATAATATCCTTTCCACTAATGAGGGCAGATCGGTCCCCACCAGTGGGTAACACACCTCTGCCAGCAGATGGAGACGGAGAAAAAGATTGCATCATAGCTATATAGTCCCGCCCCGACATCAGCCCATAGGAATTCTCTGGAAAAGCCAAATTGTGAACAAAATGATTATTCTTGAATATTATCATTAACAATCAATCACTCATGGTTCCAACCCAACGAGAACACTTTGTTCAGAAAAAAGTAGTAACATATGTACTAAACTAAGAGGCTTGAAAAGCCACTTACCAGTCTTCATCAAAGAGCAGGAATCACACTCTGCAATGTTCGTCCTGAGAAGGCTAACCATAATTTCAACATCGGCAGCCTAGGTGGGTCTGGGATTGACCTGCCCTCATTAGAGGAAAGGAAATTATCAGGTAAGTAATAATTTCTCCTTCCTCTGCATTCTGGCAGGTCAGTCCTCACCAGTGGGATGTACCAAAGCTAATCCTGAAAAGGGCAGGAAGGCTGCCAGCTGTCCATTCAAAACTGCCCATGTGAACACGACATCCTCCCCAAACATCCAAGTGGTAGTGCTTGGAAAAGGTGTACAAAGATGACCACGTCGCCACTCGGCAAATCTCGGCAAGCAACAACAAAGTTCTACCCATGATACTGCCTGTGCCCTCGTGGAATGCATTCTAATCTGTTTCTGCAAAGCAACCTCAGCAGACACATAGACAGCTGTAATGACTTACTTAACCCAACAAGCTGTTATTGCATGTTTCGCTGGTGCTCCCTGTTTACCGCCACCATGGAGCACAAATACACGATCAGTCTTCCAAACAGATTTAGTCATCTCCAAGTATTGCTTGACGTCCAAGGAATGCAAAAGATGTACTCACTTTCATTTTTGTCCTTGTCCAGGATGAGCAGGGAAATGAACTGATTCAAATGAAACTTAAACCATTTTTGGGCAAAAGAGAGGGCACAGTTCAAATCTGTACTGCTCCAGACCAGAAAGAGCCTGCAGTTCAGACTGTTACCAGAAAAACTATCTTCACAACTATCAGTCACAAAGAAAGTGCATCCAGTGGCTGAAAGGTCGGTCCTGCCAAGAACTCCAGCACCAAATTAAAGTCCCACAGAGGTACCGGAAGCCCTAAAGGGTGGTAAAGATGCTTAATGCCCTTCAAGAAATGGGAGATGTCGGGATGGAAAGAAAAAGGCCCTCCATTGACTCTCCCCTATAAAAAGCAAGAGCTGCAACTTGAGCTTGCAAGGTTTTAAGGGCCAAGCACTTATGCAAGCCATCCTGTAAGAATTACAAAATCAAAGGAATACCCACCTTGAGAGCTTGAGAACCTCGTTCAAAACACCAAGCCCTGAAAACTCTCCGAACTCTAATATAGGCTAGAGAAGTAGAACATTTCTTGGCCATTCCTGAATGAGAGCAGCGATGTCCAGCACCATTGAATCTCGTCTGCGACTGAAAAAGCATGGAACCTTTTCATTGTTAAAGGTCACCAAAAGGACTAGCTTCGGTAGCCCCCAGTGGTTCACAAGTAGCTGAAGGCTTCATCTGCCAACTCCCATCTTCCTATGTCCATGTTTCTTCTCCTGAGGAAGTTGGCTCTGATATTGCCCTTTCCAGCAATGTGAGAGGCGGATATGTCTAGATGATGTTGCTCCACCCACACCATGAGCACATCTATCTCCTTCGACACCTATTGATTCTTGGTTCCACACTGATGATTGATGTAAACCACCGTCGTCGCATTGTCAGACATTATCCAGCCCGCCCAAGCCTCTAGATGCTCGGCGAAATGCAAAGACACTAACCAAACTGCTCATGCTTCCAATCTTTTGATGTTCCATTGCCACTCCATTGCATTCCAGCAACCTTGCACCATCAACTCCTAACATTAAGCTCTTCATCACAGAAGACTCACATCTGTCGTGAGTACTAATCAATCCAGCATCTCCAGAGAAACTCAATTCCTGAGATGATCCGCTTGTAATCACCAGTTCAACTGAGATCTCACCTCCAATGGTTGGAGCAGCCTTACCGCTGTGGCTGCGGGTTCCATCGGAAAAGCAACTTCCCCCATAAGGCCGAAAAGACAAGTAGTTTCGAGAGTGGCCACTTGCCTGAAAAGTCCAGCAAACCAGTTTCTTGTCCTCTGGAAGCGAGGGACCTGGATTTCCCATTTTCTCCAACTCACTGCCAAATAAAAGCAAACCCTTGAAGGGCAGCTTGGTAAGATTGGACTTTGAAATAAATCTGCCAACCAGTTGCGCAGCTACAGCTGAGGTCTATTCGCTATAATAGAAGAAACTCCTCTAGCGGCTGTGCGAACCAGGTCACATCAGCTAAGAAGGAAGCCCCCTGTTCTACCATAGGTCTGCTTTCTGAAGCAGTGATGCCAGATTCTTGAGAAAGTCGCAAAGTAGCTTCAGCTACTAGGGCACAATCTGCATTCGAGCCTTGTCACACTGCACAACGCCATGGTACTCAACCGTGGTGGCAGGCACAGAAGAACCTTGAGCACATGAACCTATGCCAGTAGGAATAGTCGACTCAGAAGACTGCCCCTGTGAAAATGTCTGTAATCCCTGGAAGAATTCCATCCAGGAAAAGGATGACGGGTCCATAGGTCCGAATCTGACATCCTGAGAGCAAGTTTCTTCTGAAAAGTCAGCATGTAGATTAACCAAAGGAGGGGACACCAGCATTATGTCGCCCTCGGTCCCATTCCCCTCAGACCAAGGAGATGGATCATTGTCGCAATATTTTATTGGTATCTAGAAATGTTTGCTATGAGTTTATAGTTATTGAATATTCCATTCATCATCTGTTTTGAAATAACTTTTTGTTAGTATGGTTTTACTGCTATTGATTTTATATTTCTTGATTTGTTTTATGAGGTTTGGTGATGTTTCTCTTTTTCCTTTGTTACACTGCATACAGTCTTTCTGGCTTGTTGCGGTTTCCAGTTCAGTTGTCTGCATGTTTCTAGTTATGCTTTATGGTCTCTTTTTCTTTGTTAGGTGAGGGTCTGCACAAATGCCTTAGATGAGGTATTCTGCTGGCGTGTAGTTTCTGTGTAGGGCTGTATAGCAGCCTGGCTTGTTCGGTTTTCCTAAAGGAGGTGTATTGGTATCTTAAGGCCTGGTGTAATATTTTCAGTGTTGCCTTCTCTTAGGTAAGGTGATTACTGTTTAAGTGCTCAAAATTGGTGCTGGTTTGGTATGGGATGTTTACTATTTATGCAATTTCTATTCCCTTGTGTCATTCTTAATAAAAATTATACTGGGCCTTTATTTTTTTTATTTCCACCGAGAATTGTAATGAGCATGTGACTGTGGTCTGTCAGGAGTGTCATGATAGGAAAAAGATAGAGAACACCTGTTCTACAGGTTCACTTAGTACAGGTATATGAAGCCACGCTGCATGATGTAGAAGAAGCTTATGAATTTGGAATTCTATAGTCTGTGAGAAATAGTTTCATGAAGCAACATTTACTTAATGAGAGAATGGCTTGGATATTTTTATAATATTACTCCAGGTCAGACTGCTTTGAACCCGACAAATGCACAAGTTACAATAATGAAGAGACTTACACCTGCAAATCTACATAAGGTCAGAGAAACCCTATATCCAGGTAACAGACATATATGGGGAATTGGTATCCTGCTTGAACTTTTGATCCCAGATCTCATATATTATCATAATTGGAAAGCTCATAATATGGGACTTTTACATAAATCTGGCACATCTTTACTAAGGATAACTGTAGAATATATTTTTCAGTTCTCATAAACAAAGTAAGGATTAATTTGTTACTTTTTGTGCCATGCTTGCTTTAACCCACCTATTACGGTTCTAGCAATTAAAAAAGCTGCTGCCATACAAATTAAATATGAATATACATCTGTCTATGGTCCAGTGTATATAGTATAACATATGATTGCAAAACCGCAATTATATGTCTATAGACTTAAATACTGATTTTATCAAAGTTTTTATGGCCTATATCTTTATGAATCTAGGAGACTACTGATTCATGGTTGGCAAAATTGCACAAACATTATGGGATCGATTTTAAGACCCGTGCACACATGGATGCACTGATGTTATAAATTCCGATGGCCACATGTGCAGACGATTGCGTCTTACGTGTGCACGGGGAGGGGAGGGGGGGATTTTAGCAAAATATGCATGGCGACACAATTGAGCCTCCCCCAGGTTCCAATTAAGAAGCAGACTGGGAGAGAACTTTCCTATCCCTAACCCTACCCTTCCTATCTCTTCCCCTCTCCTCCCCGACCCCTAACCTTACCCTACCTATCCCTAATTATTTTATTTTAATACTTACCGTTCCCCGCGAGAAGATGTAATCTCTGCACGCTGGCCAGCTTCCGGAGCGTGCTTCTCCAGGACAGCAGCTATTGTAGCTATCCTGGCCCACCCTCAGTCTGGTCCAGACCATGCCCCCTGCCCCACTTGCAGGGCCTGGCACTTCAGCGCGTAACAGGGTTATATGCATGGCCGAGCCCATTCTAAAATGTGCACGGCATGCATAACCCCCGTTTGTTATGCACGTGGCCTTTTAAAATCCAGCCAGATAAATGTAACCATGCTTGTTCTCTATCTAGTATTGTCCAATGTCCATTCTTCATGAACAGAGAGGCTCAAAATTCCCAAAGTTCTTCAAGTGGATAGGACACTGATCCAGACCAATTCCACCACAGCAGAATTGCATTCCAAACTGGAGCGGGAGAACATTCTAGACAGATATCAGAGAGACCTGCTTTTTCCTGCTATGACAAGCAACCATGTCAACCATTTTTTTTTTTTTTTTTAAATCTTCACAGAACTCAGCCTCAGTTCTTCCTAAAGTTTCATGAATGGGTCCCTATAGTAATTTTACTAAAGGGGGTTTTCAAATTATGATGTGTAGCAAGTGCTTGTTCTCAGATCATTGCTTTGCACCCTGTTATGATATGTTTGCTGAAGGGAATATTTTCTCTGATGACCCATTCACTTTTATTGAATTATGAATCATGGGACAAAATAATCACCCTTTACTGACCGATGAAGACAAATTCAGAACTACATTTCCATACTTTACTGGTTTCTCTTGGCAATTATGATATGAATTCAGCAGTGTATAGACATTTGCAATTAGTTAGTAGGGATGTGCAGAAGGACGCCATATGTTGCATTCATGATTCGGATTCGTCGGGGAGCAGATACGTTGCATTCGGCCGTATGGCGCCCCAATGTGTTAATACGGCGATTTCTATTCGTGTCCCAGCTAAAATTAAAACTAACCTCAACCCCCCACCCTCCTGACCCCCCCCAAGACTTACCAAAACTCCCTGGTGGTCCAGCGGGGAGTCCAGGAGCCATCCACTGCACTCTCACACCCTCGGTGCCGGTTTCATCATGGCGCCGATAGCCTTTGTCACAGGGGCTACCGGTGCCATTGGTCAGCCCCTGTCACATGGTCATCGGCGCCATCTTGTGCTCCTACCATGTGACAGGGGCTGACCAATGGCACCGGTAGCCCCTGTGACATAGTATGGGCAAAGGCTATCGGCGCCATTTTGAGTACTGGCATCGGAGTACTGGCATCGGAGGTCGCTCCGGGACCCCCATTGGACCCCCAGGGACTTTTGGCCAGCTTAGGGGGGGCCTCCTGACCCTCACAAGACTTGCCAAAAGTCTAGCGGGGGTCCGGGAGCGACCTCCTGCACGCCGGCCGGCCGATGCCAGTATTCAAAATGGTGCCGATCGCCTTTGCCCTCACTATGTCACAAGGGCCGACCATCGGTACCTGTGACATAGTGAGGGCAAAGGCGATCGGCGCCGATAGCCTTTGCCCATACTATTTCACAGGGGCTACCGGTGCCATTGGTCAGCCCCTGTCACATGGTGCCGCTGACCATGTGACAGGGGCTGACCAATGGCACCGGTAGCCCCTGTGAGAAAGGCCATCGGTGCCATGATGAAACCGGCACCGAGGGTGTGAGTGCAGGGGATGGCTCCCGGACCCCCCCCCCGCTGGACCACCAGGGAGTTTTGGTAAGTCTTGGGGGGGTTTGTTTAAATTTTTATTTAGGTGGCCGTATAATTCGGCAAAGATTCGTGTATTTGTGGGGAATCCCCATGAATACTACGAATAGTGCAATATACGTTGCGGATCGCCAATACGGCGAAAATGAATGCACACCCCTATTAGTTAGTAATCCTGGCTTTCCTACCTGTAGGGAGGATATCTTATTCCGTAAGGAGTTATATCCTGACCTGGAGGGGGCTGACACTTTGAATCTTCCTTTAGAGCCTAAAGTTAAAGGCTGAAACTTATGCAATAAGGGAAAACACCCCAACAGTCTCTTAACTGTATAGTAATTACTGATACTTTTGAATCTAGCTCAGAAGAGGAAGAAATAATTCAGACACGGCCCACATATAAGAAACAAACAGGTTTGAGAGAGGGAGTACAATATGGACAGGAACAGATTCACTTGAATGTCTGAGTCTCCATTTTCCATGGAAGGGGCGACACAGGAAGATGAGCTCCTCGGGTCTCAAACTACATCTAATAGCTCATTTCCTAGCGTGTAGCAGATGGACTCAGGACCAATGGGTAGAGTGTACTCCTGATAGCAGTTGGAGATGGATCAGATTTCAATCTGACGTCAGCCCTAGTACATATACCCCTGCAGGAAGTGCAGCTCTTCAGTATTTTCCATCTACATAGCAGTTAGGGACTCTATGCACGCTCGCACAGCGTCAGAGCGATTTTACCAAAGAAAACCAAAATAAGAAGAAATCTTACCTCTACAGACGAGCCCTGCTCTCCTGCAGTGACACCCATTGGGCCCCTCCTCCAGTTGAGAATTCACGAGGTGATTTCCACGATCCCTCGGAGGTAAGCCTCGGTCCGGCGGCCAACCCTTGGTGGGGACCTAGCCTCCGACATCGAGTGAGGCTGAGAGGCAGCGGGTGCAACTTCGAGCATGGCGGTGAAGGTATTTTCCCTCTCCCCCCGCAGCCGGGGACCGTGCGGAACGAGACCGGGAAGTGCTGAGACAAGGTAAGGTAGAAATCTATTTAAAAGTCTATGGTCTCTGAAGTTCGAGGAGTCGCACAGGTCGCCAGCCGGGACCAGTGCCACCAGGTTGACCTGCCCTAGCAGGGCTAGACCCCAGTCAGATCCGAGGGTCCTCCCATGTGGAGACCCTCCGAGGTGGTCGCCATATTGTCCGCGTGGTCGCCGTCACCATTTTGATCTGTTCGCTGCCCTGTCTGCCGTTCAGATCCGTGCGCACCAATACCTTGTGCGCACAATGTCGCGCACCAAAGTACCATGCGCACAAGCGACGCGCATAGCCACGCGCTTGCTGTGCTGGGCGTATAACTTCGATCTGTGCGCACAACAGCGCGCACATCTCCCTGAGCGCGCACCAGACTTATGCGCACAACTTCAACACACTGGAGCGCACAACTGTATTTTACGCGCACAAATCATGGCACCACCAGAAAAGAAACTCAAGGCTCAGGGCCTTTGCCCAGCATGCCACATTAAAGCTGCACAGCATGAGGAGGCCACGGCCCTGTGTATACAGTGTGAAGAGGCCCTAGGGGATCCAACTCATGGCCCTCCCCAGCCGGTACCGGGTTCCAGCCTCTCAAACAGTATGCCAGACCAAGCATTGCACAGCGGGACCCCCAACCTCAAACGGGGCTCCCCAGGGACACGGCGCCCCTTAGTTTAGACCCAGCATCTATGTCCTGGGTGGAATTCTTCAAAGGTCTGCATACCTTTTGTCCACATGCAACCGGGGCCTCCTATAATGCAGCCATAAGCTCCACCAGAGGACCTCAACATCCTGGGACCCTCTATGCCCAGGGAAGTGATCCCACAGCCCAGAAGCCCCACTTTCGGGGACACGGACAACTCAGATGAGGATTGAGAACCCCTGGAGGAAGGGGAACTCCCTCCGGGGAAAGAGCCCCACCGAACCATGAGACGTTTCTTCACCAAGGACGAGCTTCCAGATCTGGTCACACACAGCTTAAAAGAGCTTGCTATCCTGGGCACAAGTGCCTCAGGGGAACCTAAGACGAACCCCCTAATAGAGGCCGTCAGACCTCCCGTCATTAACCACTATTACAAGCCATCCAGCAACTAATTGACCTGGAATGGATGCCCCGGAAACTACGTTCAAAGGGGGGGTGGGCTCTGGCAGCCATGTACCCTCTGGACCCAGCTACCAAAGATCTCCTGGCATGTCCGAAAGTGGATGCCATGGTCTGAGCGGTCTCGAAGCGCACTACTATCCCGGTGGAGGGAGGAGCAGCACTCAAGAATGCTCAAGACAGACGTCTGGAATCTATCCTCAAACAGTCCTTTAACGTCTCCGCTATGGCTTTACAGCTCGCGGCCTGCTGTGCCGTGGTGACACGCGTCTGCTTATCACAGACCAGGAACAACACTCCTGGGGAGGCCCTGGAACCAGCAGTATCATTCCTCGCGGACGCCGCTTCTGATCTGGTGCGCACCGCAGATAGAGTGTCATCCGCTGTGGCAGCCAGAAGACAACTCTGGCTCCGAAAATGGTCGGCTGACGCATCCTCCAAAACAAGACTCACAAGGATGCCTTTCAAGGGAATGCTCCTGTTCGGAAGCAAACTAGAGAAACTAGCCAACAAATGGGGCGAGTCCCCACTGCCGTGGCTACCAGAGGACAGGAATAAGAGAAAACAGCCTTCCTTCCCCCGAACCTCCAGGGGCAGAGGATCACAGCGCTTCAATCCATATAGAAGCACATATCAAGTGGCCCGCCCCACAGGCCGAAGCCAGTCCTTTTGGAATAAGCACAACAAAAGGGGAGCCAGCTCAGGCCCAGGCCGTAGCCACACTTCACAATGAAAATCAGCCGACCCGTCCAAAGGAAGAAGCCATAGGGGGCAGACTTGTCCTATTCTACCAAAGATGGGTCCAGATAACTTCGGACAAGTGGGTCCTATCTATCATTCAAGAGGGATATTACCTGGATTTCCACCACCTCCCTCCAGACAAGTTTGTGGAATCCCCCTGCCACGACCCTTCCAAGAGGATGGCAGTGGAAGCTACACTGACCAGATTGCTGGCCTTAGAGGCTATAACACCTGTGCCTTCACAACAAATAAATACTGGACATTATTCCATCTATTTTATCGTCCCCAAGAAAGAAGGAACGTTCAGACCCATCCTGGACCTCAAGGCGGTCAATCATCACCTGAAGATTCCTCGCTTCCGCATGGAAACCCTACGCTCGGTAATAAGGGCGATACAACCGGGAGAGTTCCTTACATCCCTGGATCTGTTGGAAGCCTACCTACACATTCCTATCCATCAAGAGCATCAGAGTTTTCTACGCTTCTAGATCCTGGACCGTCACTACCAGTTCCGGGCACTACCATTCGGGTTAGCTACTGCACCCCGGACGTTCACCAAGATCATAGTGGTAGTAGCAGCAACACTGAGGAAGGAAGGAATCCACGTGCACCCTTATCTAGACGATTGGCTGATCAGGGCAATATCCCCAGAGGAAAGCCACCAGGCAACCAACAGAGTCAAAACTCTTCTGGAGAGCCTCGGGTGGGTAGTAAACACAAACAAGAGCTGCCTGCAGCACTCCCAATCTCTAGAATACCTGGGAGTCCGGTTCGACACCAAACAAGACAAGGTCATCCTGACACCGACAAGGAGATCAAAACTGATGACCCAGTTACGAACCCTATTGAGCGAACTTTGCCCCAGAGCATGGAACTACCTACACGTCCTCAGCCTCATGGCATCCACACTGGAAGTAGTGCCATGGGCACGGGCTCACATGAGACCCCTACAACGCTCACTACTATCACGATGGAATCCACTGTCCCAGAACTACTCCGTACGTCTTCAGCTCCCGGACAGAGTTCGGGCCCAACTACGATGGTGGCTACAAGAAGGCCATCTCAGCCAGGGAACAAGACTATCCTCACCAACCTGGATCCTGCTCACCACGGATGCCAGCTTACAAGGATGGGGAGCACACTGCCAGGAGCTAACCACCCAAGGGCAATGGAACAAGGAAGAGTCGGGATGGAACATCAATTGCCTAGAAGTCTGGGCAGTCAGACTAGCCTGCCTACGGTTCGGTCACAGACTCTGAGACAAAGCTGTCAGAGTAATGTCTGACAATGCCACAACAGTGGCCTACATCAACTGTCAGGGAGGAACCAGAAGCCAACAGGTGTCTCTGGAAATAGACCCCCCTAATGTCATGGGCGGAAGCGAATCTTCAAGAGATATCGGCCATCCACATCACCGGGAAAGACAACGTTGCTGTGGATTACCTCAGCAGAGAAAGTCTAGACCCAGGAGAATGGAGGGTGTCGACCACAGCATTCCAATTGATAGTAAACCGTTGGGGAACACCAACCATGGACTTCCTGGCAAACCGGTCCAATGCCCAAGTGCCCAGTTTCTTCAGCCGCAGGCGGGAACCCCAGTCCCAGGGAATCGATACCCTGGTACAGACCTGGCCACAGGAGACTCTGTTATACGCCTTCTCACCGTGGCCCCTATTGGGCGTAATCACCCACAAGATAAAACACCACAGGAGACCATTACTCCTAGTGGCCCCGGACTGGCCAAGAAGACCGTGGTACGCAGACATGCGAAGACTGCTGACAGGAAGCCCCCTCCCACTACCTCCACACAGAGACCTGCTCCAATAGGGACAGATCCTCCACGAGGATCCAACTCGATTCTCTCTTACGGTCTGGTCATTGAGAGGATCCGCCTGAGGAAGAGCAGATACTCGGGGGCAGTAATTGACACCCTACTCCGAGCACGCAAGTTCTCCACATCCCTAACATACATAAGGATCTGGAGAGTATTCGAAGCCTGGTGCGAGGACCACAACATCATACCACGCTCAGTCAAAATTCCTGCGATTTTGGAATTCCTGCAGAACGGCCTACAGAAGGGATTGTCTCTCAACTCCACCAAGGTACAGGTGGTCGCATTGTCATGCTATGGAACTAAGAGCGAGAGCGGCAGCATAGCCTCTCACCCGGATGTCTCCCACTTTCTGAAAGGAGTCAAGCAGATCCGACCACCCCTAAAGTGGCCGGTGCCTCTTTGGAACCTCAACCTGGTCCTAGATTTCCTAGCAGGAACATCCTTCAGACCTCTCCGCAGCCTGTCTCTCCGACTATTAACATTGAAGACAGTCTTCCTGCTGGCAGTCTGTTTGGCCAATCATATATCCGAGCTACAAGCACTGTCCTGCCGGGAGCCGTTCCTCAGACTCACCCCAGGAACTATCCAGTTATGCACAGTTCCGTCGTTCCTCCCCAAAGTGGTGTCTCACTTCCATTTCAACCAAACCATCTCGCTACCATCGCCAGATGAACATAAGAATTTGGAAGAGGCTCGAAGTCTACGCTATCTCAACGTCGGTAGACTCCTAATCCGATACCTGGAAAGGACAGAATCTGTATGAAAGACGGACCATCTATTCATCCTTCACAGTGGGAAGAAGCAAGGAGAAGCGACCTCGCGAGCAACCATAGCCTGCTGGATGAAAGAAGTCATCAAGGCAGCCTACGTAGAAGCAGGCAAGCCACCGCCTTTACAAGTCAAGGCCCATTCTACTAGAGCCCAGGCAGTGTCCTGGGCGGAAACCAAGATGCTGTCACCCGCCGAGATCTGCAGGGCAGCGACATGGTCCTCGATCCACACCTTCTCCAGGTTTTACCGCCTGGATGTTCAGGCTCGGGAGGACACAGCATTTGCAAGGGCAGTAGTAAGTGGGTCACGGGCAGCCTCCCACCCGGTTAGGGAGTAGCTTTTATATATCCCATTGGTCCTGAGTCCATCTGCTACACACTAGGAAATAGAGAAATTACTTAACTGATAATTTTGTTTTCCTTAGTGTAGACAGACGGACTCAGCATCCCACCCACAGCTGCCGTTACTCATGGAATTCTCGGGTGATTCACCGGCAAGCCATGCTTTCCTTCAGTTAGGAGACCCATCCTATCGGGTGTCGACATTTCTCGGTTGAGGGCACTGGCGGTCTCCAGCTATATCCAATTCAACCAGTTCAAATTAATTAAGTTAGCCAAGTTAATCAAGTCAAATTATTCAGTCATACATATATCCACAACGCTTTTCGAGGAGAATACTGAAGAGCTGCATTTCCTGCAGGGTTATATGTACTAAGGCTGACGTCAGATTGAAATCTGATCCGTCTCCAGCTGCTATCAGGAGTACACTTTAACCATTGGTCCTGAGTCCATCTGTCTACACTAAGGAAAACGAAATGATCAGATAAGTAATTTCTCCATTACTTGTGATTAAGAATAGGTAGACAAAAACAGTAACCTTGGACTTCTGAGATCCTGTCTCAGTCTTAGACATATGAAGTTGTCTAAGGAGGATATTCATGCTTATTTTTATTTCATGCCAGACGGAGCAACTGTCAGCTTTCCAAGTTTTATTCTGCTTCAAAGACAAGATGTGGCAGGCAACCTAGATTTATTAAGAAGTCCAGAATTGGCCGGAAGCCCAGTTCTGGTAAAGTTCCAAATACTCATGGTCAGGTTAAGATCATTATTGGCAACTGAAGTTAAAATTAAAAAAATAGGGAAAACAGCAGTCTGACTTTTAAAATTGAGTTAGCTCACAGACAACTGCTTAATACATTTAAACATTAAATAATAAAGAAAAATTAGAGCTATAACAAATAGAAATAGGAATCTTTTCTGCTAATAAAAATATATATGCAATATAGAAATAAATTAATAAATTGTAGTAATAATAAATGCTTCTTCAATAATTGTGAAAAAGCAGCATGGGGAGCATGGCCATAGTGTTCCCTCCATCCCCAACACAGGAAATAATCTAGGTGAGTGCTGGCGCCAGCCCAGCGGCTCCTCCCTTGGCCCACCCACCACTCATCGACCGCCTACCAACATCGCTGATGTCTATACAGAGCAGCTGCAATGCCGAAGCAAAAAAAAAAAAAAAATCCCATTAATAAATATTTTCTCGAAGAATTAAATCCCACCATTTTCTGCATCACCGAAACTTGGCTTAACATTAATAAGGTACTCTTAAATCAAATTGAACATTCCAATTATGATATCTTTCACTTCCCAAGGCCTAAATGGAGAGGCGGAGGACTACTAATATTAGTAAAAAAAAAAAAGAGTTCAAACTTATTCTATACAAGTTACATGTTAACCTTCCTTACGAAGTGGCAATACTTAAATCACTACCATAAAACATTGGTATCATCTACTGTCCCCCTGGAATACTTCAAAAAGACTGTTCATCACTTATCGAAGCATGCACCAAAGCATTCCCTTCACCAGAATCTATTCTCATAGTAGGTGACTTTAATTTACATGTTGATAGAACAACCAATTCTTCTGCATGCAAAACCTTTTTAGGAACCATGGAAGCAATGAGATGTTACAATTTGTAATTGAGCCTACACACAAAGCTGGGCATACTCTAGAACTTATATTCGCCAACCACACCAATTGCAGGATAAATACCTCTCACACGATTCTACCTTGGTCTGACCATCAACTACTAAAACCTGACATAACCATCCTCAGCACAACAATACAAAACCCAAACTTCAACCAGACATTCACCTTCAGAAAAAAGATACAGCCAGAGCTACTCGCTGACACTATAAAAGATAAACTACTCGACCTCAACTTTCCTAATGCCTCTGCATCATTTGAAACATGGGATAACATGGTTAATGAAGTAGTGGACAACCTATGGCCAATACAGACAAAATCAATACTACCCAATCAACATTCCTTTAAACAAAAGAAACCCTGGTACAATGAAGAACTAAGGCACGCAAAACAACATCTGAGAAACTTTGGCAGAAAAAACAGTCATCACATTTACTTGGAAAATACAGATCACTACTTTCTCAATATTGGACTTCTATCAACGAAGCGAAGAAAGAATGCAATGCTAAACAGATTGATGGAGTGATTTTTAACTCTAAATTACTATTTGATGCTGTTAAATAGCTAATCAAGGACCCTTCATCCTCTATCTTGAGCAACAACTGCTTCTCTAAGAACGCATGCAACGATTACACTGATCATTTGTCCGAAAAAAATAACCAGACTAAAAAATCCCTTTTCAGCACTCCCACTGACTCAAGAACCAGATAAATGGACCACCTTCGACAGAATGTTTTTAAAGACATTCATGTCTTTAAAGACAGACATTCATGTCTTTAAAGACATTCATGTCTTTAAAGACAGACATTCATGTCTTTAAGACATGAAAAAGACATGAATGTCTTTTTCATGTCTTTAATACCATTTATGCGTTTTTCCCCATTTATTCAGATCCAAGTTGTACGCCCTGTTCAATGTAATCGCATTCTTACATGCTTGTTTTCAGTTACAATGTAAACCGAGATGATATGTAACATTTTACATAAATCCCGGTATATAAAAATGTTAAATAAATAAATAAATAGAATATCTAAACTACAAATCCCGCAGATAATTTCTAAATTAAAACCCGCAAATCATCCTCTTGATCCCATCCCAGCTAGCTCCTTAAAAGTAATACACAGCAAGATGGCGTTTTGAGGAGAGGATGTGTTGAGACTAGCTCCTCGCCTGATTTCTTTCCTTTTGAAATAGAATGCCTCATACCAAAAGAAAAGGGAGAGTGAGGCCGGATCCGCAGTTGCCGCCACACCAAGTCTCCTTCAACCTTCGATTGAGGTCCTTTTCAACACGGCAACAACTTCTACCCCAGAGAGGAGGTCCGCTGGGGTGTCGGGCGGGGAGCGCGCCCAGACACCATTGGACACATCAACATCTCTGAGCCCGGGGGCGCCCGATACTCCCTCTCCCCCTACCCACGACGTGAGCCCGGAACAGGCCTGGACCCAGTGACCAGAGGGGTTAGCAAGAGCCCAGCTGGCAGCGGCTGTTTCTGGGTCAGGAGCCGTTGGAGTCGCGGCATGCGCTGACGCTCTTAGTGAGCGGAGAGAACAGCGAGGACCCACTGTGCAGAGTCCAGTGGAAGAGAGCATGGCCATGATTGCTATCGGTGGGGGAGAGGAACCGGCAGACGAAATTCAGAGAATTTCGGAGGTCTGCCGGATTCAGGAGGTAAGCTCAGATCTCAGTTTTAAGTTAATAAGACCGCAAGAAATAACTTTAGATACAGTTTGGAATGCCCTAGTTGCTTTGGAGAAGGCAATTACCACTCTAACAGCAGCGGTAACCAGTTTACAACAAAAAGATAATGAAATTAAACCAGTGCTGGATAATCAAGAGAAGAAAATCAAAGAAATTGAGTCAAATGTAACAAAAATTCAAGATACCCAAGCAAAATTAATACAAAGTGAGACAAATACTTTGAAAAAATTGGAATCCTTGGAAAATTCCCAGAAATATTTAAATAATATATGTTGGAAGTTCTTTCCTTTTCAAGCGAAGCCATACCACCTATTTCTAAGATTTATTTCGTATCAAGAATGAATGAAACCTCACATATGGATTTAAATGCACCACTAGATTTAGGGGCAGATTTGACTGGACTTCTTGAATTATCAGCATTAGAACATATAGAAAATCGAGGAACTGTACTGTGTACTTTTGTTTTTCCATCTGACCGTGACTCCGTTTTGAAGTGTTTTCTTCGCAACAGAGAGAAACTTTTCCTTGGTGAAAAAATTAGGATTTACCCTGATCTCTCAAGAAATACTCAGTTACGCAGAAAACAAATGTTAGAGATGTGCCAAGAAGCAAGGCAGCTGGGAGCTAAAATTACAATTAGATATCCTTGCAAATGTTTAATGTATATAAATAATAATAAGTATGTATACTATGATCTTTTACATTTACGTTCCTCTTTGGATAATTTTGCAACTGAGAGTGCTATACCTCAGTAGTTCGGGCAGTAATGATTATTTGTATCTCTCCTTAAAAATGTTCTTATAATCTTTAAATTTAATGATTATGCTCCCTAATAACATCTTGGATCCCCTTATATTCCTTAATTATTTTCTTTCTATAATTACAAGAGTTCTTGTTTTGACTAATGTCTCTTGTTGGAATCTGATATACATTATGTTTGTTCATGAAAGATCAGATAGATGATTATGCTGTAAAATTTTGAAATTCTGTGAAATTTCTTGTTAATTATCAAAAATTAATAATGATTACATTAAAAAAAAACAAAAAAAAAAAAACTAATACACAGCATGATCACTCCAACAATCACATCCATGATCAATCATTCTCTAGTGGAAGGTCTAGTCCCAGACAGGGTGAAACAAGCAGTAATAAAACCTATCCTAAAAAATAAATCTAGCAATACTGACAATTGGTAAAATTATCAACCTTTATCCAATTAGAATTCTTAGAATTCTAAGCAAAATTCTTGAAAAAGCCGTACTATCACAACTAGAAGATTATCTAGATGACTAACACATCTTACACTCAAACCAATTTGGATTCAGAAAAAATCGTTCTACTCATATCCTTAATGGACCCCATATTACAGGGAGTTAGCTATGGCGAATCTTATTTTGTGGTGCTAATTGACATCTCAGCAGTCTTTGACACTGTTGACCATACACTTCTATGCCACCAGCTGAGAAAAATCAGAATTGACGGCGATGTAATGAGGTGGTTCACCTTCTTCTAATCAAAAAGGACATTCCAAGTCCAGTTCCAAACTGGGCAACCATATGTCTGACACTTTCCTGAACAACGCTAGTGTCCCCAGGGTTCAGCACTATCCACAAAGTGTGAAGCCAGCCCAGTTTTCCAAAATTCCTGCCCCCAACTCCTCCCCTTTTAAAAATAAGTATCGCACCATGCGTTATGGTGCTTTTCGCTTGCGAAAACACCTTAACACATGCAAAAAGGACATAACGCAAATTGGAAAATAACCCCCTTAGACTACTGCAACTCTCTTCTACTTGGAGCACCTAAAGGCCTTAGAAAAAAAGCTACAATTACTACAAAATGCAACAGCTAGGCTCCTAACAGGATCCAAGAAATTCTATCGCGTCTTGCAATCACTGATAGCTCTGCACTGGCTACTGATACAATCCCAAATCCATTATTAAGTCTTAATATTAATACAATCATCCCTCCATTCTGACACCTCTGGCCTGGAAGAGGTAGCGATACTAACATACAAGCCACAGAGATCACAAAGAACTCATAATAAAGGATTTGTAATTGTGCAATCATTAGAGAATACACATCGGACAAAAATAAGAGACTATATGTTCTCCATAGCAGGCCCCATACTTTGGAATTCTCTACCTGAGACTCTATGTCTGACTACTGAAACAAAGAAATTCAAACGTGATCTTAAAACGTGGTTATTTTAAAATGCATATAACCTAACTTAACCTTTTCTGAAATCAGTGCTTACTCCTCATGGACAAATTCATTATGAACCTAACTAAAGAACTCATTACCATGTTATTTTCCAACGCAGTCCAAATAAATATATCTGAAACATCTTCTCTCAACCCCTAACTTTATATCCCTCTGGTGCCATATGCTAAAAGTACTACCTCATGCTTGCTACCTCACCATCCTGACCTAATTATTGTCTGTATGTGTCTTATTGCTAAAATGTACGATATATGAACACATCAATTGAATGTAATTGGCTACCTGTAATATTCACGTCATGATGTAAACTGTTATCTTCACTTGGAATCAAGGTATATAAAATGGCTAAATAAATAAATACACAGCAAAGTAGAGCTAGGCATTCAGCTAGCCAACTAAGGGGGTAATTTATCAAAATGCACTAAGGCTTTTTCACATGCGTTAAGGGCTTATCGCTGCAAATTCGGAAAATAGGAGGAGTTAGGGGCAGGGAGTGGGCTGGGTTAGCCTGTCTGCGAAGAGCTATTGCACAGACTTAACGCCGATTTTAACTACACCTTTTTGGATGGCATTAAGCTGTGCGATAGCTGCCGTGACCGGGCGGTAAGGTTTTATTGCCTTTAGCGATGTCTCCCGCAAGGCCTATTTTAGGTGACTTGAAGGACAGAAGGAGAGAGAGAGAGAGAGAAAGCCTGGCCATAATGTCATCCCCTAGATAAGTATTTGTATCCCTATGGTAGGCCCACCTAGTAACTCGAGGTGAGGTTTAGTTATTAGTGTAGGGGGTTAGGGGCCACTTTGATATTCAAAGTGAGACGTACGAACAGAACAGTGGTCTCTTGTGAAGATTTGATGACATTCGGAGAGAGGAAACTCACTCCAAGATGAGATTTGGGCAATGTTCTCTCCACCTAGCTTGATGTTACCCAGGTAGAGAGTCCATCAAGCTAGGTGGAGAGAACATTGCCCAAATCTCATCTTGGAGTGAGTTTTCTCACTCCGAAGGTCATCAAATCTTCACAAGAGACCACTGTTCTGTTCGTACGTCTCACTTTGAATGTCAAAGTGGCCCCCTAACGGGGGATGACATTATGACCAGGCTCTCTCTCCCTCCCCCCCCCCCCCCCCCCCCCCGTGGTTGTATGCAGGAATTACAACAGGTCTGGCACCTATCGCAAAGTCGGATGATGTTATCGCAATTTGCACTAACTTAGCTCTTCGCATAGGTAATTAGCGCAAAGTACGATAAACTGAATATTTGCATAAACCATGCCCCTTTTGCTATCGCATGCGATACTTACTGCATTTTGATAAATCTAGGTCTAAGCATGTATGACAAAGAATCATGTTCATAATCCATGAAATTTAGCATCTTAATCTTCAGTAACAAAGGCATTACGACCACATCAAATTTGAAGATCAAAAAAGTACCTTGGTCGGACCACTCTCTTATCTCTACCTCTTTCGCTTTGAAAGAAACCACCACTCCTAACATCCCTTCACCTTCATTCCATTACAGGAGGCGATGCTCCCCAGATGATCTTAACAACCTGTTGGAGTCACAGCTCCCTCTATTAGATCTCACCGACCCAAACACTGCCATTCGCTCCTGGAACAATATAACAGAAAATATAGCAAATAAGCTCTGCCCTTCAACTACAAAAAAATCTCACACCAATGCCTCCAACAGACAACCTTGGTTTACCAACGAGCTCAGAAAACTAAAACAAAGCTTAAGAAAGAAAGAAGCGACTTGGCGTAAAACTCCTTGTGACTTCACCATTTCATCATACAAATCCACACTATACCAATACAAAGCCCTCACTTCAAAATCAAAAAAAGATTATTTTGCATCTAAGATTCACAACCTGGTCTTTGATGCTAAAGCCCTCTTCGCTTATGTATCCAGCCTCACTCAAACCATACCGCGAGAAATCCCCGGCGACATGGCACAATCCAAAGCTGAAGAACTCGCCCAGTTTTTCCAAAATAAAATCAACAATCTTTTAACTCAACTGCCTTCCAATTCAACGGATGCCCTCCCGACATATCAACACCCGTCCATCATAAACTCCAGCCTAAACACTTTTGAGCCCGTCTCTTCCACTGAGATACAAACCATCCTGAGAAGAATGAAACCTTCGTCTCATCCTGCAGACCACATCCCCACCAAACTACTCCTATCTATTCCAGACTCAATAGCCACATCATTGACAAACATCATCAACTGCTCTCTAGCCCAAGGATCCTTCCCAGATGATCTCAAAATGGCCTCAATCTCACCACTCCTAAAGAAACCAAACCTTGACCCGAAGGACCCCAACAACTTCCGCCCCATAGCTAACCTCCCATTCATCGCTAAGATCATGGAAAAACTAGTCAACTCTCAACTTTCAAACTACATCGAAGACAATAACCTCCTCTTCGCCCCACAACACGGATTCCGAAAAAATCGAGGCACAGAATCTCTCCTTATCTCTTTGACAGACCATCTCCTATTGGGCCTCGACAAAGGAAACTCATTCCTATTGATCTTGCTAGACCTATCTGCAGCGTTCGACACTGTCAACCACGCCATCCTCCTAAACCAGTTGTCATCCATAGGAATCTGCGGCACCGTCCTTTCCTGGTTTAAAACCTTTCTCAACAATAGAGGTTACAAAGTCAAACTCCAAAACAAGGAATCCTCAAGATTTGACTCTGCCATAGGAGTCCCTCAAGGCTCCTCATTATCTCCGACTCTATTCAATATTTACCTTCTCCCTCTATGCCAACTTCTCACCGACCTCAATCTAAAGTTTTTCCTATACGCAGATGATATTCAAATCATCATCCCTATCAAAGACACATACTCTAATACTCTTGTCTTCTGGGAATCATGCCACCAAAAAATCAAACAACTACTCAACAGTCTACACCTCATCTTAAATTCCTCCAAGACTGAGATCCTGCTCATCTCGCCTGAAAACAACACCAACAACAGTATACTTCCTACCAATCTTCCTACCACACAAACCAGAGACCTAGGAGTGATAATAGATAACCGGCTAAACTTCAAGGCCCACATCAACAAAACAACCAAAGACTGCTTCTATAAACTCCAGGTCCTGAAAAGGATAAGACCTCTTTTCCACGCTCAAGATTTCAGAACGATCATCCAAGCAGTCATATTTTCGAAACTGGACTACTGCAATTCCCTATTGCTAGGTCTACCTTCATCCTACTCCAAACCACTACAGATGGTTCAAAATTCAGCTGCCCGTATCCTGACAGGCGCAAGGAAAAGAGACCACATTTCACCAGTCCTGAAAGAGCTTCATTGGTTACCCGTATACTTCCGCATCATGTATAAAGCCATAACTATCACCTATAAAACTATTCATCAACTCACCACTCTCGATCTCCAATTCCCGCTCCAAGTACATAACTCTACTAGACCTACCAGAGATGCTTACAGAGGTTCCCTCCTGGTTCCCCCAGTGAAAACGACCAAACACATTACCCTAAGAGATCGTGCCACCTCCACAGCTGGCCCTCTACTGTGGAATTCCATTCCTACAGACCTCAGACAGGAGCCCTGCCTCCCAACTTTTAGGAAAAAACTTAAGACTTGGTTATTCAAGCAAGCTTTTCCGGACACAACCTAATGACTCCCAAAACACCTTACCATTTGTATATAACATTTATTTTGTATACTACATTTAAATTGTACATTGTTTAACCATTTCTATCCTCTCTTCTCTTTTTCCTTCTCCAAGTTTGGCCTCCATTGTTAAATGTAACTGTACCTTCTCTCACCTCAGTTCTGGTTCTTTGTTTTTAAGTTCTATGTATTTATTGAACCCCCGTTCTATGTAAACCAGCAAGATATGTTTTCATGATTGCCGGTATATAAAAACTCTAAATAAATAAAATAAAATAAAAAATCTTTCACTGAACTTATGAAGGGAGTTTATGTGTTATTTTGGCAAAAGATAATAAGAGTCTCAGCAATTAAACTTTTGTTAACTTAGTTGCTGAATTAATGTGTGTTAAGATCAGAGATTCTCAACCGGTGTGTTGCGACACACCAGTTTGTCACCACGCAGCAGCAAGTGTGTTGCATGCTACCGGTCTCCTGCTGCTCTTCCCTCCTCTTCCTTCACCGAGCGAGAGGGACAATCTTCCACTGCTGCCACTGTCGCCCAGGCTATCAGCATGTTCAAGCCCAGACTGGAATGGCAGCAATGTCATTGGAAGCTGGCAACTGCGGCTGTGTTTTTTCTTCTTCCACCTGCCCCCCAGGCCTGGAACAGGAAGGGATATGTAGTGGGCTGCACGGGAAGAAGAAAGAGCCATGCTGCACGAAAAGGTAGCGGTGGCAGCATTGGCCCCAAGCAGTAGCGTGGGCCCGGAGCAAAATCAGAATCAGCCAGAAATCGGCACAGGAGACTGCAGAATTAGCCTCCTGTGGCTGATGGGATTCTTCTTTCTTGGCCTGCAGGGTCTAGAGGAGGAGGCTGCTGCAGCTACCATTTGTGCTCGGAGGGGGGGGGGGGGGGGGCAGGAAGTGAGAGAGAGACAGCCAGCCAGCCAGTAAGTGAAAGAATGTATGTGTGATTGAGTGTGTGTATGCGTAACTGTGATTAAGAGCCTGTGTGTAAGTGAGAGCATTTGATTGAGCTCATCTATGTAAGTGTGAGAGAGAGAGCATGTGTGTAATTGAGAGAAACTGGTCAGAGAGGTGATGTGTGTATATAGGAGAGACAATGGAAGTGACTGGTCAGGGAGATGACTGGAGTGTGTGTGTCGGTGTGTGTGAGACACAGCATGGGAGTGGGAAGCCTGTGTGTGTGTGTATGAGAGAGAGAGAGAGAGACTATTCGGGAACATGACTGGTGTATGTGTGTGTGTAAGAGAAAGACTGGTCAGGAGATGACTGGTATGTGAGAGACAGAAACTGGTATGTGAATGTGACTGGTATGTGTGTGTGAGAGAGAAAAAGTGATTATGGGAATGAGAAGCCTGTGCATGTCGAGAGAGCTAGCATAGGAGTGAGAAACCTGGGTGTGTGAGATACAGCATGGGAGTGAGAAGCCTGTATATGTAAGATAGAACATGGGAGTGGGAAGTGTGTGTGTGTGTGTGTGTGTGTGTGCATGAGAAAGAGAGACTGTTTGGGAAGGTGACTGGTGTGTGTGTGTAAGAGAGACTGATCGGGAGATGATTGGTGAAAGACAGAAACTGGTCATGGAGGCAGGTGTTCATTTTTGAAGGTAAAAATTGTACACATTGGGCGCACATTTTTTTTTTTTGGATGGGGGAAATAGCTAATAGCCTTGTCAACGTGAATTTACATGGGATGAGCGCTATTACCTACGCACTCGGTTGACACGCGTTTTGGATGTGCTAACCTGTTTTGCATCAGGGTTATGGACGCGCGTCCAATCATATATTGAGCCGTCTGCTGCAGCCAGCACATGATATTGCATCAGACTATTTGTGTGTGGTACCCCGAGGCCAGCAGGTGAGTAACTCGTATTTGGTAAGACCAGCTTCTATATCTATTTTTCTGTATCTAGGTAAGACTTGACCTAAGAAAAGATAACTTTTCCTCATATAAAATAAAAACATTCTTTTTTAAGCATTTCTGGCTGATTTATTGAGTTCTTCTGTTCCAATAAATAAGTAATTGTTCTCCAACTAAAACATTATCTCTAAGGAGCAATGATGTGTTAAACTCTTGTAATATGGGGATCTACAGTGAGGGAATAACCTATAAGGGAACTTCTTATTAACATTTCCCTGACTTAGGTCTACCTAACAGAACTGAACCCGTGACAACATGTGCAAAGGCTCTTTCCTCCTCCTGGTAGACTGATCACAAGGCTCTTTCTTCTGCTACAAAGGATTGGCCAAAGAGTCTGGTGAGCTTTCAGGTTTGCCAAGAAAGGAGTTTGAAGGAGTTTGCAGTTTTGAAAGATTTTTGGAGTGAAGAGGAATTTTTGTTATTGATACCCTGTTTTCCAGTTCCTGACAAACAGGCAAACTTCTATTCTTTAAAGGGCTAGGCTTCTAGTTTTCACCTTTGTGCCAAGTGAATAGCAACGGGTAAGGATCTATTCGATAATTTTGAGACCAGTTTTGCAGTAAGACAAGCTTTTAATCCATACCAATAATCTCCCATCAAAGTGCACCATGCAACATGACTCCCAAATACTTTGCCAGGTTGCAGTTATAGAATCTCATCACCTAATCGTAATCATTGCAATTTACTCCCCAGTTCCTTGAGCCAAGTTTATTTTCCCTGTTTGATGTAATAGCATTCTTACATGCTTGTTAATGTTATAATGTAAACCGAAATGATATGTAACATTGCTACATGAATTTCGGTATATAAAAATGTTAAATAAATAAATAAATAAGACTAATATCACCTTTCTGTGATACTTGGAAGTTGACTGTTTTATTCCATGGCCAGTAAACAGTGAGTGAGGTAGCAGCTTTTTGGAAAGGATTTTTTGGAATATTCAAAGATATCTATTTTTGAACTAAAATATTTTTTCCTTTCTACCCTTTTCTGAATGCTGGTTGGGAAAGAGAACTACCTTATTCTCCACGGCATGGGATTTTGGAAGAGGACACTGGTACTGGTTCATTTAGTAAAAGGAGAAATAAGAAGCACCATGACAAAGAAACCATAGCTTCTGTAGTCATGATTTTCATTTTGCTTTTCATGCTTTTTGCTATCTTATCTTGGCTCATTCTTTTTAAGTTAAATTAAAAAATTTTAAGATGAACACCACAATTGGACTCAATGCTTCATTTCCTGGTGCCTTTGTACTTTGAGAAGACCAGCCATGTGAGTATATACTGACTGGTGCGAAAAAGTGGGTTAAGAGTTAATGCCACTGATTGTGTTATCCATTATGACACCAGGAGCCTAGGAGGCTGAACTTTCCCCTCCTACTAGATGAACTCTGGCATTCTCAGAAGCTGCTGTGAGGCATGTTTCAGTGAAATTGAAATCCAGGACAGTAATGGAGGGTCTTGGGAATTATAGGATCCCTTTTATTTGATACAGCTCACAAAGGGGGGGGGGGGGCTTGTACATATCTATAATCTATCTATATAATTTGTTTTCTATTAATAAAGACGGATGGTCGCAGATGTGCTCCTAGAGCGTGTAAAGAACTTAGCTGCCTAGCACTAGTCAACACTGGTCAAATGGCAGGCCTAAATATAGGTAAAAAGATGTTGGTGACTGGGTAACTGAAAATTTTTGTAAAAACTTAGGCAACCAAAATTTGAATTACTAGTTTGGGTACTCAATATTTTTTTTTTTGAAACAGACCACAAAATGCTGAGGCTATCTGAAAGTAGATCAATACTCACAAGACACCAGGCACAGTTGAGCTACCAAAGCACTGTCAAGATAAAAATCTGTTTCAAGGGCTAAAAGCATCTTCAAACACTGGTGTACCACAGCTACCTCTGGATTTGGCCTTCAACTATGTTCTGAACTCTAAGGCTCTGTTGCACTAGACAGTTACCAGGTTAAGGGAAGAACAGAGGAAAAAGAAATTAAGGTGAGCAAAATTTTGAAAACTAACAAAAACCTAGCTTACGAAAACCTGACATCAAAGTCAAAGAGAGCAAATTTATCATACCTGGACAGTTCCTTTAATCATCTTGCAGACCAGAAAGCAAAAACATTCCATAATTCACAATAATAATATCACACCAATTGGTGGATTGCCAATGAACTGTCAGTGAAGAGAGAACTTATCTAAGTTCAAATCCAGCTCTCACATTTACTCTCTGCATAGATTTAGAGACAATATTTAAACTCTGTTTTAGCTTATCAGTTTCAGGTCGATACAGTTATGCTGCGTTAGAAAGAGTGCGGCAGTGCCAGACGCACCCTCGTTCCCCGCACGCACAGTTCTCTTCACCTACCGCTCGATACTCTCTTCAAATTGCATGCAAATGCATGCCGCGTCTGCGAAGCGTTAGGCGAAGGTTAGGCCCGCGCAACCCATTTTACTGTATAGAGCGCCTATACAGTATCCTGGGTGCGCGGGCCTAACGCTTCACGGCCACGCTGGTATCTGTCATTTCAAATGTCATTTCAAATGACATTTGAAATGACAGGTACCAGGAAGTGGACAGTTATGTTCTCCGATGCTCGGCAAACTTTCCCCCAGCCCTCGCTCACCTGCCCTGGCCGCGTCCGGTCTCCGGTGCAGCCCCAGTCCTGTCCCCTCCTCCCGAAGCAAAAAAAACAAAACCGAAAAAGTAGCAAGAGAGCGAGGGGAGAGACGGGCAATCCTAGGCTCGGGCCTGCTAGTCCCTTCTCCTCTCCTCCCGAAGCAGGGCGCGAAAAGCAGCCTTGCTCCGGGAGGAGGGGGGGCAGTTTAAAGTGACGAAGCGACTTACTTTTCCAGCCCCCCCCTCCAGACATCGGCGACGACCGCGGCTCCAGCCTCCAGCTGTCAGACAGACGCATCGCACGTGGAAAAGCGGCCCCTATGCGTGCAATTGGCTGCTCTAGACGTGACGTCACGACATTTGGCGTCATGACGTTTGGCGTCACGGCATGTGACGTCACGTCTTGAGCAGCCAATTGCACGCATAGGGGCCGCTTTCCCACGTGCGATGCGTCTGTCTGACAGCTGGAGGCAGGAGCCGCGGTCGTCGCCGATGTCCGGAGGGGGGGGGGGGCTGCGGCGCAAGGAGAGAAGACGCAACTTACTCCAGCCAGCCCCCACTTCGGCAGCTCCCCTTCGGCAGCCCCCCTACGGCGGAGACGGCAGTGTAAAGCGAGACAGACCGCGGCGCAAGGAGAGGAGGAGAGAGAAGATGCAACTTACTCCAGCCAGCCCTCCTCCGAACAGCGGCTCCTCTGCCTCCCAGCTGCCAGCGAAGATAGACGCCCGAACGGGTAGGCCCCTCGTGCAATTTGACCTCAAGGCGTGACGTCGCATGCCGTGACGCCAAACGTCGTGACGTCACGCCTTGAGGTCAAATTGCACGAGGGGCCTACCCATTTGGGCGTCTATCTTCGCCGGCAGCTGGGAGGCAGAGGAGCCGCTGTCCGGAGGAGGGCTGGCTGGCTGGAGTAAGTTGCGTCTTCTCTCTCCTCCTCTCCTTGCGCCGCGGTCTGTCTCGCTTTACAGTGCCGTCTCCGCCGAAGGTCCGCCGTGGTCCGTCTCGCTTTACACTGCCGTCTCTGCCGAAGGGGGGCTGCCGAAGGGGAGCTGCCGAAGTGGGGCCGCATTGGATTTTTTTTTTTTCGCTTTTTTTTTGCTTCGGGAGGAGGGAGAGGACTGTGGCTACCCCGGAGACCAGCACCCATGGACGCGACCAGGGCAGGTGGGCGGGGGCTGGGGGAAAGTTTGCCGCTTACCCTTACTCCTGCCTCTAACGCAGGGGTAGGGGTAGGCGGTAAACTAACAGGTTAAACGCGTGGCAAATCGGCAGGGGAAAAAAGCGATAGTCGGAGCGCGCGTCACAGTATCGGAGGGAATAGCTAATTCGTTCATTAAATAGCTAATTCGTTCATTTACATATCATTTACATGCTGCGTGCGGGAAAGGTTACGGGTCGGTTTCAAGAAGCGCTAAGGACGCGTGAAACTGGAGACTGTATCGCAGGATCGCCTTACGCGTCCCAATTGAGCGCCCACAGCGAGTTAATCTCCAACCGCACCTTACAGTATCGAGCTGTTTAATTGGTAATGCAGAGGTGATTCAAGACAATCTTCTGCCTGAGACAAGGCATGAGATGGCATTCCCCTGCCCTTCTCCCTCAAAAGGCATGACACAAGTCAAATCATTAATAGGGTCATGGGTGGGTGTCTCTTTATAGTTTGGCCCTTTGGATGATTTGAAATGCTTCAAAAGGGGGAAGCAGGGGTCAGAGTTCCCAGAGTAGTGGAAGATAGAATATCAGTGATAATATACTTATAGAATGTAACAATGGAAAAACAGAAACATCACCATTCCTCATAAAACATAATAATAAAATCAAGAAATATAACATGTCAATCATAATAATAAAACCATACTAATAAAAAGAATATTTCAAAACAGCTGACATATTATTCAATAACTAAATTCATAAACATGTTTAAAAAGTTCTCAAAAACCAATAAAATATGTAAAAACATCAGGCACTTTAAATATCACCCAAAAATTAAAACCAATAAAAAAAAAAAATTCCCTGCTCTCCATACTTGGGAATTTTTTTTTTTTATTATAATTTACAGTCACCCTGAGATTGTTGTGGATTAGTGGGGTTGCAAACAAACTTTGTCCCCTCTCATATATACACGCCATCTAACACACACACGCAGGCTCGCTTACCTACAATGTCTCAGATGTTTTCGTGCACACACACACACACATATACTCAACTCACTATTCTCTCCTCCATAACTCAAGAGCAGCAGCTGCCACCTTCAGCCCACATAGCTAATAGGACTCATTTCTTCCTAGGACACGGGCTGATGCAGCTTCTACTCCTTTCTTTTGGCCACACATGCCGGCACTACTCCTACGCCTTAAGGATAAAGCAATTGTGCCTTCTTCTTCCCATCTGGGCAGGCCCATACAACCTAGGTTCCTCTAATGAGTCCACACAGGTGAGAAGAACAAGGAGATGCAATTATCATAGTTCTGACACAGCTGTGCTGCCCCAAAGACTGTAGCACCTAGGTAGTCCAGCACCCTCTCCGTCTCCCACTTATAAACATTCATATTCCCTAATTTGCACCCTTTGCGATCATTCCATCTCACTCACCTCTTTTCCTCGCTCACATCCTCTTCCCTTTCCTCCTCTCAGCCCCTTACTTTGCCTCTTTTCTCAATCAGCCCCTTTCCCTTCACTCTACATTCACTCACTCGCCCTTTCCTTTCCTCCCTTCTCTCCCCACTCATTCACCCTCTTCTCCCTTCTCCCCCTTTCATCCCTTCCTTCCTCTCCCCACTCATTCAACCCCTACCTTCCCTCCCTTCTTCAATCCGCTCATTCACCCTTCTCTTCTTACCCTATATTTTCCCTTCCCCCTTACCACCCCTCTTTCCTCCCCTCTCACTCACCCCTCCTTCCCTCCCCTGCACACTCATTGACCTCTTCTCACCTCATCCCTCCCCTTACTCACACCTGCCCTCTTCCTTCTTACTCTCCTTCTTTCCCTCTGCTCTTATTCACTCACTCTCTCCCTTCTTTCTCTCTCAGGCTCTTCCTTCTCATTCAGACCCTCCCTTCCCTTTCTTCTTGCTGTTGGTGCCCTGAGGTTCCTCTGCTAACCTGTGAGGGATGATAACTTCATATACACATCATTGATGTGCGCCACCACAAGGCTCCTCCATAGGCCCAAGGGAGGTGGGAATCCCACAGGCATGTCATTGATGTGCACTATTGTGAGAACCCTCTGCAGGCCCATGGGGGTCAGACCTCTGCAGGCACATCACTGCTGTGTGCTATCATGAGGCTCCTCTGCAGGCCTGCTGTGGGGTGGTAACCTTGTAGGTACATTAAATACTTGCCTTGCAGAAAAGTGAGGCAGCCGCCACAGGAATTTTTTTATTTTTAAGGGAGGCACTTTTTGCTGTTCCCAAAATGTTGCCATCTGAGGCAGTCACCTTAACTTGCCTCATGACAGAACCATCCCTTGGGTAATTAGAATATTGGTTCCATTCCGTTTGCTCCTTGGAAGTAGTTTTACAAATAAACCATCAGAATTTGCACCTGGAACTCCAAAGGTACTGTAGGTATTTCCCTATCCCCAGAGGGTTTACAATCTAAGGGGGTCATTTATCAAAATGCGCTAAGGCGTTTTCGCATGCGTTAAGGGCTTATCGCATGCGATAGGTCCTTATCG
Organism: Rhinatrema bivittatum; assembly: GCF_901001135.1. Classification (NCBI taxonomy): domain Eukaryota; kingdom Metazoa; phylum Chordata; class Amphibia; order Gymnophiona; family Rhinatrematidae; genus Rhinatrema; species Rhinatrema bivittatum. Next base: position 202,147,682 of record NC_042618.1, on the reverse strand, counting down.
CACGCGAAACGTCTTTAATGCATGCGATCGCACCATATCATATGGTGCGATGCAAATTTGGAAAAGAGGAGGAGTTAGGGACAGGGAGTGGGCTGGGTATGCCAGTGTATGAAATGCTATCGCACAAACTTAACGCCGATTTTAACTACACCTTTTTGAATAGCATCAAGCTGTGCGATAGCTTGCATTACCCGGAGGTAAGGTTTTATCGCATTTAGCGATGTCTCCTGAAAGGCCTGTTTGAGTAGATTTAAAGCTCGGGGGGGGGGGGGGGGAAGAGAAAGAGAGAGAGAGAGAACCTAGCCATAGTGTCCTCTCTCCTCCCTAGATAGGTATTTGTATCCCTATAGTAGGCCCACCTAGTAACTCGAGGTGAGGGTTAGGTATTGGTGTAGGTGGTTAGGGGCCACTTTGACATTCAATGTGAGACGACCGAACAGAACAGTGGTCCCTTGTGAAGATCTGAGGACCGACGGAGAGAGGAAACTCACTCCAAGATGAGATATGGGCAATGTTCTCTCCACCTAGCTTGATGTTACCCAGGTAGAGAGTCCATCATGCTAGGTTGAGAGAACATTGCCCAAATCTCATCTTGGAGTGGGTTTCCTCTCTCCGTCTGTCCTCAGATCTTCACAAGAGACCACTGTTCTGTTCATACATCTCACATTGAATGTCAAAGTGGCCCCTAACCCCCTACACCAATACCTAACCCTCACCTCAAGTTACTAGGTGGGCCTACTATAGGGATACAAATACCTATCTAGGGAGAGGACACTATGGCTAGTCTCTCTCTCTCTCTCTCTTGTCCCCCGTGGTTGAATGCAGGAAATACATCAGGTCTGGCACTTATCACAAAGTCTGAATAGGTTAGCACTAACTTAGCTCTTCGCATAGGTAAATAGCGCAAATTGCGATAAACTGTAAATTAGCATAAACCACACCCCTTTTGCTATCGCATGCGATACTTATCGCATTTTGATAAATCCAGGCCTACATTTTGTACCTGAGGCAATGGAGGGTAAAGTGACTTGCCCAAGGTCGCAAGGAGCGACAGCAGGACTCGAATGCTGGTCTTCTGGTTCATAGCCCACTGCTCTAACCACTAGGCTATTCCTCTTCCCTCATACATGCATTGTCACAATGGATTAGAATTAAAAAGATTTACTGAAGTGATTATATTCCACTTTTCAGCAGTTCAATGTAGATTACATTTAGGTACTGTAGATAGTTCTCTATCTGCAGATGGTTAACAAACTATGGATTTCGTTTATTAAGCATTTTTCCCATAAAACCTTAGTAAATCAGGCCCTAAGTTTCTACCTGAGGCAATGGAGAGTGATTTGCCCAAGGTCACAATGAGCTGCAACATTGCAATGGTTTATAACTCATAGGCATTATTAACATTGTGCATTATGCAGGATTGTGGTGGAGGGAGGGCAATCTTAGCAGATGTTATATGCCATTAGCCCTGTTCAGGTTGAAAAGTAAAGGAGCTAAAATGGAAACTGTTGTTCCATTATCAACTTCCAATCAAAAAACTGGATCGATGTACATGCCATAACAGAGAAATATCAAAGTGGTAAAAAAAACACAAAAAACCCCACAAAAAACCCCCCAAAACAGATATGGTTTCTCAGTTTCTCAAAAAGCACTTCAGTTTAATATTCAGGATTTATAATGTCACTTGACTTAGCAGATGTAATGTCTAATTCTCTACATTATTTTCTATATATACTGTACCCAGATCTGATTTTTCCTTAAATGGATGCTTTAATGATAGAAGAGTACCAGCACTGGAAAAGAGTGACATGACTTTTGTATTACAATTATAAAAAAAAATAAAAAATAAAAAATTCATGTGCACAGAGTCCTAGCTTAGTATCTATAGCAACCTGGAAGGCTAATTATAGATTTGCATGATTTGGTGCTCTTTCCCTTTTCAAATTTGTGGTTTCCCCCATAGTACTGCATATTATTGCAGTTAAAAATATGTGATGTGAATTGTAATTTTAATAAGAATGAAGAAATACAACTAGGTCATGACCTCTCTAACAATTATACTGACCAACACAACATTTTTTTTCAGAATTATAGAAGAACTCATAATGATAACAGCAGCTAAATTCACCAATTTTGTTTCTCCTAATTATAGTGGATGGCCAATTTCCCTTTCAAGAGCTCATATAGATATCCTAATAATTTTGCAGCTCAGCTCAGCCTGCCCCCAACACTGCCACTCCCAACACCACCACAACCCAAGACCCTGACCATTTCCCGCCCCGTGTTCTGGAGGGACGAGGAGGTAGTTGTTGATGAGGAGCCCTCCATTGATGCTCCATCTGCGGCCTGCAATAAGCAGGAGCAAGAGACAGCATCTAAGGATGTGCCTGGTGAGGAAGGAAGGCCTTACATAAGAACATAAGAAAATGCCATACTGGGTCAGACCAAGGGTCCATCAAGCCCAGCATCCTGTTTCCAACAGTGGCCAATCCAGGCCATAAGAACCTGGCAAGTACCCAAAAACTAAGTCTATTCCATGTTACCATTGCTAATAGCAGTGGCTATTCTCTAAGTGAACTTAATAGCAGGTAATGGACTTCTCCTCCAAGAACGTATCCAATCCTTTTTTAAACACCTTGTTCTCCCACTTTGCTTCTTTGTTGGTTATATCGGGGGATTTTTGTTCCTAGAATACATTTGAAAAAAATATATATATATCCTCCCATCCCACCTCTTTTCTGGTTTTCCTTCTTGCTATCAAGGCCTATCTAGACCCTCATACTGTTTGTAATTCCCCGCATTGTATGCCTTGGGGGTGTAGATGTCTTTGTACTGTTTGTGATTCCCTGCACTATAGGCTTTGGGGTTTTTGATGACTTTAGGCTGTTTTGCGAATCCCCACACTGCGTCTTGTGGGTCAGCGCTCATTGACATGTATTAGTTCTACAATCACCCATTATACAACTAACAGCCATAACTGATTTAATGAGCTATTCGTAGTTTCACTATACCAGCTGTGTATACTTATAAAACTGCATGGCATTGTTTTGATAACCACCACACAGAAGCCTCTGTCCTCTCAAAATTATCAAATCAACGATAGAGAGGAGACATCCCATTCATCATTCAACCATCCAAACATCCAATCCCCACCAGAGAACATCATCATCAGAACTCGGCGCCCATGCAATCCACTGTCTCACCACGCAATGGGCCACAAACAGCACCAGCAACCCGTCCAGCACTCCACTGCAATCATTCGACGCTGTCTCCAAATCTTCAATCGAGGCATGCTTGGATGCTGTGCTTGCACTGCTCGGTTGGCTGGACCGCAGGATGGACACAATGTCAGGGCTCCTGGTGTATATAGGGAGCCAATTTGGCAGAGCTGGTACAAGGCCAGCAGCAGATGATCAAGCTTCTGTCAACCACAGCAGGAGCTGCATCACTGATGGTCTTGTCCCGGCCCCGAGCCAAGTTGGTCCCCGCCACTCCGCCAGTGATGTTCCTCCTCATCCCCTAGGGACACCTACACAATCCCTGTTCTCAATCCCAACCTCCATCCTGTATATTTGTGTATATATATATATATATATATATATATATATATATATATATATACACACACACACACACACACACACAATAAATACTTTTCTTTAATTTAATAATAATTAAGATTTAGAAATGCTTGTCCTTTCGGCTCTCCAGTATTATTTCCAGCACCGGCCTCCAGCACTGTCCCTGTAATGTGCAAGGGCAAAAATATGATAGAGTGGGAAGAGATTAGGGGAGAGGATGATGACAAGGGTAAATCTACAATCAGGTGGGAACTGGGGAGAGGGTAGATGAAGATACCAGGCAAGTGGTAGGGGTGTCTAGGTGGCAATGTCTAGAGGATGGGGGAAGAGGTAAGAAAAGAGAAGAAAATCTGAGGTTGTGCCATTATCTCCTGTGTTTTTATTAGCAGGCTTCCCACATTTGGGGAAAGCAAGTGTTGCTTACCTGTAACAGGTGTTCTCACAGGACAGCAGGATGTAGGCCTCACATATGGGTGACATCATCAGGATGGAGCCCAATCACGGAAAACTTCTATCAAAGTTTCCAGAACTTTGACTGGCCCCTACTGGGCATGCCCAGCATGGCACTAACCCTGCAGCCAGCAGAGGTCCCCCTTCAGTCTTATTTGATAGCTACAGGCAGTGCCGAAAAAATAAAACAACAAAATGTTACGAACCCAACACCGCGGGGCGGCGGGCAGGTTTCGTGAGGACTAACATCCTGCTGTCCTGTGACAACACCTGTTACAGGTAAGCAACACTTGCTTTCTCACAGGACAAGCAGGATGGTAGTCCTCACATATGGGTGAGTACCGAGCTGAGGATGTCCGAACATGCACCAAATGTACCCAACGGCGTGCAACAGGCACAACAACTGAGGTGGAATTTGGTAGAGGGCATCCTAAACCCCACCGGGCAGGCGGAAGGGTGTTGGTACGTCACGTTGGAAATAGGTTACGCAGGACAGATTGGCTGAAGATGGAATCTTGTCTTCCGGCTTTGTCCAAGCAATAGTGGGCTGCGAAGGTATGGAGAGAGCTCCAGGTGGCAGCCCTGCAAATGTCAGGAAGCGGCACCGATCTTAGGTGTGCTACTGAAGTCGCCATGGCCCTCACAGAGTGTGCTTTAACACGGTTTTGAAAAGGGATGCCTGCTTGCTGGTAGCAAAAAGATATGCAATCCGCCAACCAGGAGGAGAGAGTCTGCTTACCCACAGGCTGCCCTAATTTGTTGGGATGGAAAGAGACGAATAACTGAGTGCTCTTCCTGTGGGCAAGTGTACGGTCTAGATAGAAAGCTAGAGCCCGTTTACAGTCAAGGGTATGCAGAGCCTGTTCCCCTGGATTGGAATGGGGCCTGGGAAAAAAGGTAGGTAGTATGATGGATTGATTAATGTGAAACTGCGAAACTACCTTGGGTAAAAACATAGGGTGAGTGCGGAGGACCACCTGGTCCTGTAGGAGTTTAGTGTAAGGCAGATAGGTAACAAGGGCCTGTAACTCACTAACCCTGCGAGCTGAAGTGATAGCTAAAAGGAAAATCACTTTCCATGTGAGATATTTTAGGTCACAGGAGTGAAGAGGCTTGAATGGTGGTTTCATGAGCCGACCAAGAACCAGGTTAAGGTCCCAAGAAGGGGCCGGAGGACGTAAAGGTGGCTTGATATGGAGCAATCCCTTTAAAAATCGTGTTACGAGGGGTTGTACTGATATAGGGACATCCCCGACACCTTTATGGAAGGCGGCTACCGCACTGACTGCATTCTGATATAAGAGGTTTTTAGACCTGACTCTGACAAATGACAGATATAGTCCAAAAACCTTGGGATTGGACAGGAAAAGGGATCAAGGGACTGCGAAGTGCACCATGATGTGTACCTTTTCCATTTATAGGAATAAGATTTTCTTGTGGAAGGCTTCCGTGAAGCAATCAGGACACGAGAAACCGAATCTGAAAGGTTAAGTGGTTGAAGGATTAACCTTTCAACATCCATGCCGTCAGGGACAAGGCCTGAAGATTGGGATGGCGTGGGCATCCGTCATTTTGAGTGATCAGATGCGGGTCCGTTCCCAAGGGAATGTGCCTGCGGATGGAGAGATCCTGGAGTATGGGAAACCACACTTGGCGTGGCCAGTGAGGTGCTATCAGGATCATGGTTCCCTTGTCCTGACGTAGCTTCACAAGAGTCTTCAAAAGAAGAGGAAGAGGAGGGAATGCATAGAGCAGACCAGTTGCCCACGAGAGGGAGAATGGATCTCTGGGCTGAGAGCGCTCGCTCCGAATGAGGGAGCAGTAATTGTCCACTTTGTGGTTCTGAGGGGACGCAAAGAGGTCTGTCTGGGGGTATCCCCATTGTCGAAAGATTGAGGTCGCTACCGAGGGGTTGAGTGACCACTTGTGTGGCTGGAAGACGCGACTCAGTTTGTCTGCCAAGACATTGTCCACTCCCGTCAAGTAGGTGGCCCTGAGGTACATCGAGTGGGAGAGCGCTTCTGCCCAAATCTGCACAGCTTCCTGACACAGGAGGAAGGAGCCTGTGCCTCCCTGCTTGTTGATGTACCACATGGCCACCTGGTTGGCCGTCTGAATCAGGATGACGTGATTTGATAGGCGTTCCTGAAAAGCCCTGAGAGCATATTGCATTGCTCGAAGTTCTAGGAAGTTTATTTGATGTTTGGCTTCCTGTGGAGACCAAGATCCTTGTGTCTGTAGATTGTCCACGTGGGCTCCCCACCCAAGGTTGGAAGCGTCGGTGGTGAGAATGAGTTGAGGATCTGGCACTTGAAAGGGCAGTCCCTGGAGGAGATTGGTCTGATCTTTCCACCAGACGAGAGATAGACGGAGTGAGTTGGTGATGTGGACAATGGTCGACAGAGGCTGAACAGCTTGAATCCATTGTGACCTCAGAGTCCAATGCATGAGTCTCATGGCCAGGCGGGCCATTGGAGTAACATGGACGGAGGACACCATGTGTCCTAGCAGGACGAGGAATTGGCGAGCTGTTGCTGTATGTTGAGACTGCAACTGGTGAGCGAGGGCCACAAGTGTTAGCGCTCATTGTCGAGGTAGAAAGGCTTTTGCCTGTAAAGTGTCCAAGTCTGCCCCAATGAACAACAAGTTTTGAGATGGGGTTAAATAGGATTTCCCGTAATTGGGAAGAAATCCTAGAGAAATTAAAGTGTGTAGAGTGAAACTGAGGGATGACCGAGCGGCTTGCTGGGTTGGAGCCCTGATTAACCAGTCGTCCAAATAGGGGTAGATGTGCACACCTTCTTTCCTGAGGAAAGCTGCTACAACTACGAGGCATTTGGTGAAGACTCGTGGTGCAGACGCTAGGCCAAAAGGAAGCACTCGATATTGATAGTGCTTTGGGCCTACTAAAAACCTGAGGTACTTGCGATAAGTTGGAGTGATCGCAATGTGTGTATATGCGTTCTGGAGATCCAGAGAGCAGAGCCAGTCTCTTCTTTGTAAAAGAGGTAGAAGCGAGCCCAAGGTTACCATCTTGAACTTTTCCCGCTGGAGGTACTTGTTGAGAGCATGTAGGTCCAGAATTGGACGAAGCCCCCCGGATTTTTTGCGGATCAAAAAGTACCGGGAATAGAACCCAAGGCCTTGCTGCGAGAGTGGGATGGGTTCTATTGCTCTTAACTGGAGAAGGGAAACCTCCTGTTCCAGAAGGACAGAGTGGTCGGTTACTCTCCTCGCCTGCAGAGGTGGTGAGTCTGGTGAAAGAGTAAGAAAGTTTAGGTGGTAACCCTGAGCAATGATTGCTAGCACCCATTGGTCGGTAGTGATTGATTGCCACATGTTGTGAAAGTGGCACAATCGACCTCCCACTGGTATGCTTGACAGAGGAATCAGACTGCTGCTCTCCAAGTGAAAGTCAAAAACCGGAAGCAGGGCCCGGCTGGGGAGCTGCTTGTGGCTTTTGCTTTCGGGCCTGGCAAGGGTGAGGCTTTTGATAAGGTCTCGTAGTTAGGGACCTTGCTGGTGGAGGATAGTACTTCCTTGGACGGAAGAATGGCTTCTTAGAGTCCTTCCTGAAGGGCTGTCTTAAGGGGAAGTTGGAAGGTATCGATGAGAGCTGTTTAAGGGTCTCTTGATGGTCCTTTAATTCAGCCACTATTTGCTGGATCTGCTCTCCAAACAGATTATCTCCTACACATGGAGGGTCAGAAAGCCTGTCTTGTACTTCTGGGCAAAGGTCAGAAGATTTGAGCCAGGCCCATCGTCTTGCCGAAATAGCAGCTGCAGACACTCTAGTAGAGGTGTCGAAGATATCGTAAGCTGTTCTTATCTCATGCTTTCCTGCTGCAAACCCCTTGTTGACAAGGATTTGAAGCTGGTCTTGGAATTGTTCAGGCAGGGTTTCAGAGAAGTTCTGTATCTGTTTGAAGATGACCCTATTGTATTGGATCATATACAGCTGGTAAGCAGCAATTCTGGAGATGAGCATGGCCCCTTGGAACATTCGTCGACCAATATTGTCTAGAAACTTGTGTTCCTTAACAGGAGGGGTAGATGAGTGAGCCTTCGTCCTTTTTGCTTTCTTTTGAGCCAATTCTACCACAACTGAGTGGTGGTCGAGCTGAGATTTTTGAAAGCCGGGGGCTGACTGCACTAAATAGGTAGTGTCAGCTTTTCTATGGACTGGGGCAATGGATCCAGGGTTTTCCCAGTTTTTTTTGAGGAGGTCAAGAAGAACTTGATGAATGGGAATGGAAGTGATCACTTTAGGGGCATCCAGGAACTGGAGCAACTTCATCATCTGGTGCCTATCATCCTGCTCCGTCTGAAGCTGAAAAGGGATCAACTCAGACATTTCCTTCACAAAATTAATGAAAGAAAGGTCCTCTGGAGGAGAACGCTTTCTACTTTCAGTAGGAGAGGGAGGTGAAGGTAAGTCATCGGTGTCTGAAGAAGTATCATCACCCGAGGTGTCATAAGGATCAGCAGACTGAACTGTAGGATGAGAAGGGGGTTGGATACCCGAAGGCCCCGGCCGAGGCTCCGAGAAAATCGAAGGAATCGCCGTGCGCACCGTGGACGGCCTAGAGGGCATCGGTGCCAGTATCGAAGGCATCGATGGCGCAGACGTATGTATCGCCCCCGATGAATGAATTGGTGGCGAGAGACGAATTGGCATCGATGGCCGAGGCAAAACTCCCGAAGGAGGGATGCGGAATGGTGTTTCTCCTCCTGATGAAACTGTCAACGGGGAGCGCACCAGAGCCATCGGAGACCTTGGAATCACCGGTGGAAGGGCAGTTATGAGCGCCTCCATCCGGGATAGCAGCGGTGCCAGCGCTGCTGGAATCGGGTCGATGACCGGTTCCACAATCGGTGCCGGTGTCAGTGCAGAAGGGACCTGGAGTCGTTGCATCGCCTTGTCGATGGCCTCCTGGACCAGCCGGTCTAGTTCTTCTCGGAGACCTGGAGCAAGCAGCCCCAGCTCCGGAACAGAAGAGGGAGGCAGAGGCATAGTCAGAGGGACCACCTTTACAGGCGGAATCGCGGCTCCCAAACACCGATCAGGTGAGGGTGGCCTCAATGACCCAGTCGCAGGAATGGTTGGTGCCTTTCCTGGACAGGGGCTTCTTCAACGGTGGTTCGGACGGTGGCGAGGTCGATGATTTCTCTCCCTCAACGGACCGAGTCTTACGATGTCGATGGCGATGTTTCTCCCTCCGATCCCCTCGATCCTGAGGGGGAGTAACGGGCACTGATGGCCGTGAAGACGTCGATGGCGGATGGTCACCGGATGGTGGTCGATGCTGGTGCGATGTCGATGGTGCCGGTTCCGATGACGTCGATGCGATGGACAGCATCGGGGTGTGAGCACGGAAGAGGAGTCCCATCTTCTCTATCCTTGCCTTGCGACCTTTGGGTGTCATGAGGGCACATTTGGTGCAAGTCAGGACATAATGCTCCCGTCATAAACACATTACACAGACGCCATGAAGGTCTGTGATAGAATTGGTGCGAGTACAGTCCGGGCACCAGCGGAACCCCGACGCCATGGCCATAGAAAAAAAATCAAGCCGCGGGATGGACGATGGCCAGCAGGCCGCAAGGGCCAAACTCGACGGTAATCGACGGAAAACTGTCAAAAAACTTACCGGAATATCGCAACTAGAGAGAAGTTAGAGGAGGGACCCCTGTGGGGCAATTTAACGTTAGTTAATTCCGTGAGGAAAATTCCTGTCAGGAATCTCCACAGAGCTCCTAAACCGCGAGGCTACTGCAGCGCGGAAAAAAGAAGACTGAAGGGGGACCCCTGCTGGCTGCAGGGTTAGTATCATTCTGGGCATGTCCAGTAGGGGCCAGTCAAAGTTCTGGAAACTTTGATACAAGTTTTCCTTGATTGGGCTCCATCCTGATGATGTCACCCATATGTGAGGACTACCATCCTGCTTGTCCTGTGAGAAATGCTTAATCATACTTGAATAAAGCATAGGAAGGTATAAAACACAACTTAAAAACACTGGGAAAATGAGACATTGCAGCCTTTAAAAAAACATGGTACTATTTTATTGGAAAAACAAAAATATATTTAAATGTCACTGTGGGCTCGATGATGTGAAGGCTTTGGTTAAGGCCTCCACGGCCACAACCAGTCGGCCCACCTGGGTGGTGATGTTGTTCTCGAATTCGGCATTCTCCCGCTGCATTTGCTGGAGGACAGATTGGACTCTGGTCCATCTCTCCGCAACAGCAGTGTTGTGAACTTGTTGCCGTTCAATCAGGTTGGTCACCATGTTGTTGGCAAGCTCATCCAGGCAGATGATGGGTATGCCAACCACTTCCTCCATGCTGCTCAATTAGAGGCTCTGTAGTCTCCACCAGCTGTGTTTGAGGGGTGTCTTCCTGAGGGGTGTCCTCCTGCAGGGTCAGTATCCAATGTTCCACAGGCTGCATATCTCCTCGACCAGTTCGCTCTCAGTGGGAGGGGTCTCATCTCTTAATTCAGTCTGAATCTCCTTCCACACCCTAATCCATATTGTGATTGCTCCCGTTGTTTGCCACTGCAGCTGCAGGATTGGATAAAACAATCACTAATTAGTTATGTTGGTCACCCAAGCACAGTCAAAGAAAAAAACAATGCAAACATGGTAGTCATTTAAAAAATGGAACCTTCTGGTCACCCTGAGTCACACCTGTCGGATGAAGTCACTCCATCCAGCGCCTCTGAGTGCAGTGTTGAGAGGATCAGTTCCTCCAGGGGAGTGAATCTCAGAATACAAGCAGGTCTACCACTCGTCTGTTTTCGTGATGCCAGAATTTTTCCAGCTTTCTCCTTCACCTCCCTGTGGGTATCACGCCAGCAGTGCTGAATCTGCTTGAGATCCCTGGTCTTGATCCTCTGGAGACTGACCTCTCATGCAATCCACTCCCAGATTTTCTTTCTGGTAGATTGCGAACACTTTGATTTGAAGAGCACCTTGTGGTTCTCGCAGACGCTCCGGCAGAGCTGCTCCTTCTCCACATAAGAGAAGCGTACATCACGTACATGCTTCTGTGGAGTTTGGACACCACTGGGGCCCGTTTGTTCTTCCTGCACAGTTCCTTGTCTTTCATCCAGTTGACCACCAGCATTTCAACCATTGTTCTCCATTTCACTTCCTCGCTGCCAAAACAGAGACAGAAAAAAAAGTATTGTACACCAATTATTGGCGATTTCAAGAACAGCAATGATACATGAGAAAACAGATAGGATAGGTAGGAAAAAAGACTACAGAGAGAGAAAGGCTTCCCAGTGAGCATGGACAGATAGAAAAAGGCTTGAGAAAGAGAATGGACAGATAGAAAGACAATAGGAAGGACAAAAACACAGGCTTCCCGGAGAGCATGGACATAGAGAGAAAGGCATTCCAGAATGCTCCCCTAGAAGAATAAAAGACGGGCTTTAATGATGCCAAAAAATGATTCATTGGCATACAAGGATTGAGCGTCCTTTAAGAAGCTTGTTAACAGATGTTTTTAACTAACCGTGTCGCAATATCGATTTCCAGGGGCCCGGAATGCAAGGACATTCAAAAAGTGGATAAGAATGTCGGTGCCAAGGGGCAGCCGCCCACCATTTATAAAGCTTTTCCAAAATCCGAACGTCCCTGCATCCCAGCCCCCGGTTGTTTTATAAACATTTAAGCATGACACATTGATCGGCAGTACACAATTTTATGGACGTTCAATTACTGGATGTGAGTAAGGCACACAGGAATCGGACGTTGATAAAAACCATTACTACACACCGAGAAAAATGAAAAAAAAAAATTTTAATGAGCGGTTTCCAGGAACTGTAATGTAAATACACTGAAAAAAGTGAGATAGCTCCCAGACATTTAAAACATTCTATTTTTTCAATATCCTTGCATCGAGGGCCCATTATAATTGATTTTGCAACGCCCCATTTTTGGATGTTGATCCTTGACACGTTCTATCCTCAAGCGTCGTATTCAAGGATGTACATTTACTACATGTCACCAAAAAATATATATAGTAAATATTTATATAAGTAGAAAGCAACTAGTTCTTACCTTTGGAAAATGAAGGAAATGAAGAGATTAAATAAAGCTGAAGTCGCGTGAATTCAAAGGACCAGTTACCACCAGTCTGTAGCCAGTACAGGTCTAATCGAACTTAGCACAAAATGAAAGTTTGCTCGTGGCGATTTATATACCCTGCTGCTAATAGGATGATAACGTGCTTGCAGTTTGGATTATGACCTGCTTGCTGATGTCATAGTCACAGTGGGGGAGCAAAGTCAATTTCAAATATGGTTTTCTAATTAAAATATCGGGTTTTTTTGTACTTCAACAATTGTATTACAGTTGTCAAACCTTTTTTTGACAGACAGACACAGACTGATCGCATAAGCGATGCAATATTGAATATCCGATGCAATAAGAACAGTAGCACTACGGATGCTCTGTTTCGAACTATGCGCACCTTTTTCGTGCGCTTATTTCAGATTAATTTAAATATTGCATCCACGGTGCCAGAGAAAAATTGCGCATGCATTTAAACCACGTGCGTTCCTAATGAACGCAATTTCTCTGTGCGTCTTTTATAACATCAGCCCCTAAGTGATGCAAAGACAGTATGAACAGCTTCTGGGACAGAGTTTAATTAATTGCGGTTCTGGTCCCTCCTATCTCAAAAAAGACATAGTAGAACTAGAAAAAGAACAGAGAAGGGCAACAAAAATGATAAAGGGGATGGAAGTGTTAAAGATCTACTATAAAGAATGGTCAAACAGGTTAGAGCTCTTCAGCTTGGAAAAGAGATGACAGAAGAATATGATAGAGATTTATAAAATCATGAGTGGGATAAAATGGATAAAAAGGGAATGGTTATTTACTTCATGAAACTAACTGACAGATTTAAAACAAATCATAAAAGTATTTCACACAACACACAAACAAGATAAGGAATATGTTGCCAGGTGAAGTGGTCAAAGCAACTAGCAAAGCAAGGTTTAAAAAGGAAGGGACAAGTTCCTGGGGGAAAGTTCATAACAAGTATTAGCCAGTTAGACTTGTAAAAGCCATTGCTTATCCCTTTGCTGAGACGCCGTAGCCATATTGCAATAGCGGAAAAAATACCTCTCATTATAGACACTTAGGGTCCTAGCAGAGCTGATAATCTGAGGCTCTTGCAATTTCTTAAAGGATAAGTGTCACTTTAATATATAGTATGGGGTCACAACTATAAAATATCCAAAAATTAAGTGGCTTTTATAACTGAAGTGTTTTACCCTGTGATTAAACACGTTGGGCAAGCATTCCTGTTACCGTTGGCAACAAAAAGTTGAATCTCTATAAGTGAACAGTTTATAAAAAGCTTTTTCTGCTTATACCCTGCTCATTTATGAGGGTTTACACTTAAAAAATTTGGCACTCAGGTGGCTGTGTGGTTCTTCCTTAATTGCTATATATACCTACCCACATATTATACCAGTTCTTCCTTTTCATATCCCTAGGAGTGAGCAACAAGGTGGCCAGGAGCCTGATTTGAATTTAAACATCTCATGGGGGCAGGAGTGAGGGGGGCCCTTGGGCTTGCTACTTGTTTTGAATTAATTTGGGGGATTTGGGGGGTGGATGTTTGTGGGAAATTGAGTGCCAGCCCCAACATTATTTTAATTATTTTGGGGGATGTTACAGATTACCCTACTTGCCTTTTTTCTCATGTTTACTTATCCAGCTATATGCTAAATATTACTGTATTAATTTTGTTTTATTATGAATGGTTTTTTTAATGCATCCATGTTTTTTTTTAATGCATCCAAACCAGCTATCATCCTAGGAGATTTTAATCTACATGTAGATGCCTCCCCACAATCTAACAACTGCGAAACACTACTATCTTCACTCAGCTACCTTGGCTTCTCTCAAATAGTTACCTGCCCCACACACTCAGCAGGCCACACCCTTGACCTTATATTCATCAATGACGGCATTTCAATCTCCTCCATGCCTGACAGCACCCCAGTCCCTTGGTCGGACCACCGAATCATCTCCACATCTATGAAGATCAAAGAGCACCCTCACCAATCCTTCCCCAAAACTACCATACAATTTAGAAAACCCTGCTCCTCTGACCACCTCAACTACCATCTTTCAAAGAAACTAATTCCCCTCGACCTCTCAGACGCAGACGCAACCATCACTTCATGGACCAACATCACCACAAAAGTTGCAGATCAAGTTTGCCCTACCTCCACCAAAGTCATATGCCCCTCCTCCCAGAACAGAAAACCATGGTACACCCCAGAACTAAAGGCCCTCAAACAAGACCTAAGGAGAAAAGAACACACTTGGCGTAAAAACCCATCCACATTTACACTGGCTGCCTACAAATCCCTTCTTAAAGCTTACAGAATCACCATCCTCAGAATGAAGAAAGACTTCTTTGCAAAGAAAATACACCATTTCATCTTCGACACGAAAGCTCTCTTCGCATATGTCTCAGCTCTCTCCAAGCCATCTCCCCCTACCATTCCTGATGACCTTGCACTCTACAAAGCCACGGAACGTGCACAATTCTACGAGAAAAAAATCAACAACCTAACCGCCGCATTGCACACGCCTCCTGGAATACCTTCTCTCGCCCTCCCCTCTTTACCAAAACCAAACTCAACGATCGAAGTGTTCGAACCAACCTCATCACTGGAAGTAATTTTCCAATCCCTCTTGTCTATTTTGCAGATATCTTATTCATAACTGATTCATTTTAATCGCCTGTATATAACATGTCTATTACTACTGTTGTTGTTTTAATGTTATTTGTTATTAGTATTTATTCAATTTTCTCCAAGTTCATTTTCCTGTTCCATGTAAGACTCGCATGTTAAGTCACTCCAATGTTATATGTAAACCGAAATGATTAGCAACATTGTTGCTTGAATTTCGGTATATAAAAAATGTTAAATAAATAAATAAATAAATAAGTAAGTAGAAAATATCCTCAAAAAACTGAAACCAACCTCACATCCTTCGGACCCGATACCGCCTAACCTGCTCCTCAACATCCCAAAAACCATCTCAAAACCAATCTCTGAAATCATTAACCTTTCTTTATCCCAAGGATCAGTGCCAGACCCTCTTAAGCTCGCTATTCTCAAACCTATTCTAAAAAAAACAAACTTACCTCCTACAGACCCGTCTAGCTTCCGCCCAATAGCTAACCTTCCTATGATAGCAAAAATCATGGAAAAAATAATCAACAAACAGTTATCAGAATATCTTGAGGAGCATAATATTCTCTCCCCCACGCAACACGGATTTCGAAAAACATGTAGTACTGAAACCCTGCTCATATCCCTAGCAGACACTATCCTATTAAACCTGGAAAAAGGACAAACCTATCTTCTCGCTCTCCTCGATCTGTCCGCCGCCTTTGACACTGTGAATCATAACATCCTTCTGGAACAACTAACAAACATTGGCGTCAAAGATCCTGCCCTTGATTGGTTCAGATCCTTCCTGTCCAACAGGTTCTACAAAGTCAGGATCAACAATAAAGAATCTCCCCCTGTTCGCTCCAACCTGGGTGTCCCACAAGGATCTTCCCTATCTCCAACACTCTTCAACATATACCTTATACCACTCTGCCACCTACTCACAAGGCTAAAACTATCCCACTATCTCTACGAGGACGATGTCCAAACCCTCATCCCGATCAAAGACTCTTTTCAAAAAACTTTGAACCACTGGACCACCTGCCTCCAAGAAATTAACCAACTACTATCCACGCTCAACCTGGTCCTAAACAGCGACAAAACCGAGATTCTTATCATCTCAAAGGAAATCCTCACCAAACCCCCAACGCCACCACCCCCATCCCATTCGGCCAACTCAACAATTAATTCATCTCCTTTCGTCAGAGATCTAGGCGTGATCCTAGATAATCAGTTTAACCTAAAGAACTTTGTGAACAACACCGCGAAAGATTGTTTCTTCAAACTACAAGTTCTCAGAAACTTAAAACCTCTCCTTCACCTCCAAGATTTCAGACTGGTACTGCAATCCATCATCCTTTCAAACTGGACTATTGTAACTCCCTCTTGCTCAGGCTCCCTACCAACACCATAAAACCTCTTCAAATGGTTCAAAACTCAGCCGCCAGGATCCTCACCAACACCAAAAAAAGAGATCATATCACCCCCACTCTTCAGTACCTCCACTGGCTACCCGTCAAGTTCAGGATCCTCTTCAAAGTCCTCACGATTATCCATAAAGCCAAACACAACCTCACATCCATCGTCACCACTATTCAATTCACACCACATACCTCATCCAGACCAATTAGAAGCGCCTATAAAGACACCCTGTTTGCCCCACAAGCAAAATCAGCCCTAAGAAAGAGGGCCCTTTCGACAGCAGGACCTCATCAATGGAATGCACTACCACCGGACCTTAGGCAAGAGCAGTGTTCATCTTCTTTCAAAAAAAGACTTAAAACATGGCTTTTCAGCCTTGCCTTCCCTGACTCCTAATGCTATTCTTTCCTTACTCCAGACTCTAGCTTTCACAGACTCCTAATTCTTGCAACCTCAGACTGTTAATTTCTCCTCTCTTTCTTCCGAAATTTCGCTCCTACCATGTTACTTAACCACCTCTCCAAAGCATTCCACCGAGACATCTATTTACGAGAAGTTAATTTATACGATAGGTTAAGTTACAGCTTACGATATGTTAAGTTATAATTCATTTCATAGTTATATGTCTTCATTGTTCTATGTAACGCTCCTAAGCGGATTTTGTTGTTATAATGTAAACCGGTGTGATTTGTATTCTTACAGGAACTTCGGTATAGAAAAATTAAAAATAAATAAATAAATAATGTATTTTGTTTTAATTTATTCTTGTACGTTACTCTGAGTCTCAAGAAGGGTGATTAACAAATTTGAATAAATAAAATATATCTGTGATACGAATCAATTATCTGGGTAAATTTAAAACCATGGGGTTTATCCAGCTTTGAATATGGGCCACATGTTTTATCTTTACCTGTCATCATGTTCTATATTTCTGTATGTTCATAACTACTGCATAATACATATTAGGATTTATAAGACATTAAAGCATCAGTCCATTGTTAAGACCATTCTTTCACAACTCCTTAGTTTACATGCTAAAAACATTTAATAATAGCAGGTTGAAAACTTGACTTTTGGATTTTATTTTTTAGGATAAACAATGTGTTTCCTCCAGTGCCACTGAGCAGAGCTCATGTGGTTGCTAAGGAGATGTGCTTCTGTATTGCGAGGTGAAGGACAACAACATAGCGAAAAAGGAAAGGGAAAGTTCACATAACATCATTAAGCTTAACAAGATGCCAATTTTTAAAGTAGCAAATTCAAATCAGATGCAAAGAGGAGAGTAAAAAAAAGTATTGCTGTGGCTGTGCTGGAAAGCACACCATTCATATTAAGATAAGCTGAAATTGAGAAAACGACTGTTGAGCCTGACATGTCCATGGAGTTCCATTTTGATTCTTCCTCCTTTCATTATAAGCACAACCGCCAATTGTTTTTGAAGTGGTATGGAATATGATGAGAAGAGAAAGAACAAAAGAAGGGAGAATATATGCATGCCAGCCAGGGGCGGCTAAGGCAATCTATTGCCTGAGGTGAGGGATGAGATGGCGGCCCCCCTGTGTCCCCTGCCCACTCTCTCTTTTCCACACACCCCCTCACACATGCTCTCTCTCACTTCCCCAAGCACTCACATGCACTCTCATTCTGTCCCAGGCTCACAATCTCTCTCTCTCACACACACACACACACACTCTCTCACCGGGGCCCTCATCATCGCCACGAGCGGTGCAGGCTCCACTTGCAGCATGCTGGGGACTTCATCTTTGCCGCGAGCAGGATGCGCTTCGCTTGCAGCATGCCATCTTTACTGCGAGCACGACATGCTCTACTCGTGGCATGCCAGTCTCCTCCATCTTTGCATTTTCTGCGGGGGAGGGGGGGGGAGGAATTCTGCGTAGGACTATCCACCAGAGGCCCGTGGGTCCTTTGTTGTTTTGGCGGCAGGATGAGGTGGCCACTAGAGGAGTTTGGGGGGGGGGGGGCAGTTTTTGTCGCTTCCAAAGTTTGCCACCTGAAGCAGCCGCCTCATTACAGAACCGCCCCTGATGCCAGCTATCTCAGTTTAGGAAGCACTGCAATTCTATCTAAAATAGGACCTATTTAGAACACAACAGTTTGTTACTCTTGCTATGGTAGAGCTACTTGTTTCCTATTCATGACTATTTTGAATTTTGTCTTCAGTAGGAGACACTGCTACTTTAATTTTCTGAATGAGAAAATATGTTTTCATCAAGAAGGTCATGGACATATGGAACACACTTCCAAAACAGTAGCCAACAGGAGCCAAAACAGTAGCAGAATTCAATCATGAATGGGATAGATTCAAGGGGCTTTCTTGGGCAGAAGAAATGGATTTTCCAGGTCCACTCAGGGAAGCCCCACGGGGTCCCTTCTTGGTCCAGGGCCACCAGGCTTGGTGGGAAAAGAGTATGGACTCTCCTATACCAGAAGATTCAGTCACTGGCACACTGAGAACTAGATTTATAGTTCACCATCAAGGTCTATTCTGCTTCCAGAGAAGCTAAGGGGTTAACTGACTACATGTCTGCTGACCCCTCAACTCCTGCTGAGGCAGAAAATGTAGCATTCCCATCTGCTCAGGGAAGCCCCACATATGATTGGTTGGGGCTAAAAAATGTGGTGGGCATCGAGCCCTGACTCTTCCAGACTTTATTCAAAACAATTTTTAAAAACTACATTGGAAAAACTTATAACCAGATGGACACCCCTGCCAGCCTTAGTGGGATTTTCTTCTCAGTGCACGGAGCTTCTTCAGGACAGACGACTTACACCTTGGCCTGGTTTGAATTGCCACTGTTGGAACATCTATTGGCCATAGAGGGACTCTTTCCTGATGTATGGTGCTTCTTTCTTTATTAAATTTTTAAGCAGCCTCTCAATATTCTTAGGTGAAGTACAACTAAAACAAACATAATAATTCACAACCAAAGTACAAAAAAATCAGTTATGACTCAAAACCAATAAACAAAAAAAGTTTAAAATTAAAAAACAAAACATTTTAAAATTAAAACTAAAATATCTGCCTTGTTAAAAAAATAGACATTGCCAAAAGAACATAAGAAATTGCCATACTGGGTCAGACCAAGGGTGCATCAAGCCCAGCATCCTGTTTCCAACAGTGGCCAAACCAGGCTACAAGTACCTGGCAAGTTCCCAAACACTAAGTAGATCCCATGTTACTGATGCTAGTGATAGCATGGCTATTCTCTAAGACAACGTGATTAATAGCAGTTAATGGACTTCTCCTCCAAGAACTTATCCAAACCTTTTTTAAACCCAGCTACACTAACTGCACTGACCACATCCTCTGGCAACAAATTCCAGAGCTTAATTGTGCATTGAGTGAAAAATAATTTTCTCTGATTAGTTTTAAATGTGCTAGTTGCTAACTTCATGGAGCACCCCCTTCTGTTATCTGAAAGCATAAATAAACAATTCACATTTACCTGTTCTAGACCTCTCATGATTTTAAAGATCTCTATCATATCCCACCTCAGCTGTCTCTTCTGCAAGCTTAACAGCTCTAACCTCTAGCCTTTCCTCATAGGGGAGCTATTCCAACCCCTTTATCATTTTGGTCACCCTTCTCTGTACCTTCTCCATCGCAACTATATCTTTTTCGAGATGCGGCGACCAAAATTGAACACAGTACTCAAGATGTGGTCTTACCACATTTTCCATTTTATTCACCATTCCCTTCCTAACATTCTGTTTCCTTTTCTGAGTGCAGCAATATGAACTGACAATGGGCAGCCATAGAAGGGCAGTATTCCTGGTGCACGGAGCTCCTCTGGGACCAAAGTGGTGCAGAATAACACTCTTGGGCCACCTCCTGCAGATCACGGAGGAGCACTTTTCTCATTTCATGGAGCAACTTTAGGTCTGAAGTGGTGAACAATACCCCAATCTGGGACACTGCTCATGTGACACCCTTGCCAGCTCTGGAGGGGTGCTCTTCAGAGAGCATGGAGTTACTTCAAGACTAAAGCAGTGTATCTTTGCCTGATATGAGCCTCTGTACTTTGGACACCCTTGTCAGCCATGAAGGGGTTGCTCTTCCTGATGCACAAAATTCTTTGGGACTGAAGCAATGCACTATACCCCAGACCAGGATGCCGATTTTGAGACATTCTTGCCTGCTATGGAGGGGCACTCTTCCCATGACATTGAGCTTCTTACAAACAGAAGCAGTGCACAGTACCCTAGTCTGAGCCCCTGCTCTTGGGACACCCCTGACGGCCATGAAGGGGCACTCTTCCCAGTGCACAAAACTTCTCCGGGACCAATGCAATGCACAATACCCTGGTCGGAGATGATGCACCTGTGTGATGCTTCTCCTTATGAGAGAAGCTAAAAGCATTTTTTTTTTGCCTCCCCAGCATTTGGGCAATTAGGCAGAAGGCTGCCAGGTCTTTGAGTCATCCCCCTTAACCCACATATCAATTTGGCTATTCAGATTCATGCATGGAGTGCTCTGGCGGGCCGGTTTGCCCAGTGTTCAGGCAAGGTGATTCCTCCTTTTCCCTTTGGGTCCACTCATATCGTCTTCCTGCAGGGGCAGTAACCTCCCAGGTCTTCAACTGGCGCAGGAAGGCTATGGTAACGTGAAGCTCACGAAGTGGCCTGTGAATTGACACCGTTCACCGCATGGGATAGGAGGCGATTTCCTTTCTTGGATTACAAACTTGTTAAAAGACAGGAAATAGAGAGTAGGATTAAATGGGCAATTTTCTCAGTGGAAGGGCGTGGGCAGTGGAGTGCCTCAGGGATCTGTACTTGGACCGGTGCTTTTCAGTATATTTATAAATCATCTGGAAAGTAATACGACGAGTGAGGTTATCAAATTTGCAGATGATACAAAATTATTCAGAGTAGTTAAATCACAAGCGGATTGAGATACATTACAGGAGGACCTTGCAAGACTGGAAGATTGGGCATCCAAATGGCAGATGAAATTTAATGTAAACAAGTGCAAGGTGTTGCATATAGGGAAAAATAGCCCTTGCTGTAGTTACACGATGTTAGGTTCCATATTAGGAACGACCACCCAAGAAAAAGATCTAGGCATCATAGTGGATAATACTTTGAAATCTTCGGCTCAGTGTGCTGCAGCAGTCAAAAAAGCAAACAGAATGTTGGGAATTATTAGGAAGGGAATGGTTAATAAAACGGAAAATATCATAATGCCTCTGTATTGCTTCATGGTGAGACCGCATCTTGAATACTGTGTACAATTCTCTTTGCCGCATCTCAAAAAAGATATAGTTGTGATGGAGAAGGTACAGAGAAGGGCAACCAAAATGATAAAGGGGATGGAACAGCTCCCTTATGAGGAAAGGCTGAAGAGGTTAGGGCTGTTCAGCTTGGAGAAGAGACGGCTGAGAAGGGATAAGATAGAGGTCTTTAAAATCATGAGAGGTCTTGAACGAGTAGATGTGAATCGGTTATTTACTGTTGTTATTACTTGTGTTTTAGTGGATCCTTGGGTGCTGTGGAGATGACCACGCCCACGGGGAGGAGCCCCGTGAGGAGCCACAGCACTGGGCTAGACTCTATACACAAAACACCGGAATTGAACTCTTTTATTATACAGCTTGAAGATAGCCACCAGGTGGCAGTGGTGAGTTGTAGTCTCAGGGACCTTGGCAGAGGGAGCCCTTCTCTCCTAGGTGATGTCAGGAGGTTCCGCAGCAAGGAGTTACTGTGGATGAGATATTAGAGTACTCACTCGGTGTTAGCTGTTATGGATGCGATTCCACCAGATAGTTGTCGTAGGTACAGGCATTGAGGCAGGGAGAGCAGGCCCGCAAGGAGCGAGTACCTGTTCCCCGAGGAGTGGGTACCCAAGTTAGTAGCAAACTCTGAAGGGCAGAAGGAAAGCTTCCTGCAGGCAGCAGGGAAACGGCAAAGTAGCGCAGACAGGAACAGTTCAAGTCTATTCAAGCCTTTGCCAACTCAATGAGCTAGCAATCTTGAGAAGTAGATATACCCGGAATGGTGTGATGTCAGATGAGGGAACGCCATTGAGGTTCGCGCCACTGGGCATACTTAGACGTGGGTTTCGCACGCACCCTAGCAGGTACCTGGGAGGAGCAGTGGCGTATGGCTGCACCATAGCCGCTCCGGGGACGCCAGAAAAGTTGGCTTGACGACGCTGCGGTAGCCATCTTGCCCAGGTAAGCAGGAGGAGCCGAGATAAGAGTGCAACAAGCGGGTCGAAGCAGTTGAAGACCGACGGACACAACATTTACACTTTTGGATAATAGAAGGACTAGGGGGCACTCCATGAAGTTAGCATGTAGCACATTTAAGACTAATCAGAGAAAATTCTTTTTCACTCAACGCACAGTTAAGCTCTGGAATTTGTTGCCAGAGAATGTGGTTACTGCAGTTAGTGTAGCTGGGTTTAAAAAAGGTTTGGATAAATTCTTGGAGAAGTCCATTAACTGCTATTAATCAAGTTGACTTAGGGAATAGCCACTGCTATTACTGCCATCAGTAGCATGGGATCTTCTTAGTGTTTGGGTACTTGCCAGGTTTTGTGGCCTGGTTTGGCCTCTCTGTTGGAAACAGGATGCTGGGCTTGATGAAACCTTGTCTGACCCATCATGGCAATTTCTTATGTTCTTAAGCTGCACATAGCATTTTATGAAGAATTCTATTATGCCATCTTGCTGATCTATGTTCTACTGATTGTGTTGTTGCAGCATGCCTTCAAGAGGCAAATGATGTGTGAAAGGCAAAAGAACCAGAAATCATCCAGCCAAGATAAAGCTTGCTATGGTTTTTCTGCCAGATCATCAAGCTTCTGTACCTTCCAGGGCTACAAAACCAGAGCAACATAACCCCTTGCCATGTCTTGCAATTATCTTTGAAGCCAGTGATTCGGGTGAGACATTTTTTGAATTTGATGAATCCTCATATGGTGACTTTGCCAGCCTGTTGCCTAGCCAGCAAGGACTCACAAACTCAGAGTTAAATCATGCCTCATTGGCCAAGGACAGGCACAAAAAGAAATGCTGCCATGAAACAGAGGGCAGGACAGATGCCCTGACCCTCTGCCTTCTTATTCACCATCTGTCCCAGCTGGATCCCATAAGAGAATGCCAGTGTACAGCCAATGTATTATGATATGCATGCACTGTGGAAGTTTGTCACATGAGGAAAGAAAGTTGGACATTTCGCCAACATATCTAAGAACTATCTTATGGCAACCAAACACCCAGTAGAGGCTGGTGCTCTGGGTCACCACCAAGCACCCAAGGCAAGAGCTGCAGAGTGAATCCCACTCATACCCTAGCTCTGAGTCCCCTTCAACCCTTGATGGCACTGATGGGCAGTTAGGGCTATGATGGGTGATGTCATCAATCGCTGCTTAGAACTTTGGATCTATTGTGGTATAAATGTTTAAAATAAATAAAACAAATGTTTAATAATTAGAATGCAGTTGCATATTGCGAGACCCCCTCAGTCATGTATCAGAGCTATTTTGAATACAATTTTTGAATTGCAATGTGAGCTGGGCATCAGTGACAGATTTATCCTGCTGTACAAAGAGAACACCAGTTAAAGGTGCGCAATTAAGCATTCTCCATGGACAAGCAGGGTTTAATTAGTCACACATGTGGGGACTCCCAAGTTAAGAGGTGGTCTTGAAGTTCTCTAACCACACTTTGCTTAAGACAACTGTACAATTTTGATAATCACAGAGGTGTTACTCAGCCAAAAAAAAAAAGGATTTTACGCTAATTCTAACAAAGATTCCTTAGTACTGATTAACTTATTAATCTATCATGAGAAGACTCTGTATCTAAGGTAGTAAAAGTTAAATGTATGCAGTGAACTCCGTTGATGCAACTTTACATATTTCCTTAATAGAGGTCGAGCTAAGGTGAGCATTGAAAGAGGCCATTACTCTTACATTATGGGCTTTTACATATCTTTCCAGATAGAGGCCTACTTTGGAATAGCAAAAAAAGATACAGTCTGAAATCCTGTTTATAATAGTACTCTCTGTGACAACTATTCTAGGTCTTTTAAGGTCAAAAGAAATAAATAGCTGAGTAGATTGTATGCCTCTTATGGTTCAATAATTTAGTAAAAGAGTGTTCTTTTACAGCCCAAATTAAGTAGGGCTGATTCGGCTCTATGAGTGTGAGAACTACGAAAAAAGGTATGCAATGTAGTACAATGGGTGATGTGGAAATCAGAAACAACCTTGGAAAGAAAATTAGATGTGTATACAAAACTACTCTGTAATGGTAGAAGGTGGATAATGACCAGTGCTTGAAGTTTACTCACTGACTTTTCTAGCAGAAGTATTGGCTACAAGAAATACAACTTTACAGATTAAAAATTTGAAGTGACAGGTGTTTATGGGCTCAAAGAGAGTTCTTATTAGATGAGAGTGTCATGACTGAGAAAGAGCAGCACAGGGATTCAGGAACTATGCAGTGCAAGGTCTTCTGTCTGACCGGCCACCTTCCACTTGGGCTGAGCCTACAGGTTCTGGTAGCCGGTAGTTATTAGCTCGAGGTGCACTAGAGAAAGGGATACAGGAGGGTACCCACTAAGGCAAAGTAGCTGAAGGTATATGGAAAGGTGCCCACAAGACAAGGAGAAAGGAATGCACCAAAAGGACAGACAAACAAGAAGGCAAGACCAGAACAAGACTAAAGAAAGCATAGGGAAAGCAAAGGACAGAACTAAGCTGAAACAGAGTAAAAGGTGAGGCAGGGGACCAGACATACAAGACACCAAAAGGCCAATATGAAGGCCAAACAAGCAGGACACAATATACACATAAGGAAAAAGGAGGCCACTAGGAAAGCCAACAAGAAACAGTCGCAAAACCAGAACATAGGCATGGCTAAGGCAAGGAGCTAGACTGACTACAGCAAGGAGTAAGGGAGACTACAAGATGAGGCTGGGAGTGAGGAAGGATTTTAAGGCATGGCAGTGCTGACTCATGCCTTTGAGGTAAGCCTGCACAGCTTAGACTGTGGCCTACCAAGGGCCCCTGCATGCAGGATGGCCGCACAGCAGCCAGGATCCTTACATTAAGGATTACACTGAGATCCAATAAAAGAGCATCCAGCTTTATGGCAGGTTTAAGGTGTAATAAGTAGAAGAGTAGCTTAATGCAGGGCTTCTCAACCAGTGTGTCGCCAAATACTGGCAGGTGCGTTGCGTCTCCCAGTGTCCCACTGCCCCGTTGTACTTTCCTTCTCCCTTTTTCCAGCCCCCGTGGGCCAATTGGAAGCCTCCTTTCTTCCTACCCCCCACTGCCCAATGGGAAGCCTCTTTCATTCTACCTGCCCCCGCTCAGGCCAATCAGAAGCCTCCTCCCTTCTACCTGCCAGTGGGAATAGGAAGACGGGAGGAAGCCTTTGATTGGCCGGTGAGGCAGGCATCGCATAGCCCGGGGGTGGGTTGGGAGAAATGGCACTGTTGAACCCCGACGAAGGAAGGCTGCTACAGGAGCTCATCCCTATGGCAGCGAAGAGGAAACCCGACCCCGACCGAGGCCACCACGGGAGCCCATCCCTGTGGCGGCGAAAAAAGAAGGCCCCCCCCCCCAGAGTAAAGCCGCGGTGGAACTGCAGCCCATCCCTGCAGTGAAGGAAAAAGTAGTTTTTGGTGAGAGTTTGTGTGTGTGGGTGTGAATGAGTGCCTGGGTGAGAGCTTGTGTCTGAGGGTGTTAATGGATGCATGGGTGAGAGCTTGTGTCTGAGGGTGTGAATGGGTACCTAAGTGAGAACCTGTGTCTGTGGTGTGAATGGATGCATGGGTGAGAGCTCGTGTCTGTGGGTGTGAATGGGTAAGAGCTTGTGTGTGTGGTTGCCTGGGTGAGAGCTCATGTCTGTGGGTGTGAGCTTGTGTCTGTGGGTGTGAATGGGTGCTTGGGTGAGAGCTTGTGAGTGTGGGTGTGAATGGAAGCCGGGGTGAGAGCTTGTGGGTGTGAATGGAAGCCTGGGTGAGAGCTGGTGTGAATGGGTACCCACATGGCTGGCATCGTATTCTTCTCCAGAGCACTAGGCTTTGTGAATCCCATGGCCAACTTTGTAATTAAAGCACTGTCCACCATAGGAATCACTAAGAAGCATCATCACATCTGAGTAAACAATGCCACAAAGCAGGATTTGAAAATATGGGAGTACTTCTTGCACAAATTTAAGAGGTGGCCTTTTGGCAGGGGGGTGCCTAGGGGACAATAACAACCTCCAACTTTTTACCAACACATCGGGGGGGGGGGGGGGGGGAACTACAGTTTGGCATCTATTTCAATGAAGCATGGTGCTGCGGAGCATGGGCCCCCCAAAATGGTATGAGAATGGAGTTATCAGGGACATAACCTTCCTCAAGCTTTTCCCAATCCTGGTGGCACTAATTTGGGGTGACTGCTTGGCTAATACTTGCTTTGTCTTTCGATGACACAACATATCCATGGTCTAGGCAAGAAACAGATTGTCTGCTAGGACCTGGGGTAGCAATGCTCTGCTAAGGGAATAGGTACTCCATTGTTTGCTGTGTATTATCACCTTCCGCGCCGTGCCCAATCCTGGTGTTGACAAGGGCATAACTGATTCTCTCTCCTGTTTTCATTGGGCCACTTTCAGGCATCTGACTCCTAAAGAAGAACTAGTTGGCACCTTGGTCCCTCCAGTTGTCAGGTGCTTTGGCCCTCTGGCATTTGGAAGTTGATACTTGGCTCACTGGCAAACAATACAAGGATAAATTATTTGATGGCAATATCAGATTTTCAGGCATTCTTAGCCAGGGTTGGCAAGTATTTGCTATGGCCGATTCCCATAGACATGCTGCCGCGCTATATATTGCAATTCAAAGCAGGTGGCCTGGCAAGGTCCACCGTATCAACCCACATGGCTGGCATCGCATTCTTCTCCAGAGCACTAGGCTTTGTGAATCCCATGGCCAACTTTGTAATTAAAAGGTTCATGATGGGGTAGGCTAGGAGCAAGGTGAAGGACTCAAGACACCCCATAATGCACAATTACTTAAGACTGCTAATACAGATGTTATAGCACGTATGTTTTGATGGTTTTGAGACCTGCCTGCTCTGCTGTGCATTTGCGTTAGTATTCTTTGCTACCTTGTGAGTCAGTGAGCTAGTAGCCCACTCATCCTCAGGTTGATCCCCCTCCTGCCTAGCCGATGGGGATGTCACCCTCTTCCCTAACAAATTAATACTTAACATATGCAAATGCAAATCCAAAACAGGCTAGTTCACTAAAGACTGAGAGGTAATTCTGCATGTTCTGGAGGGCAACACTAGTTGCCCAGTTGAGAACTTACAGAGGTACCTGGCCTTGCTGCTGGCTTCAGAGAGATCCCTGCTCATACAGAAGAATGGCCACCCTATCTCATTACCAGTTTGTTAGGACCCTGCAGTTGTCCCTGAGTGTGGCAAGCATTAGTAGACAGGGGTTCACAACCCATTCCTTTCGGATAGGGGCAGCAACCACAGCAGCAGCTTTGGGAATGTCCCCAGAGGCGACAATAGCCATAGGCAGATGCCATTCCCGAAGATATCAGTTTTATGTGCGGCCACAGCTTATTGTGACAATTAGCATACTAACGAATCACTATTTTATATATTTCTGGTCTGTGCCATGAATGTGCCAAGTATGGATTATAGGGTACTCCATGTGTTGGACCCAATTCTGAAATATCAAGTTAGGCTTGTTAGGTCGGCAATTACAAAGTTGTGTTAGTGTACATTAGCAAATGTTATGGCAATTGTTCTATGTTATTTGCTGTCTGAGGCAGGCACCAGTCACAGGTTTTCTTTGTTTTCCTGCACAGCTGTAATGCTAAACCGTGCACTGTTCAGTTGTTGCTGCCTACCTAGACAGCCTATGCTTTGTTTTTCTAGCTGTAGGTATGTTCCCCAGAGAGAATATGCCCACATCTCACATGAAATACCATTTTGGCAAGGCATGGCATTTAAAATCAAAAGCATTAGTTCTCTGGGACAGCTGAACAATATGCAATTTGGTGCTGTGCATTTAACTTTGTCATCCTGTTTAGCTTTAGGTGCCCCTCTCCGGAGAGTTTAAGCTTTGATTTTACTTGCAGTTCTCTGCCAAAAAGGCCTTGAATGCAAACATTTGCTCTTTGGAATGGGCACTTACAGCTAGCTGAACAAAGTGTAAGCTCCCTGGGGTAGGCATCTACAGTTAAAAACTGAGCCAATGTTGGATGCCCAGGGCCAGTGTACTGTTCAACTGTAGATGCCCTCCCCAAGAGCATCATAAATTAAACTCCTGGGTCCGAGGTGGAGTAACTTCACATTTCTGTTGACCAAAGTTATTTTTTGCTGTGCCCAGTATGGTAGAATCAGCTAGACACTACCACACTGAGCACAGCAATAGTATAATATGACAACCAGAAATGTATGTTACGTTTTACTCCTACTTTGACCCAGGAGTTAAATTTTCAGCATTAAGAAATTGTGCTATAAAGCTATCTGCCATTTAATCCACCTTCCTGCATTGCTGAGGAATAGCTAATGCCTTCATTTTGCATGCACTCTTGCTAATCTTAGCACTGGATTTTACTCCTGTTTTATCATGCATTTTTTAGGAGTTAAAACCCCGTTACGACAGAAAAATATGCACTAAAACCAGAGTAAAAACCTGCGCCAACGTTAGCATCCCTTATTACATTGGCCTCTGAGTGATTGCCCTGTCAGGTGATACCTACAAAATCACAATCAGAGAAAAAAAAATTCCAGTAATGAAATCTTGCTTTCTTAGCTTCATTTTTTACAATACAGTAGGTAAACAAGGGTGTGCACTAAATTAAGGCTAGTGTCAGGACGAGTTGGGCTTGAATCAGCTTGACCAGCAGACCACCAAATGCCTGGATACAGAAGAAGAAGAATCAGTAACTTAGCCTGCAGATGCAAGAGGAAAGGAAGGCTCCTATTGGTGCAACGAGGGAGCCTCCTCTGTCTGGCTAATAGAAAATCTATGGCAAGACTTGAAGAGTGATCCATAGACAATCCCCAGGCAACTCAAAAGAGCTTGAGCTCTTCTACCAAGAAGAATGGAAAAAACTGCACTATCCTGCTGTGCAAAGTTGGTAGCCACCACCCTAAATGACTCATGACAGTTATTGCTGCAAAAGGGGTTTTCATGAAGTAGTGACTCAAGGAGTATGAGGACTTATGCAATCAATACTTTAAAAAAACAAAACAAAACAAAACCCAAAACATTACTTTTGAAATATTTCTATAATTGTTTTTTCATGATTAGGGAGGAGGATTAGGAAGGAGGAATAGCCTAGTGGTTAGAGCAGTGGGTTCGAGTCCCGCTGTCACTCCTTGTGACCTTGGGCAAGTCACTT
Organism: Rhinatrema bivittatum; assembly: GCF_901001135.1. Lineage (NCBI taxonomy): Eukaryota > Metazoa > Chordata > Amphibia > Gymnophiona > Rhinatrematidae > Rhinatrema > Rhinatrema bivittatum. Next base: position 202,118,123 of record NC_042618.1, on the reverse strand, counting down.
TACCCTCCATTCCCTCAGGTACAAATCTAGATTATAAGCCCTCTGGGGATAGGGAAATAACTACAGTTACCTGAATGTAAACCGATGTGATATCTCAGATCGAATGTCGGTATATAGAAATAAATAAAATAAATAGAATATGTTGTGTTAAACAGTAAAACAAACTCTTAATTAAATGCATTTTGCTTTGTAATTTTTAGACAGCAGAATGTATCAGGGTTTAAAGACACTTGTAAAGCACTGAATTTAAAGCCTAAACTTCTCTAGCTTCCTTGCTGACCCAACCAGAACCATGGGACTTTTCCTGATTCCTGCTCCTGTGATTAGCTGCATGCAGTCTGCCTAGAAGCCTTTATCTGAACTCCAGCCTCGAATAACTCACTTGGAACCCAGCCTCCTTAGTGGTGGCTCCTCTCCATGCTCCTGCCTCAAAGAACTGAGACCCAGCCTGCATCCTAGAAAAGCCCTCTGACAGAAATCTCAGAACCTCAGACCAATGAGTACTGGTGCTGCCTCACTGTTCCAGACAGCAAGTATCACACTGTATGTTTAAAGAATACACTTATGTGACCTGTTATTAAAGAGGGCTTACATCTGATGAGTATTTTTCAAGATGCAATGCTAAAATCAGATCTTCTATATGCATTTCGCTTCCGTAGCTAAACTGTGTGGATTTATTTTGACATCCTGAAATTAATTATTTCCAGAACGTGTGGCAGGGAATATTTCTCCCTTCTGAAGGTGCTCTGAATGCATTCAATTTATTGTTTTATTTTATTTTTTAAAACAGTGGGGATCTTTTGGGTCTGAGATCTACCAATTGTACAAATTTGTAACACACCTTCAGCTCAGATTTGAAAAGACATGCAATTAAATATAAAATCCAAACAAAAAAAACAGGAAAAATATCTTTGTATATTGTATGTTTCATGGTCTGATCTGTGCTGTTGTATTTACAGTTTACAGATTATACAGATTACCAATAGTAAAGGCCCTTCATTTTCAGCACAAACTGATTTTTACCAAAAAAAAAAAAAAAATATCCAGTTTTTACCAAAACTATTACTATTCCACTTTTACAGATTTTCACACAAATTTTGTTAACACTCAACAAGCAGAATTTTGTTTTAGGCATCTTCACTTTGAATTCAAAAGGTCTGGCAATTGTGAGCATCCTTTCCAATGTAGTCGGTAGTTTAAAGATCTCACAAGAGTACAAGGGAGCAGTCATACATACTGTACCTAAAAACTTTTAGTTAATGTGATTCAAGATTTGAGGATAAATTCGTGAAAGGATTAGTAAAGCTAATGAATAACATTTCAAAGTATTCCCCGTGATCAACAGCTCTAAATATGTTCATGATATTTTGTGGTAAATAGCGTTGAAATTTATTGGAAAGTAGGGATGTGCATTCGTTCAGGCACTAATGGGGGGCAAGCTATCAGCTTGGGCATCTTTTTGAGAAGACGCGCAAACATTTTCTATTTTGGCGATAAACACATTCCCCTGATGAAACCAATATCCAGCAAAACAGAGGCCTTTGAAGGGATTGAACCTAGAATATATTAACTGACTAAACTGGGATTGAACAGAGAGCATGAGTCTAAGCTGCAAAGGCTTCTAACAAATAGGCAGCACAACGAATATAAGGCATTGTACTTAGAAAGAGACTATAGGTGCATATTTTTTTCAAACAAGTGTAATGTCATTTAAGATTAATATGATTATGGCCTAGTTGATTCTTATAAATATTTAATGAAATGGCAAATGAGCAGTGAAGGGTAGTATAGAGGAGGATGGTATGAATGGTATTGTTTGAATGGTTTTGTATGAAGTATGTTTGTTCAATATTGTAATGTTTTTATATTTTACATATAATTGATAACCAGTGTTTGGAGATTGTGTAATAAAAAGAATGTAAACTTTAAAAAAAATGAATATTAAAAAAGGTTAAATTGTCTATATCCTCAGAAATTTGCACTGGCTACCAATCAGCTTCAGAATTTTACACCTCACCATCATCCACCTCACCATCATCCACAAAACCATTCACAACCAAGCCGCCATAGATCTTCAATTCCCACTCAGACTTCACACGTCCTCCAGACCGATCAGAGAAGCCTACAGAGGATCCCTGCATGCCCCCCCAACAAAATCCACCCACCATCTAACCACTAGAGAACGGGTCTTTTCCACAGCGGGACCAACCATTTGGAACGCTATTCTCCCAGAGCTCACACAAGAACCTTGCCTGTTGACATTCAGAAAAAGGCTTAAGACTTGGTTATTTAAACAGGCCTTTCCATAAACCCAGAGCCTCCCCAGCTGTCACGAGCGATCACTCAACACTTTGTAAATAATTGATACAGTTATCTAATTACTGTCTGCTATATCTTCCTCTTCCCAGTTCCTGCACCCCTGTTCATTGTAACTTTTTGTCTTCTCTATACCATGTTAATAGTTAGTTAGGCTACAACCCCGGTTATTTGTAAACTGACATGATATGATCTATGTCATGAATGCCGGTATAAAAAAAAAAAAAAGCACTAAATAAATAAATAAATAAATATATTCTATATGATTATAATATTGATGGTGTCACATCCATATATACATACATGTGTGTGTAAATAAATATATATATATATATATTATATATAATGTATACACACACACACACACATACACACACACACATTTATATATATACACACACACACACATGTATATAAGAACATAAGAACATGCCATACTGGGTCAGACCAAGGGTCCATCAAGCCCAGCATCCTGTTTCCAACAGTGCTCAATTCAGGCCATAAGAACCTGGCAAGTACCCAAAAACTAAGTCTATTCCATGCTACTGTTGCTAGTAATAGCAGTGGCTATTTTCTAAGTCAACTTAATAGCAGGTATGGACTTCTCCTCCAAGACCTTATCCAATCCTTTTTTAAACACAGCTACACTAACTGCACCAACCACATCCTCTGGCAACAAATTCCAGACTTTAATTTTGCATTGAGTGAAAAAGAACTTTCTCCGATTAATTTTAAATGTACCACATGCTAACTTCATGGAGTGCCCCCTAGTCTTTCTATTATCCAAAAGAGTAAATAACTATTTCACATTAACCCGCTCTAGACCTCTCATGATTTTAAACACCTCTATCATATCCCCCCTCAGCCGTCTCTTCTCCAAACTGAAAAGTCCTAACCTCATTAGTCTTTCCTCATAGGGGAGCTGTTCCATTCCCTTTATCATTTTGGTTGCCTTTCTCTGTACCTTCTCCATTGCAATTATATCTTTTTTGAGATGCGGTGACCAGAATTGTACACAGTATTCACAGTGCGGTCTTCACCATGGAGTGATACAGAGACATTATGACATTTTCCGTTTTATTCACCATTCCCTTTCTAATAATTCCCAACATTCTGTTTGCTTTTTTGACTGCCGCAGCACACTGAACTGATGATTTCAATGTGTTTTCCACTAGAACGCCTAGATCTCTTTCTTGGGTGGTAGCTAGCTAATATGAAACCTAACATTGTGTAACTATAGCATGGGTTATTTTTCCATATATGCATCACCTTGCACTTATCCACATTAAATTTCATCTGCCATTTGGATGCCCAATTTTCCAGTCTCACAAGGTCTTCCTGCAATTTATCACAATCTGCTTGTGATTTAACTACTCTGAACAATTTTGTATCATCTGCAAATTTGATTACCTCACTTGTCGTATTTCTTTCCAGATCATTTATAAATATATTGAAAAGTAAGGGTCCCAATACAGATCCCTGAGGCACTCCACTGCCCACTCCCTTCCACTGAGAAAATTGTCCATTTAATCCTACTCTCTGTTTCCTGTCTTTTAGCCAGTTTATAATCCACGAAAGGACATCGCCACCTATCCCATGACTTTTTACTTTTCCTAGAAGCCTCTCATGAGGAACTTTGTCAAACACCTTCTGAAAATCCAAATATACTACATCTACCGGTTCACCTTTATCTACATGTTTATTAACTCCTTCAAAAAAGTGAAGCAGGTTTGTGAGGCAAGACTTGCCTTGGGTAAAGCCATGCTGACTTTGTTCCATTAAACCATGTCTTTCTATATGTTCTGTGATTTTGATATTTAGAACACATTCCACTATTTTTCCTGGCACTGAAGTCAGGCTAACTGGTCTGTAGTTTCCCGCATTGCCCCTGGAGCCCTTTTTAAATATTGGGGTTACATTAGCCACCCTCCAGTCTTCAGATACAATGGATGATTTTAATGATAGGTTACAAATGAATCTTTACAAAACAAACCTATATTTGCTCGAACGAGAGGGAAAAACGTACGTGACTTGTTTTTTCAGATACAAGGGAGGAGCGATTAGAATTGGAGTGGGGACAATATACATGCAATGGTGGCTCGGTTTGTAGACATGTTTTTGTGACACAGGTTTTTCAACATCCAGTTCTTCCCATTAAACATATATTGAAGGGACATTTTGACTGCAGTACGTCGAGGGTCATCTACGTTATAGTATGTCCGTGTTTGAAATTATATATAGGACACACTAAGTTACCCATAAGAACTCGGATTATACAACATAGAAGCTGCATTCATACACAAAAGAAGGAAGCCCCTCTTGTAAAACATTGGTTAGATCAAGAACATACTGTTGATCAATTGAAGTTTTGTGTAATCCAACAATTACAATCCCGAAGAGGGGGAGCTATCTCTCAGAGTTTATGTCAAATGGAACAGAGATTTATCTATTTTTGGCGCACTTTAACACCTAATGGACTCAATACCATGATTGAATGGGAAGCATTTTTATAAATGCATTAAAGATGGATAACATGTTTGGTATACAGAGTGTAGTATGGAGTAAAGACAATTTTTTGAGATAGGTAGTATTAATAGGTGGGAAATGTGGCTTTTGCATTTGATTGGATGAAGGGACGTCATGAGGAGGCATTTAAATTGAAGTAGCGTACGTAGAGGAGCCTTGCTATGGAATCAATAGTCTGAAGCCGTTTGGCCGGTATAGGAGAACAGTTAGAGGTAAGAAGCTAAAAAATGCTTTTCGCTGTTATGGAGGGCACATAGATGGGAGCGAGTGAGGTGATGAAGAATAATGTGGGAGTTTGCTATGTGGCTTTGGTTTTGTAATTTGGTATAGAGAGCTGAAGGACAGTTTGCGAGGCCGTATTAAAAACAGCAAGACAACAACATACCAAATATTTTGAACTCCGCGCCCTTCTAGTCATCTGGACCCTCCTTCAGAAAGAAGATTTATGTCAGTAAGTGTGTATTTTGGGAGACTTATGGTGGTTTTAGGTGAGAAATATTACTTGGGGTATTTGTTGATGTCTAACATATATTTATAGGTCGTCTGAACTATAAATGCTAACTTTGGGCAGCTAGAAGCATTGATTTGATATCGTCATACAGATGAGGTTTGTGAATGTTCTGAGCGTTGGTAGCGCACTGCTGTTTTTGGTCTGTTGTGAGCAGAATTAAATAAAGGCTAAAATATGTTTGAAAACATAGAGGTGGTTTCAGTTGATTTTCTAACAGTTTGTGGTAGAAGTGGCATGAGAACTAACGGGTTCATTTTATTTGTGTTGGTGTTAGAACATAATAATTGATTTAGCCGGAAGGCGAGTTTGAACCCGACGTCTTCTCTGTTTCATCCCATGTTGTCAAGGTGGGTGTGAGACGAGGTAAATAACATTTTTTGCAACATGTGTTTTTTTAACATTTATCAGTAGAAATAGTTTGATGTTTAAAGAGGCATACATATAAATACATAAATTTGAAGTTTGGATGAGGGATAAAATATATAGTTTTAGGGGGTTAGGGAGGTTGGTTTTTAGGGTTGGGATATTAAGGAATGGATAAGATATTGTAAGAGTATGTTATTTAGAGTGCAATGGGGATTGGATTTAAAAGAAAAATTTTTTTTAGTGTTCAAAGGGATTTTTTCTTTTTAAAAAAACTTTTTCTTCCTTATTAGATACAGTCATAAATGAGACTGTGTGTAGCTGATGGTTTCATTTGAAAATAGAAGTTCCGCTGAAGAAACCGTATAGGTGAAACAAGGGCCTTGTTGAGATATTCGATTACACCATCAATACGACATAGTGTGAAATTAACAGTTATTGGAAGATTACAACTTGGGATAATTACTATTGATTTGTAAAATATTGTAAGAATGCTGTATGTAGGAACTAAGGTATCCGCATTGTAACTATTACTATGTATTAACAAATGAAAATTAGTCATACATTAAATTGTATTGCAACAAATTTAGACACATTATTTTGACATATTTAGGTTGGGTAAAGCAGGACAAGTGTGAGACTAGCTAGGGTTGAGAAGTTGGTTTTATGTAAATGAGGGATTGTGAATTTCATATATTAAGTAAATGTAAGAGTCCTATGGATGTTTGAGAACAAATAATATGTAAATCACATTTTATATAAATTTTCAATAAATATAAATTTTAATGTAGAAAAGAAAAACTTGTAGTATTGAATATTATAGGATAACTGAGGTGCTTTTATCCTCCCCCTTCCTTTTGGGTTTTTTTTGTGGTATATATATATATATATATATATATATATATATATATATATATACATACACACATATACACGTTTATTCGTATATATACATACATACACACACATGTATATGCACACACATATATATATACATAAACACAGACACATATACATGCAACATCCTCATATTTTGGGGATAAACACATCTTTATAAAAAATGGCGTGGTGGACATTATTTTTTAAATAAATGAACTCTCAATAATATAGGTGAAAGAAGATAACAGCAAGAATTTAGTGCAATGTATATGAATATGGGAACTTTTAAGAGGGATGAAATTGGAAGGTTGGCAACTAATAATGATGTAGTGCTACATTAATTGCTTAAGGTGAACATGACTAATAATGATGTAGTGCTACATTAATTGCTTAGGGTGAACATGAATACTATGGTAAAGTATTTCAATTAATGGATATGTAGTGAAAATAATTAGTATAATACAATAGTACCATAAATTGCTATAGTGGAAAAGATTACCTTTATGCACCTTTATGAGTGCACAGGCCACTCTCCTGTGCGCGCGATTCAGTATTCTAATTAGGCCCTGCGGTAAAACCAGGTAAAAGGAGGTGTCCCTAGCACCTCCTTTTGGACTGGAGCAGCGGCTGTCAGTGGGTTTGACAGCCGACGCTCAATTTTGCTGGCGTCTGTTCTCGAGCCTGCTGACAGCCACAGGCTCGGAAACCAGACGCCGGCAAAATTGAGTGTCCGGTTTTCGACCCGACAGCTGCGGGCCAACTTCAAATTTTTTTTTTACTTTTGGAAAGTTTCGGGACCTCCGACTTAATATCGCCATGATATTAAGTCGGAGGGTGCACAGAAAAGCAGTTTTTACTGCTTTTCTGTGCACTTTCCCGGTGCCCGAAGAAATTAGCGCCTACCTTTGGGTAGGCGCTAATTTCTGAAAGCAAAATGTGCGGCTTGGCTGCACATTTTGTTTTCTGAATCATGCGCGAATACCTAATAGGGCCATCAACATGCATTTGCATGTTGCGGGCGCTATTAGGTTTGGGGGATTGGACGCGCATTTTCGGCCCCTTACTGAATAAGGGGTAAGGGAAAACGCGCGTCCAATGGCGGGTTAACAGTGCGCTCCATTGGAGCGCACTGTACTGTATTGGTCCGTATGTTAGAAATGATCACCATAAGGCATTACTACAATGAGTGTATTACCGAAAATGATCAATATCATGCATCATGACAACTAGATACAATATGGAATTATGGATTTTCAATGTACTTGAATAATTATCAAGCACATTACAATAAATACATGTGTTCCTTTCAGATATCATGGACCAGATTTCTTACCTTATTTGCTTGCCTTCTCGCATATCATACAGGGAAAGGAATACATCCATGTCCTCGCCAATTGTGTTGTAAGTGAAGCTCTTTAGGGTCAAGAAGAAGTGGTGAGGTACTGGCATGCGGCAGGTGTCTCCATGACGCTGACGAATTGTATCTACCTGATCAAATAAATAAACCCCATAGAAATCAGAGGGATTTAGTTTTTCCAAAAATGGACTATCACAAAGGAAAACTCACAGTGGCAAAATCATAATCGGACTATGTTTCAAAGAAGGAACATTTTATGGGGTAGATTTTCAAAGGGTTGCGCGCGTAAGATACGCGCGCAATCCCCGAAAACCTCCCCCTGCCTCCCCCTGCGCGCGCCGAGTCTATCTTGTACAAGCTTGGCGGCGTGTGCAAGCCCTGGGACGCGCGTAAGTCCCGGGGCTTGAAAAAATGGGCGTTCCGGGGGTGGGACCGAGGCCTCCGGAACAGCCATCAGGCTGGGGGATGGAGAGCCGTCAGGCGTAACTTCTTCAATAAAGGTCGGGGGGGGGGGCAGAAGGAAAGTTCCCTTTGAGGGAGGGAACGGAGGCAGGCTGCTCGGCTCGACGCACGCAGATTGCACAATTGTGCACCTCCCTGCGCGCCCCAACCCTGGATTTTATAACATGCATGTTATAAAATCGGGTGTAGATTTGTTTGCGCGAACAAATCTATGCCCGCCCGCATGTTATAAAATCTGGCTCTATGTGTTTCACATTTGGGAAAGTAGTCCCAAATACTGATTGCTTTGTACAACAGAACACAAAATTCATCAATGTGAATCAGTAGAAAATGCTTATATTTGGAAAAGTGTGTTATAGTTAACAGATCATTGGTTTAAATGACTCACTCATCTTACTAAGTGGATTTGAACAGTTTATTATCATATTAATACAGTAAATAATGCAAGTAAAGAATGAAAAAATCCTGCTCCAATTTAGCATTGCCTTTAGAATTCTCTCCTGATTCAAACTTTGTGCAATTATTAGGGATTTTGGTATTAAAGTACTGACAGCACACAGGTGTGTAGTATGTTTCTGATAAAACTCAGAAGAGCCCACAGTGTCTCATAATGAGTGTTCTGGAGAATCACAGCGCATATAGCAATGTGAGCAGATATATAAAATCAGAGGTGGAGGCAGACTGATATATCCTATAATATAAGACCTGACTCTGGGTCTCCTACAGAGGTCAAGTGAAGTGAAAACAGAACCAGGTGAACCCCTTAGACAAAACACTAGTAAATATGGCCACCCATACGTGGTCACTAAAGAAACCGTTGCATTCTCTACTGCAGCGCTTCTCAACCAGAGTGTCGCGACACACCAGTGTGTTGCCAAACAGCGGCAGGTATGTCGCATGCTACCGGTCTCCCGCTGCTCTTCCCCCTCTTCCTTCACCGAGCAAGAGGTAGGCTATCTTCCACTGCTGCCGTTGCCGCCCGGGCTATCAGCACATTCAAGCAGTGTTAGTGGAGGCTGGCAACTGCGGCTGGGACTTTTCTTCTTCCCGCACCTGCCGCCACCCTAGCCCGGAACAGGAAGTGATGTGCAGTGGGGTGCGCGGGAAGAAGAAAAAGCCGTGCTGCATGAAAAAGTAGCGGCGGCAGCCCCAAGCAAAATCAGAAGCAGCCAGAAATAATTTTTATGAGTTTTTAATTGTTGGATATTCTGTTCATAGTTGTTGTGAAACATTTATTCTGCTTATTAGTATAGTTATACAATTATTTCTATTTTGGGATATATAGCTGCTTGGCTAGTTCTGTTTTCCTAATAGGTGTATTGGTGTTTAGGGCCTGATTTAATATTTGTAGTGTTGCCTTTTCATAGGTAGGGTTGTTACTGTTTGAGTGCATTCCATAATACAAGTGTAACTATGTGCGGATTAGTTTATGTGCATTACTGCAGATCCTGGGAGTATGTTAGGTCGGTTCTGTGTATGTGACCGAGGTGAGGTATTTTACTGTATCAGTCTTATTTGTTGTATTTTCTCAAGAGGACATGCATTAGTGATAAACGGCTGTCTTTTCACAAGTAGGGCTATTGAGCCTGGTAGTTGGAGTTTGTGTTGCTGTTACTGAGATGACACTAGAACCAGAATATATTTTTTTGTAAGGTGAGTTGTACGGGGAATGTCATAATTCTGCTTTACATCCATAATTGTGGGTCGGGGGGGGGGGGGGGGTCCTGTGGATGCAAACTGTACTTTTACATTTAGCTCTATGATGGTCATGTGTTCAATGTGTCATGCATGTGAGAACCATCTGTCAGGTGTGTCCCAACAGAAAAAAGGTTGAGAACCATTGCTCTACTGTGCCTCAGTGCCTCTATTGTCCTCCCCTCTATTATAAAGCATGTCACATTTCTACACATCTGAGGAAAAACAAAGTGTACTGATAGATAATTCTGAAAATAGGCAGATAGATGTACTAGCTGAGTATGTGTTTCTGCTTAGCAGCAGGAGCATATTATAAATGTGTCCTCATGAAAATAATGAAAGTTATAATTGAGATTAACAAGAATTAATTCACAAATCTGCATTTTAAAATACAAATTGTATATTGTTGCTCTAAATATTTTACCATAACATGCACACTGGCATTATAAAAGTTACAAGTAAGTATAAACATAAACTGATCTCACCTTTCTCATACATTTCCTTGCCAAAGCTATTAGGTAAGTAGCTCTCTGAAGTTACAGTTTAACTTTATGTTTTGACTGTCAACTTTTAAGGGATGCAGTGTATAACAGTACACTGTATAGGTGAATTTATAATCTAAGTGAGACACATAGGATGAGGAGTAGGTGACCTGAATATAGATAAGTAGAAATTGGCTTTTGTTTTTTCTGTTGTACAGCACTAGATGAGAAGAAAGGTTCTGTATGTCATTACGACAATGAACCCAAGAACTTACTTAGCTTGCTTCTCTTTACCTTTCATGGTAAATAGAAAAATCTTCATTTTTAACATTAGAAAATATGAATGTAAACAACTCACGTTAAAATGAAACAGCAAACTTTCATGCTTGGATATTTACCTGTGATGTACCTTGTTGTACTCCGTGTCTGCTAGATAAATGCTGTAGGAAGAAAGAAAAGAAGTTGTTTTAGATCACCATTCATATCTTACACTTGAAATCTTGTGTTCCTGACATTTCCACTACTAGAAAAAAACATTTTGCACTTCCAGAAAAGCAGGAATATATTCCAATTTGACCTTTATTTGTCTCTTTCTTACAAATGATCATGCTCAGCCAAAGGTATAGATTCACCAGTGATTTAACGGTACTGTTATTGAGACCAAAGTGATAGTTCAAAGACTAGTGTTCTGCACTGCCAAGTATAAAACACAAGTTTCATCCCTATCTTGTCAAAATCCTTAAATACTTAGATACTCAATTTTGCAGTTGAAGTCTCATACGATTAACAAACCAGAAAAATCATAATACTATGCTATTTTATATAATAACAGATATTATATGATTTAGCCCTTTCCTAACACATTGGAAATGCTAATAGTACTTCAAGCAAAGATTAGAGGGAGCTGTTCCCGCTGGTCAGTCATGTGGGCAAATGAAGATATGCATACAAGGGTTTTGCCAAGAATATAAAATCTTTAGTTTTGTTAAAGCATTAGCCTTCCTACGAACTCACTGATTAGTCTTTTGGTTATTATTTTGGTTTTCCACTTAATCGACTCTTAGTTGCATTCAGACCAAATCTGTTTTTACATTGCAAATTTCATGATAAACAATTCTTGGATAATTGGTTCCAAACTGCATTGCATACAAAATGGATAAAATTACTTTAACAAAAATTTTTTTCCTGATATCACTGATGAATGGCAGGCCTTTACTGATATGGTAGAGAGAAGTGTTTGTTTGTTTTTTAATAATAATAATAATAATAATAATATAATTTCTTTTATTTACAACCAGCAGTAAATGTACTCTCAAATGTCATCAGACAATAATAGGATTTGATGTATCAGTGATAACCTTTCTCCACCTGCCAGAAACCCTTGCCCCTCCACCAACCCCATCCCCAAGCATGAGAATGACAATAATAAAACAGTACAATCATCAGGTTGGCAAGCCAAAACACCATCTCTAACAGAAAAACTATTTATGAAGCACATTTCTATAACTTTAAAAGATAAGCCTCCCAAGAGCTTGCAAATTTCACCAAGGCATCATGTTTAAGTGCAGTTTGTTTCCCTATATAAAAGTCAGTACTAAGTTGCTGATATACTACTGGTAATTCTAGAGTAAAGGGCTTCTTCCAAAAGGCTGCCAGTGAACATCCTGCTGCAATAATAATCTGCAAAATAAAAACATTTAACAAGGCCTTAACTTTTAAGAATAGGAAGACCCAAAAGAAACAATTTGGGATCCTGTGGAATCAAAACATGGGTAATATCACTTATCAAAGCAATAATCGAATCCCAAAATTTTTGAACACGAGGTCAGTCCCACCAAATATGACAGAGAGAACCAACCCTCCACACTAGAGCCAGCACTCCTCCATAGCATCTGGATATATTTTATGCAGATTATTTATCTGGAGTAAGATACCACCTAAATAATAACTTGTGTCCATTGTCCACCAATACTGAAGGAAAAGAACATCATCCCACTGACAAAAAAATAAATCTCAGGTATTTTTCTCTAGCAATTTCCATGTCAAAAAATGCCAAGGCTTAGCAGCTAAATCCTCATTCAATAAAATATAAGGTTTACAAATTGTCCCCCTAATACTACAGGCTTTATCTCAATATCCTTTAAATAAAGTTTTCCTTCTCAAAAGGTCAGCTTTAATCCTTTTTTAGTCCATAAGATGTTTCAACTGTAAAAACAGAAACTTATCTTTGACCGTTAGTAAAACTTATCCATAAGAGCTTCAAAGCTCAGCAATCCTGCAGCCCCCACGCCTGACACAGTTGAGTGAAACTAGGCCAAGTTGAAACTCCTTATTAGATCTCAAAGGAGTCTTTAAAAAGACATTTCTATCCTCCACCAACAAAGGTTTCCACTTATCCGACAATTTTATAGTGAGGAGAGTAAAAGACAAGAGAAGGGGAGGGAACACACTTGACATCTTAGGAAGCCTTAAGAATGCTGAAATAAGCACCTACCCAGCAATAGTCTGTTCAATTTGGACCCAGTGAGGCCAATATTCAAAATGCATTCAGCATGATTCAGCCACATAAGTGGGATTTATGCAGCTAAGTAGCGGCCGCTGACTATGCGCCTACGTTCAGCAACTGCTGCTTAAGTCTCTTATATAGCTAAAAGTTAGCCGTTAGCCACATAACTTGTGGACATGTAGTGGGTAGATCGGGGCAGAACAAATTAGCCTGTGGAGCTCCTTAACCTGCATGGCTACTGCTGCACGGAAAAAAGAAGACTGAAGGGGGACCCCTGCTGGCTGTAGGTTTAGTGCCATGCTGGGCATGCCCAGTAGGTGCCAGTCAAAGTTCTAGAAACCCATAAGTGAGGACTACTTATCCTGTGAGAAAAGGTAATACCCAGAATAGTAGAGGGAGGTACGAGACTAGACCTTGCTGCAGGGATAAGATCTGTTGATCTTGGAAATGGCATTGGCCTAGCAGTGGGTGGGGGCAAAGAAGGAAGCCAGGTTCCCTCACAGCAAATAATGACATTACCCGAACCTGAAATATTAAATGTAATCTGGAAAGCTCTCCAATCCCTAGAAAAAGCAATCTTGGGATTAACTAAAGATGTTATTGAAGTTATGCAACAAGTCAAGAATAATGCTATTGAAATAAAGGCACAGAAAAATAAAATTGAGAGACTGGAAGAAAGAGTAACAGAAGTTGAGAAATCAAATACAACAATAATTCAAAATGATATGGAAGTGAATAAAAGACTGGAAAAAATTGAAAATGCATTGAGAGCTTACAACCTAAGATTCCTAAACTTTCCAGTTCTGAAGAATATTCCTCCGATACAATTATTTAGGTTGTATGTCTCTCAAATACTAAAGATTCCAGAAGAATTAAAACCGGTGATATCAAAGGCATATTATTTATATCCTACTGAATAGAGAAAAGAGAATGTACAACAACAAGATATACCTTATTTAACTACTCTTTTGAACTCATCACAGGACTTGATAGTATCATGTCGCAGACCCTTTCTAGTAACGTTTACATTTCTTATGGATAAAATAATATCTTCAAGCATTATTTTAGAAATAGCCAGATGTTATTTTTTGGTCAAAAAGTATGGTGCTACCAAGATTTAGTGAAACAAACTCAACTGAGAAGAAAACCCTTTTTGGAGATGAGAGGAGAGGCTGTGCAGAAAGAAATAACTTTTAAACTGCAATTTCCATGTAAATGTTGTTTAATGTATCTGTTGCAACTGTCCCTTCCCGACGGCTTCATTCTGCCTACCTTTCTTTCTTTGCTCCTCCTCTTGCTGCGGATGGATGCCGGGCTACCGCGGCGTCTGCTTGTTGCTCTCTCCGGCATCCCCCGACTGGCTCCCTGGCGATTGATATAGGCCACCATCGTTGGGTTGTCCAACATCACATGAACCGCTTGATTCCACAGCCTGTGGCTGAACTGCAAGCATGCCAGCTGTACCGCCTGGGCCTCCAGGTGATTGATGTTCCAGTGAGACTCTTTGGAATTCCAGTGCCCCTGGGCAGTTAACACCAGACAGTGAGCCCCCCAACCATGGAGACTCGCATCTATCATGAGTACCAACCAGGCCGGAGAGGACAAGGGAACTCCCTTTCTCAGATGATCTTCCTGCAACAACCACTGGAGGTTAGAGCAGATTTCCATCGGCAGATGGAGCTGAAACTCATAATCCTGAGAATGCGGGTTCCAACGAGAGACCAGGGAGTGCTGAAGAGGACGCATATGTGCCCTTGCCCATGGCACCACTTACAGGGTAGCTGCCATCAAGCCGATCACCTGTAGGTAGGACCACACCGTCAGGCATATGGTGTTCATCAACTGAAACACTTGAGACATCAATCTCCAGATCCGAACTTCCAGTAGGAAAACTCTGTCCTGTCCCGTGTTGAACAGAACCCCCATATACTTCAATGACTGGGAGAGTTGAAGATTGCTCTTGGACAGATTCACCACACAACCAAGCTCCTGCTCCTCTCTTCCTGAGACTTGGCTTGAATCAGCCAGTCGTCCAAATATGGGTGCACCAGGATTCCTTCTTTTCGCAAGGCCGCCACTACCACCACCACCAAAATCTTGGAAAATGTTCTGGGAGTGGTAGCTAGACCAAAAGGCAATGCCCAAAACTGATAATGGCACCCCAACACCGCAAGCATAGAAAGCGTTGGTGTTCCAATCGGATGGGAATAAGGTAAGCCTCTGACACATCCAAGGAGGTCAGAAATTCCCCCATCTGCACCGTCATTATTATAGAGCGTAAGGTTTACATTCGAAAATGAGTCACCTTCAAGTGACGGCTGACCCTCTTGAGATCCAAAATGGGACAAAAGGAGCCCTCCTTCTTGGGCACAAAGCAAATGTTCCTTACCTGTAACAGGTGTTCTCACAGAACAACAGGATGTTAGTCCTCACATATGGGTGACATCACAGGATGGAGCCCAATCACGGAACACTTCTGTCAAAGTTTCCAGAACTTTGACTGGCCCCTACTAGGCATGCCCAGCATGGCACTAACCCTGCAGCCAGCAGGGGTCCCCCTTCAGACTTGTTAAAAAACTACAGAAGTTCACTACTTTGCGATTTTGAGGTGACACAAAGAGGTCTATTTGAGGATAACCCCATTGTTGGAAGATCGAGTTCGCTACTGAGGGGTTTGAGGGACCACTCGTGCAGTTGAAAGGTGCGACTCAGCTTGTCTGCCAACACATTGTCCACTCCCGGCAAGTAGGTGGCCCTGAGGTACATCGAGTGGGAGAGGACCTCCGCCCATATCTGCGCAGCTTCCTGACACAGAAGGTAGGAGCCCGGCCTCCCTGTTTGTTGACGTACCACATGGCCACCTGGTTGTCCATCTGGATCAGGATGACTTGATTGGAGAGGCGATCCTGAAATACCCTGAGAGCATATCTGATTGCTTGCAGCTCCAAGAAATTTATTTGGTGTTTGGCTTCCTCTGGAGACCAAGAGCCTTGTGTCTGCAGATCGGCCACGTGGGCTCCCCAGCTGAGGTTGGAAGCATCGGTGGTGAGAATTATTTGAGGGTCTGGAGCCTGGAAGGGCAAGCCTTTGAGGGTCTGGAGCCTGGAAGGCCAAGCCTTGGAGGAGATTGACCTGATTTCTCCACCAGACGAGAGACTGACAGAGTGAGTCGGTTACGTGGACAATGGTCGACAGGGGCTGAATGGATTGAGTCCATTGTGACCTTAGAATCCACTGCATGACTCTCATGGCGGCCATTGGGGTGACCTGGACTGAGGACGCCATGTGTCCCAGGAGGATGAGAAAGTGGTGTGCAGTCATGGAGTGCTGAGACTGCAGCTGGTGTACAAGAGACACGAGAGAGAGAGAGAGCTCCCTGTCGAGGATTTGTCATAGTTGAGGAGAAATCAGAGTGAAATTAGAGTGTGTAAAGTAAGATGTAGGGATGACAGAGCAGCTTGCTGAGTGGGAGCCCTGATTAACCAATCGTCTAGATAGGGGTAGACATGAACACCTTGAGTCCTGAGGAAGGCTGCAACTATGACAAGGCATTTTGTGAAGACTCGTGGTGCATATGTGAGGCCGAATGGAAGCACTCGGTACTGATAGTGCTTGGGGCCTACTAGAAACCTCAAGTATTTGCGATGAGATGGAATTATCTCAATATGAGTGTATGTGTCCTGGATGTCTAGAGAGCAGAGCCAGTCTCCTCTTTGTAGAAGCGGAAGAAGAGAGCCCAAGGTTACCATTTTGAACTTCTCTCGGTGGAGATACTTGTTGAGGGCACATAGATCCAGAATTGGAGAAATGCCTCCCGATTTTTGGGGGATTAGAAAGTACCGGGAATAGAATCCTAGGCCTTGTTGGGAATAGGGCACTAGTTCTATTGCCTTGGACTGGAGGAGGAGGGAGACCTCCTGTTCCAGAAGGATAGAGTGATCGGATGTTCTCCACGTCGGTAGAGGTGGGGAGTCCAGTGGAATGGAGAGAAAGTTCAGACGATAACTATGAGCGATTATCGCTAGGACCCACTGGTCTGAGGTGACTGAGTGCCACCTGTTGTTGAAATGGCACAATCAACCTCCCACTGGTATGTGGGACAATGGAATCTGGCTGATGCTCTCTATGCAGGAGTCAAAAACCGGAAGCAGGGCCCGGCTGAGGAGCTGCTTGCGGTTTTTGTTTTCATATCTGACGAGACTGGGCTTTTTGAAACGGTCTATGGTCTTGTAGAACGGGTTCTAGTTCGTGGCGGGTAGGACTTCTTCGGGCGGAAGAATGACTTCTGTCCTTTTGGAAGGGCAGTTTTTTTTTAGAGTACTCAGAAGGCATCAGAGAGAGCTGTCTTAGGGTCTCATGATGGTCCTTGAGTTCTGCCACCGTTCGTTGAATCTGCTCGCCAAGCAGATTAGCTCCTACGCAAGGCAGGTCAGATAATCTGTCTTGTACTTCAGGGCGAAGGTTGGAAGTCTTGAGCCAGGCCCATCGTCTTGCCGAGATAGCAGCTGCAGATACCCTGGTAGCAGTGTCAAAGATATCGTAAGATGATCTGATTTCATGCTTGCCTGCCTCAAAACCTTTGTTTACTAGAGTTTGGAGTTGCTCTTGAAATTGCTGAGGTAGGGAGTCTGTTAAGTCTTGTATCTGCTTAAATAAGACCCTATTATATTGGGTCATATAGAGCTGATAAGAAGCAATTCTGGAGATGAGCATTGGTCCCTGGAAGACACGGCGATCAACGTTATCTAGAAATTTCTATTCCTTGCCTGGGGGAAAGGAAGTGTGAAGTTTTGATCTCCTTGCTCTTTTCTGGGCAGATTCGACAACCACAGATTGGTGATCCAATTGAGGTTTGCGAAAGCCTGGAGCTGAATGAACGAGATAAGTGGTGTCAGCTTTCCTGTGGACAGGAGCAACAGAGCCAGGATGTTCCCAGTTTTTTTTAGGAGATCCAGAAGAACTTGGTGGATAGGGATGGAGGTTATTTCCTTGGGAGTATCCAGGAATTGTAACAGCTCCATCATTTGATGCCTGTCATCTTGTTCAGTCTGCAATTGGAAGGGAACCAATTCAGACATCTCCTTCACAAAATTTATAAAGGAAAGGTCCTCTGGAGGAGAATGCTTTCTTCTTTCAGTAGGTGAAGGTGGTGAAGGCAAATCATCGGTGTCTGAAGAATCATCAGTCCAGGTGTCACAGGGATCAGCACCTGCTCCTCTAGGGACTAGAGGAGGACGGGGCGGTGGGATCCCTGAAGGTCCTGGTCGAGGCTCCAAAGGACTCAAAGGAATAACTGGAGGCACCGATGAGGGCATCGAAGACACCTGTGCAGGCATCGATGGATGGTGGTGCCGATGGACGCGTTGGCACCGATGGGTGGATCGTGGCACCGACGGACGTATCGGCATCGACGGCTGAGGCATCAGCAGAACTCCCGATGGAGGGATGTGGAACAGTGTTTCTCCTCCCGATGACAAAGCAAGCGGGGAGAGCATCGGAGCCATCGGAGCCATCGGTGACCTGATGTCCACCAGTAGAAAAGCGGCCAAAAGCGCTTCCATTCTCGACAGCAGTGGTGCCAATGCTGCTGGAATCGGGTCAGTGGTCGGTTCCGCAATCGGTACCGGTGTCGGAGGAACCTGGAATAGATGCATCGCCTTGGCGATGTTCTCCTGAACCATTCGGTCCAGTTCTTCTCGGAGACCTGGAGCAAGCAGCCCCGGCTCCGGAACAGAAGAAGGAGGCAGAGGCATAGCCAGAGGGACCACAGTTAAAGGCGGAGTCGCGGCTCCCGATACCCTGTCGGGTGAGGGTTGCCTTGGTGACCCGGTTGCCGAAAAGGTCGGTGCCTTTTCTGGACGGGGCTTCTTCGACGGCGGCTTGGATGATGGTGAGGTCGATGATATCGCTCCCTCAATGGTCCGAGACGTTCGATGCCGGTGGCGATGTTTATCTCTACGATCCCCTCGGTCCTGAGGGGGAGGAGAGGGTGTCAAAGGCCGAGAAGTCGTCGATGCCGGACGATCACCGGCCAGAGTTCGATGCTGGCGCGAAGATGACAGTGCCGGTTCTGATGACGTCGATGCAATTGACGGCATCAGGGTTTGAGCACGGAAGAGAAGTTCCATTTTCTCCATTCTAGCCTTGCGACCTTTTGGTATCATAAGGGCACATTTGGTGCAGGTTAGGACATCGTGCTCACATCCGAGACACATTACACAGACTTTGTGAGGGTCTGTGATAGACATGGTGCGATTACAGTCTGCGCACCAGCAGAACCCCGACGCCATGGCCATGAAAAAATTGAGCCGCAGTAAGGTCGACGGCCAGTAGGCCACGAGGGCCAAACTCGACGGTAATCGACGGAAAACGGGTAAAAAAACTTACTGGAGTACCGCAGCTTGAAAAAGTTGAAGGAGGGACCCCTGTGGGGTAAATTAATTTTTAGTAATCCCGTGAGGAAAATTCCTGTCAGGAATCTCTGCAGGGCTCCTTAACTGCGTGGCTACTGCTGCGCGGAAAAAAGAAGACTGAAGGGGGACCCTGCTGGTTGAAGGGTTAGTGCCATGCTGGGCATGCCCAGTAGGGGCCAGTCAAAGTTCTGGAAACTTTGACAGAAGTGTTCCGTGATTGGGCTCCATCCTGTGATGTCACCCATATGTGAGGACTACCATCCTGCTTCTCCTGTGAGAACAAAAGAAATGGAATATCGCCCCAATAACTTCTTGAGACATGCGCACCAGAACCACAGCCCTCAGTCTGAGCAGCCTTTGAAGCATGAACTCCACTGCCTGCTTCTTCTGCAGGGAGTGGCAAGGGGATACCATGAACATATCCTGAGGAATACTGTGAAATTCCAGTGCATACCCTTTGCGTATCACCTCCACGACCCATTAGTATGACATGATCTCGACCTACCTCCAATAAACGAGAGACAACCCCCATTTCCTGTTCCAAAAGGTGGGTCGGCAAACCTTCATTGGGAAGCTCAGGAAGGTCCATCACCTGAGCCCGTTCCTCTTGGGCTGCCGGGGACGAAAGGACCGAGACCTACCAAAAGGCCGAGTCCGCTCAAAGGTCATCCCTCTGTAGGGACAAAAATGCCTGGAATGCCAGAAACGACCCCTCATACCAAAGAGGCACTGTAACTGTTTCTTATTCTCCATCAACTGAGGCACCGGAGACTTGCCCCACTTACTGGCCAGTTTCTCCAACTCGCTCCCAAACAAGAGCAAGCCTTTAAAGGGAATCTTGGTAAGACTGGCTTTGGAAACTGTGTCAACTGACCAATTTCACAATCAGAGTTGACACCTGGCTGCTATCACCGAAGCTATTCCTCTGGCCGAGGTCCGGACCAAATCACAGCCTATGTCTGCTAAAAAGGTGGCCGCAGGCTCCATAACCGCTCTTGAATTCCCTCCAGACTCATCAACCTGCTGAGAGAGAAACAGACAAGATCTCGCTTCTAGGGCACAACAGGAGGCAATCTGTAAATTCATTGCTACTGCCTCCAAGGCTTGCTTAAGAATAGCCTCAATCCTTCTATCATGTACATCCTTCAAGGCTGCTCCTCCCTCTATGGGATATTCATCCGCTTAGACAAGGCACATATTAGACCATCCACTTTGGGAAAATGCTCTCTCACAGCCGGATCCAAGGGTTACAGGCCTTCCAATGTCTGACCTTTAAAATTTGCCTCTGGGGCATCCCATCCCAGGTCAATCAATTCCTGGATGGTATCCATCACCGCGAAAAAACAAGAGGCTTTACATACGGAAACCAAAATGGGATTCTTCCTCAGCTCTGACATAGTATCCAAACCAGGAACATCCAGCTGTTCCAAGATCTGGGAAATCAGGGACGGCAATTCATCTCTATGAAAGAACTACAACATGGTTTGATGTAGTTCCAGCCCTGGAGGAATTTCCCCATCTTCCAGGGAATCAGGATCAACCTCATCATCAGTGCCATCCAGATTCCTTTCAGGAATACCCGCAGGGAGTGGAGGCAAGCCCCGGCGCTTAAGCCTAGGACTGGAAGAGGGAGGAGCCACTGGCTGAGGGTCCAACTGGACAGAAATGATGGAAGCAGAGGACTGCACCTGAAGAAAGGCTTGTAAGCCTTGAAAAAATTCCACCCAGGAAAAAGCAGCCAGGTCAAGACCAAGCCCAGAAGGAACTGGAGCTGGTCCCACAGAACTGCCCTCACCAGCGGAGGAGCCAGTCAAGGGATAACCAAGATCTGGCGTCCCCCAAGTCAAGGCTGTGACCAAGCCATCATCAGAATTGGAAGAGCTAGGCTTAGCAAAATCCGAGGAAGACAACTCTCCCTGAGCATGTGAGCAGTGCTGACACAGGTTAGAAGTCAGATCAGGCTGAGAAACCTTAATATGACAGGCAACACTAATGCTTAGGCTTCTTGCTTACTGGCACCATCGCTGCAGTAAATATGCATTCAAAACATGCATTTCAAAAATGAAATGCACCCAAAAAATAAGCGCGGCAAGGTACACAGACAACCTCTATGTCAAGTTAAGTGCGTAAAAAGGTTTGTGCACGTAAAATGAGCGCACAATGCATTCGCAGACCTGACACACTGCGTACACCGACAGCCTATAAAGGGCAACAGAACATGCACAAGAACGTGCAAAAATGGCCGCCGCAGCCTACCACGCGGCATTCAAGAAAAAAGCCTAAGTGCGGGGCCTAGCCCACCAGAATCTGCTCAACTCGCCAGGCTGCCCAGTTCCCCCAAAGGAGCAGGAATGAACGTCGGCACAGCGTGCTTAGAATGGAGACCAGAGGAAGTCCTGAAACCCCTCTGTCTCTGATTCAAGTAAAACTGTCTCCTTTTTTTCTTTTAAACCTTAGCTGAGCTAAGCACTTACCTGCTGAGTACAGAGATAGTTTCCGGCTGCTGGGGGAGAGGGCATCTGCCGTCACTGCCACGCTCGGCCTCCTGCACCCCCTACCTTTCAGCTGAACTAGCAGCTAAGTCCATGCTGGGAAACCCAGCTACCGAACTAAGACACACCTTTGAGGAACCATGGAAATCGCCTCAGGAATTCTCAACTGGGAGAGGAACCTTTAGGTATTAACGCAGAAGAGAGGGGCTTTCTTTTCCTTAAGTTAGAATTTCAAATTTCTCCTTTCAAACAGTTCAAAGCAATCCCCATAAGGAGATGCACGTCTACCATCTGCACGAGACAGAGAAGACAGGCAGACTGGGTTATATATACTGTGACATCAGCTTGCTCCATCTCCATTTGCTGGCAGGGATGCATAAACCCACTGGTCCTGAATCCATCTGTCTACATGCTAAAAAATATTTTATTAGGAAAGGAGCAGGGAAGGAAGAGTTGGGAGGTGTAAATTTATGGTATTGCTCTCTTTTCCTAACCTGTGCCTTATTACAGTTTTTAAATATAGAATTTTGGTAGGTGAAAAAGTAACTGATCATATCAAGCCAATTCTACATCAGCTTCACTGCCTCTCAGAAGACAACAGGATACAATTTAAACTCTCTGCTTTGTCTTCAAATGCTTGAATTAAAACTCCCCAGAATAACTCTCCTAATTTATCTCTCTTACATGCCCTCAAGGAAACTCTGGTCCTCCCAAATGACTCTTCTTTCCTATCCTCTGTTGACTGTAGCTAGATTTTCCTGTATAAGATTCCACGTTTTCAGATGTTATGCACCAAAGTACCACCACCTCTGTGCCTGGAGTCATGCTACCTTAAGTTCAGAAGAAAAGCAAAAGCATGGCTTTTCAGCCAGGCCTTTGCCGAGATCCACATTTTCCCTCCCCAAGTATCAGAACTCCTGACAAGGGACCGTATTATACACAACAGGAATACAACTAGATCTTGAAACTATTCACAAATTGGTTTCCTATGGTTCAATTGCTACTCTAATTCAAATTCTGATTTGACTGTAAGCTGTTCAAATGCCTCTGTTCATTTAAATTTATTGTAATCCACCTTGAGACCAACTGAGGGAAAAGGCAGAATATCAAATGCCCATAAACAAACACATGCAAGTTGTTTGTTTGGTTTCATTGTGTTTTTGTTTTGGTTTTTTTTTTAGGACTAGCAGGTTAGACATGTTCAAAATGAATAATAGGAAACATGTTGTAATGTATTGCAGTGTGACAGTCCCAAAACAAGGACAATTCTTAAAGCAAGTTTTCCATTACTTGCCTCCAAATCTGTCTATATGCAACTGAAGATAGAAAAAGGAGATCAGGGACTAAGGGTTATGATATTAAGCTGGAGAAAAGAAGACTCAGAGGAAATATTTATTTACTGGGATTGTGGTAGATGGCTGAAAATCCTACTAGCAGAAATGGTAATAACCAAAACCATGACAGAATTCAAGAATGCTTAGGACACACATAGAGGGCAATGGGACAATCAGGGAAAGAGGCAAGATAAAAAAAAAAAGGCGGTGTCTGGGTATTGGTTCATAAATAGAAATGCATATGTCCATCTACCTAGATTTGTACAGGACCATAAAGTGGAGATGACAAAGTAGAGATGCACAGAGTAGAAATATGATTGTGACAAACTAGCAGGAGAGTGGCTATGGCTGACCACCACAGAGTGAACATAAGGCTTTGGTAGGCATGAAACAGGTGTCTAATCACTTAACAGAAAAACCGATAAGGACCAATTTCCTGAAAACTCATCAAATTTATACAGTTAACAGACCTTTTAGCACAATAAGAACTAGCAAGGCTGATGAGCAGAATCTTGGCTACCCGATGGGGTAAATGATCCTTATCTACCTGCATGCACATTGTATTACTGTGAGGCCCTGTTGGATAGTTCTTGCCTCTCACCAGCAGAGGGCCTTGGAGGGCCTCTTGGATAACTTGGATAGTCCTCTCAGCCCTATGGCCCTGGCTCACAGTTCCTGCTGATGGCCATCTTGTTCCTTTTTGGATAGTTATAATCCAGGTTCCAGGTCTGTTCTTTTCAGGGCTTGATCCTAGACGTTGTCCTAAGTTTCATGTTCCTGTTTACTCCTAGTTTGCTTTGTGAATCCAGTGCTTCTCTTTGCTCCTAGACTGCATCATGTACCCAGTGTTCTTGTTTGGTCCGTATTTGCTTCGTATATCTAGTTCTCCTAAAGTGCTCCTACATTGCTTCTGAGGGCACCTTCATGTCTCTTGGTTTTTCTGCATGGCCCTGTCTTGCTTCTTTGGATGCCTTCATATTTGAGTTCTACATTTCCTTAGTGTGTGCCTTGTGTTTCCTTTTGTATCTGTCCAAGTCCTGCCAGCCACTAGCACCTGAGGGCTCAACACGAAGGGAAAGAAGCCACTGCAGCAGAAGACACCATGCCCCTACTCCAGTTAGAACCCGCCAGTCTCGCCTTGCCAGTGCACTGCAGACACTTAGATTTGGGGTCATACCTCTGGCTGACTACATCATCACAATTACTCTATATGATACTACTGCAAAAGCAATACATTACTCACCAAAAAGAAGAAACAAAACTCCAGACAACAAACTCTCAAAAGCAAAAAAGGGAAAACCAATATAATTCACTCAAAACCACCTGCATATGAAACACAAAAATCTGATGGGAGAAAGTTTCAAACCTCTTACAAAAAAAACAAAAACAAAAAAAAACCTTTTAAGGAAAAAAAGTTTTATAAAAATGTAATAAAGAAAACATGTTTAAAGGAGGATCATATTCATAAACATTTATGCACTTATTCCACTGCTTGCTTTATTGTAATCATTTACCCCTGCTTCAAAAAGCATCATTTATTTATTTTTTTATTTAAATTCAGTCTTTCAGGCACTTCGTAGCGGATTACCTTCAGGTATCTCCCAGTCCCCCAAAGAGCTTGAAATCTAAGGGCCTGATTTACTAAGGCTTTTCTCCCATTCTGTGTCTATGGACAAAATGCTTAGTAAATGAGACCCTAAATCTAGTTCTTATTTCTATTACATTTTAAAATGTTATTCTATTCTTTTAATGATTATATTTTAATAAGAGCCTAAATTTAACCTGTCTTCATCTCCTGCTGTGTCTAATTTTCAAAGCCTTGTTCTGTGGTGGTCCCGCTACACAAAAGTGGAAACAGAAAGGAGGCTGGAAACCTTAGGCTCATTAGTCTAACCTCGGTGGGGAGAAAATTAATGGAGTCTCTGTGAAAGGAAAGGATAGTGGACTATTTACAATCCGGTGGGTTGCTGGACCAGAGGCAGCACAGATTTACCAGGGGAAGGTCTTGTCAGACAAATCTAATTGAAATTATTTTTGATTGGATGACTAAAGAATTGGATCAAGGACGAATGCTCAATCTAATATACTCAGATTTCAGCAAAGCTTTTGATGCAGTCCCACATAAGAGGCTCATGAATAAAATGAGAAGTTTGGGACTTGGTGCCAAGGTGATGGAGTGGATTACATAATGGTTAACTGGCAGCAGACGGCATATACTGGTAAATGGAACCTATTCTGAAGAAAGAATAGTTTTAAATGGAGTGCCACTGGGATCAGTTTTGGGACAGGTTCTGTTTAATATCTTTCTGAGAGACATTGTGGAAGGCACAGAAAGTAAAGTTTATCTATTTGCGGATGATACTAAGATCTGCAACAGAGTGGACATGCCTGAAGTAAGAGAGAATGAAAAGTGATTTAAGAAAGCTTAAAGAGTGGTCAAAGTCTTGGCAGCTGGGATTCAATGCCAAGAAGTGTAGAGTGAGGCATCTGGGGTGCGGCAATCAAAAAGAGCTGTATGTGATATGGGGTGAAAGTCTAATGTGCATGCACTGGGAGAGGGATCTAAGGGTAACAGTGTCTGGTGATCTGAAGGGAGCAAATCAATGTGACAAGGCTATAGCTAAAGCCAGAATAATTCTGGACTGCATAGAGCAAGCAATAACTAGTAAGAAAAGGAGGTGGGAGGTTTGCAAGCGAAGGATACAAGGGTGAGAAACGCTTGCCCTGTGAACATTTCCCCACAGTATAATTACCTTTGAGAGCTTCTTGTTTGGGAACTTTACCGCGACTCCTACCAGCTGTCGCTGACGTCATTGGAGGAGGGGCCGGTAAGGGTCAAAACCGGAACCCCCTACGGCAAAGTTTGAGGTTTGCAAGCGAAGGATACAAGGGTGAGAAACGCTTGCCCTGTGAACATTTCCCCAAAGTATAATTACCTTTGAGAGCTTCTTTTTCGGGAACTTTACCGTGACTCCTACCAGCTGTCGCTGACGTCATTGGAGGAGGGGCCGGTAAGGGTCAAAACCGGAACCCCCTACGGCAAAGTTTGAGGTTTGCAAGCGAAGGATACAAGGGTGAGAAACGCTTGCCCTGTGAACATTTCCCCAAAGTATAATTACCTTTGAGAGCTTCTTTTTCGGGAACTTTACCGTGACTCCTACCAGCTGTCGCTGACGTCATTGGAGGAGGGGCCGGTAAGGGTCAAAACCGGAACCCCCTACGGCAAAGTTTGAGGTTTGCAAGCGAAGGATACAAGGGTGAGAAACGCTTGCCCTGTGAACATTTCCCCAAAGTATAATTACCTTTGAGAGCTTCTTCTTTGGGAACTTTACCGCGATTCCTACCAGCTGTCGCTGACGTCATTGGAGGAGAGGCCGGTAAGGGTCAAAACCGGAACCCCCTATGGCACACCGTCGAAGCCGCACGCGCCAAAGGGGCGCGCGGCTTTGTCAGGAGAAGAAGCTTTCTGAACTTTGTTTTTCCTATGCTGAACCTCAGAAAATAAGAATGTAAGTACATCTCAAATTAATTTCTACGTTTTTCAAACCTCCATTTAAGACATTGAATCGAGAAACTGTGACATAAAGTTTGGCAAGTACTTACGAATATCCCCCATACCAAGCGGAAGGCCCACATAAGGGAGGCAGCAACCTCGTCTCCCATGCAAGGTCAGTCCCAGCCTCAAATATCTACTTTTTTTATGTCAGCAACAGGATTAAACCCGGAGGACATGGCCAATTGGGGAGACAGATTTGGAGCGAGAGTCAGTCTCCCCGGCCGAAGCCATCTCATTGAGCCCCGGGGCTCCCAGTATACCCACTCCACCTGTTTCATCTAAAGGGAAGGATGCTTTTTTGGCCCTTGAGCCAATTGACATCGCTAACCCGGGAGGGGAGATAAAGGACTTATAAAAAAAAAAAAATAATAATAATAATAATAATAACTGCAAAAGGAAGTGAAGAGGTTAAGCTTAAAACAGATGTGATTATATCTTCTTCTGTCTCTGAAGTAACAATGGATGTTATATGGGCTGCTATCAAATCTCTAGAGAAAGCAATAATAAATTTAACAGCAAAATATGAAGATAGCCAGCAAAAATTTGTAGAGATGGGAAAAATAGTGAATACTAATAAAGAAAAAATCGAAAAACAAGAAGGAAGAATTTCTAAAATTGAACATATCCAAAAAAATTTAATTAAATCAGAGAGTTTAAATAAAAAACGGTATGAATATATGGAAAACAATTTAAGGTATTCAAATTTAAGAATATTGAATTTTCCCTATCAAAAGGTAATAGCCCCTAAAGAGATGTTTAATGAATATCTAAAGCAAATATTAAAGATACCAGAACAGGCTATGCCAGCTATTGGAAAAATTTATTATATTCTTAAAAAAAAACTTAAAAAAGGATAGTCAGCCAGAGCAATCCATTGATTTGTCAGGTATTATAGAAATGTCATCTGAGACAGAAATATCGGAGAGTGAAACTGTTTGTCTCTTTTATATTTCCCCCAGAAAGGGATACAATACTCAGGTTATTTTTATGAAATAGAGAGCTGAAATTTCATGGTCAGCAAATCTGGGTATACCCCGATTTATCAAGAGCAACACAAATTAGGCGGAAAGAATTTCTGGGTTTAAAAAGTGAGTGCTTGCTAAGAGGGATAAAGTATTATCTTCGATATCCGTGCAAGTGCGAAATATGGCATGAAGACAAAAAATGTCTTTTCTATGAAGTCACTGTGTTGCAAGCATTTCTAAAATCACATCCTGTAAAAGCAGTTAATGTGGAGAACTAATTATAATATATAATTATAATGTATTTCTTATAAATTTTCTTCAAATACTCGCTTAATAATGGGATTCAATGTCTTATAATTTCTTATATTGTTTTTCTAAATACTGATTGGAAAAAATAATTATAGAGTAAATATTATATTAGAGGATAAGATGATAAATGTCTCAGTATGATATATTGTTTGTTATTATAATCAGTAATAATCAATAAAGAATTTAAAAAAAAAAAAGAAAAGGAGGTGATAATTTATTTATTTATATATTTTTAATTTTTATATACCGAGGCTCTTGTATGAAATACAAATCACTCCGGTTTACATAGAACAGTGAAACGCCCAAAAAATGGGTGGGGGGCTTTACATGGAACTTGATAATGCCCTTATACAGGTCCTTGGTGAGGCCTCACCTGGAGTAGTGTGTTCCTTTCTGGAAACCATATCTCAAAAAGGACAGA
The DNA here is from genome assembly GCF_901001135.1 of Rhinatrema bivittatum. Lineage (NCBI taxonomy): Eukaryota > Metazoa > Chordata > Amphibia > Gymnophiona > Rhinatrematidae > Rhinatrema > Rhinatrema bivittatum. Next base: position 202,089,536 of record NC_042618.1, on the reverse strand, counting down.
GACAGGATGGGTGATCAAAATGGTGTGGGGTATGTATGAGAAGACTTACGAGGAGAGGCTGAAGGATCTAAATATGTAAATACCCTGGAGAAGAGGAGGTGCAGGGGAGATATGATACAGATCTTCAGATACCTGAAAGGTTTTAATATGCATGAACGTCAAACCTTTTCTGTTGGAGAGCAGACAGTACATCTAGGTTTCACGAAATGAAACTCTATGGGGAAGACTTGGAACCAACATAAGGAAATAATTTTTCACAGAGAGAGTGGTGGATGACTGGAATGACCTTCTGGAAGATGTGGAGAGGACAAAATTAATAAACAAATTCAAAAAGGCATGGGATAAACATTGTGGATCCCCAAAGACTAGAGCATGGAAATGAAGAAAAGGGTGTATGGGGGTAACCTGCATGGAGCAGCAGTTGCCATCCTTAATCAATTAGCTTTCAATATTTTGACATAATTGCAGCATCGCTGTCTGCTTCAACGGCAGGGGTAAAACAGGAATTGGATTCAGATGACAGCCAACACTGGGCCCTGACTTTTACAGTCCAGGATACTTTTACACAGACATTAGGGAAAAAGTGCAGGACTGCTTCTACAGCAAGTCTCAAAGCAAAGCGCATTCAACCAGCATTATCTAAATTATCAAGAATGCTCATCCTATAAAAATGTTGCTATTAATATTAATACCCTTAACATATAGCTTGGGGGCAATCTGCATGGATTGGTAGTTACTACTATAAGATACTTGCTGGGTAAACTGGATGGACTATTAGGTCTTTTTCTTCCATCATTACTATGTTACTATGTCATGTTACTATGTATAGGTTTAATCTGAAATTGATCCTGTTTCTCTATTTATGGTATAAGGTACAGTATTAAAAAATAGTAATCCAGAGATAAAGATGCCAAGATCAATCAGATATTCACTTTGCTAAATATGATCCCCTCCTGTTCATCTAAATGTTTTGTTTGAGCAACGCAAAAAGCAGAAGTGAGTGCAAAGTGGTGGTTAATGAGCTGAGAGAGAGTTAAACGTTAATGACCTTGTTCTCTCATCAGGCTGGGTAAATTGAACAAATTCTTGCACGCTCTTGATCCTAATATATAGAGGAATAAACAGCATGGACCAATCTAAAGAGCCATGCAGCTGAAACTAGAAAATTGTATCTGTTGATTATTACTCCCTACTACTCTTTCAACAAGAGTGCACTTTTAAATTCATTTCCATTAGAGGTTTTCACAATGAAATAGAGAACCCTGGAAAAAGATATTTTAGGGCAATAGCTTCCATCATGGCACTCAGTCAGCAGTTGTTAGTCAAACATTCCTTTTAGAAACAAAGCACATCTCATGGAGACACATCCACTGTGTGTATCTTTGTACTTGAAAGTTTAAAACCACAGCTCACATTAGCTGAACTGTCTTCAGGCTTCATGGACTTATCATTATACTATGTAGCAACACAGTTTGACTTAAATGAGGAAAACCAATTTTAAAAATTAACTAGCTCATATTTTTTATTCCACTTGCTTCCTTCCCCAATTGTCTCGTTTATGATGTGAGTAGGGGTGCTGCTGCCTCTGTCCTATGCTCAACCAGTAAAGCACACCACCAGAGAAAGATTCTGGCTTTGCTTTTGTATTTTCTTTCTGTTCTTTTGAAGAATATACCATAGTATACAGTTATAGTCTAGTAGGAAGCCTGTTCACACTGCCATCTCAATTACATGGAAATCTGTGAAGGATTTTATACATGAAAGAGTTGTTTAGCTTAATTCTTTGCTGTATAGAGGGACCATTTAATGGGGAAAGTAGGAGCAAGACCATAATGGGTAGTTCAGTAGAGGAAGGAAAGGTTGGGGAGGTAAATTGGGAGGAGTTTCAGAGGATGGGAGAAGAGAAGATTGAAAACATTTTATCCTTGAGTAGTTCTTCTAGCCCAGGAAATCCCTGTCCTAATTCAATTAATTAGCAAGATCTACTGCAGGACAAGAGGAGGACATGGTAATGGGTAGTGGTACTTGAGGATGATGTCCAAAAACCAAATAAAAGGGTGAAGTTCCTGTGGCTTGAGTAATGTGGTTATTGTGGCAAATTTCGGCCCATGAGAGTAATGAAGACAAATCGTCCTGACGCTGATTCATATAACATCATAAAAATGTCTTAAGAGACTTAGTCGTCCATTCTGCCAATCCATTAGGTCTGTGGATGATAAGATGAGGAAAAATTGAGTTGAATCGTAAATATTTTATAGAGGTCCTTCCAGTAAGGTGCAGTAAATTGATCTCCTCTATCCAATACAGTGTGTTGAGAAAGTCCATACATTTGAAAGATGTGTAGAACAAATAATCATGCTAATTCCAGTACTGATGGTAATCCAGGGAGTGCGATGAAGTGGGCCATTTTGGAAAATATATCTACCACTACCCAGATAGTGTTAATCCCTTCTGAAAGAGGCAGATCTGTGATGAAATCTGTAGTAATACAAGTCCAAGGTCTCTCTTGTATTGGTTATAGTAAACTCCAAGGTCGAGTCCAGGAGTTTTTGTGGGCTGCACAGGTAGGGCAGGATTCTACAAATCGTTTTGTATCCTTTTCCCACTGTGGCCACCAATAGTGACGGGCAAGAAGTTTCTTTGTCCGTTGAAGTCCCAGGTACCCCACAAGACGAGAGTCATGAAGCTCAATAGACAACTCTTTCCCTTAACCGTTTGGGAACAATTGTCTTCCCTAATGGAACTGTAAAGGTGGCAGCGACCGTGAGAGTGTGAGGTACCGACTCAGCTCTGCTAACGTGTGTGGGGAACCACTAGTGTGGTCTGCGACCAGCCTACCCCAGCTGTGTAGGGCGCGCTGCCTGTGTGGTCTGAGACCAGTCCGGCTAGGTTGTGTAGGGCGCGTGATGTCCGGTACCAACCAAGTCTTCTTCAAGCAACTTATGGCCTTTCCAGGGTTTCTTCATATATGTGACCAGAGTTCCTCTTCACTCCACGTATCCAGATTGCATTCCTTCATGTCGAAGTCTCGTCTTATTTCATGTATCCAGAGTGATGTTCCACTTCACATATCCTGGGTCTTGTCTCACTTCAAGTCTTCGTCTTTGATGTCTTCATCCTCTGACCACTGTCCGCCCTGTCAGAGTTGCTGCTCTGTGCAGTAAGTCCAAAAGGGCTTGGAGTAGTCAGAGGACCACTCATGAGACCAACATTGCGTTGTTTGGGTCTCTTTCTGCTGTGTTCAGGTGTGGCTGTGGTTGAGGTCATCGCTCTCCATCTTCAACCCATGCTGGGGCACCTCTCACCTGCCTCGGTGCTTGCCGGAGCTCCTCGGCGGCTGTATCGGGGCCCAGGGGCACACGAAAACACCAGGGATGGAACCGCTACCCGCGTTTCCACAACACTCTCAGGGTGAGTGCTGCCCTACTGCAGCATAACCATAATGGTACTCTAATGACCTGCTCCTATTTCTCAAAAAAATAAGAATTATACCATTGGCAATCATAAGCTGTTAGCGGTCAAGCTAGTCTTAGAGGAATGACGACACATGTTAGAAGTATCCATCTATATGGATCACAAAAACCTAGAACACCTAGCACAGGCACAGAGGCTGAACCCCCAGCAAGCCCACTGATCATTGGTTTTTAATTGGTTTGACTTCGAGTTGAGGTACCATCCCACGGAGAAGAACAGATTCTGAGGGCTCTCAGGGGTCTCAATGACATATCATCTATCCTGCGAAGATTGTAATCGCTGCCACATTCACAGTTGGGAAAACCGTGGTTTCCCAGTGACTACATCAAAAGGTTCTTCAGTGGGTTCATGTCACCCACCTAGTGATCACTCAGGTATCACCCGAACCTTAGAATTAATATTCTGACACTACTGGTAGCCCCAGATGAAAACCGACATAAATGCTATGTGGACTCCTGTCCACATCTGACATGAATAAAACTGTGCAAGCTAAACTTTGGAGGATTTTTACAGCTGCTGCCAGCCCCCAAGGAACCCTGGACCCATTTGGCCTCTGACTTTGTCACTGACCTTTCCCTCTTTGGTGCCAACACCACCATTTGGACGGTAGTGGCTAGATTTTCGAAGATGGTGCATTCCACACCCCTTCTGGGCCTCCAGTCAGCACCAGAACTGGCTAAACTCTTTGTCCAGCATATCTTCTGTTTGCTCGGACTCCCTCTTCACATTCTCTCAGACTGGGGTGTACAGTTCATGACCCACTTCTGGAAAAGCTTGTGCAGGAAGTTTGGAATTATGTTGGATTTTACTTCAGCTTACCACCCCCAGAGCAATGGACAAACTGTGCGAGTAAATCAGTGTCTCAAGGCCTTTCTATAAGCCTCCCTTATCCCATGGGCAGAATTCTGCCATAATATCCATTTAAACAATTCCACTGGCTCATTGCCCTTTTATATAGTGTTCAGACATTATCCCCGTACAGCAAGATCTGTTCTGATTTCAGTCTTTTGCCTGGCAGCAATCCTGATAGAGTATGAATAACAGGAACTTTGGCAGAAGACATATCGCCTCCTACAGCAAGTAGCAGAGTGATTTAAAATCAAGCAGACAAGCAATGTTGTCAAGCCCCTAAACTTCTCCCAGGAAGCCTGATTTGGCTCAGCACTAAAAATCTATGCTTGAAATTGCCCTCATTGGGCATTCGTGGGTCTATTCCCCATTGAACAACAACTCAGACCAGTAGCCTACAAATTCAAATTACCTCCATCTCTGTTAAAACCTGCAATTCTCTCGTGGCTGGGCCAACTGCCTCTCCAGGTCACAGAAGTCTCCAAAAAAAGGGACACCCAATTCAAAGTCCATGAGATCTTGGATTCCTGGAGGGACCAAAATCAATTATAGTATCTAATCTTATGGAAAAACTATGGACCCAAGAAGAATTCTTGGGAGCCAGCCTCCAACCTTCAAGCCCCCCCAGCTAGTACATGAGCTCCACTGGAGATTCCCCAAGAAACCCAAGCCTAGAAGACGGGTGAAAGGCCTTTGAAGGAGGGGAGAATTTTACATTTGGCAGTTCATGGGAGGGCCCCACAAGCCTCTTCACTCACCTCTGACATGGCCAGACACGTCCAGTGGTCAGAACACAGCCTCGTGCTCCAAACGCCAACCAGTACAGCCCAATACATCACTCCTGCCACAATTCCTTAGGTGTGCACATGCATATGGCACATTATATAGGCCCAGCAGCAGGAAACGCTGGCCAGCCTACTTAAGCAAGGGCCTCGCAGTACTACCTTAACCTCAGCAACAGGTCTCCTTCCTTAGCAGTGCATGTTGATTTTGAGTTCCTGGTTTCTGTGTTCTGCATTCCTGATTCTTCATCCAGCCTTGCCTCATCCAACCTTCCTTGTCCAGCTTTGCCTTGCACTGCCTGTCTCTTCCAGTGTCTTCCATGGGTACTAGTCTTCCCTTGGCCTGACTTCCGGATCTGACTTCTTGCCTGGACTGACCCAAGACTGTCTGCTGTCTGAACCTGATCTCTTGCCTGTATCTAACCACAATTGCCTGCTGCCTGGACCTGACTGTTTGCCTGTACCAGACCACTCTTCTGCTGCCTGCCCAGAACTTGGTCTTTCTCTGAAACTGTTAGTCTGCTGCATGTCCAGACTCCGGCATGCCATTGGACTCTTGCTCTAGCTATTACCCTAGGGACCTGCCTAAATCCTGATGGCCTGCAGAACCCAAGGCTCAACCTGTGGGAGAGATAGGTGTATAGGTGAAGCTCCAGTCGGTCTCGCGACAGGGCACGTTCGTCAGCTGCCGGCAACTGCACAAAGGGCTCACACCCACGCCACCCTTCACATGACATTGCTAAGCTTGTTAGATGACCCTCATGTGGGATTGGAAAAGGGCAGAGAGTGATGGTACATATGGATCCTTAATCTGCTTTTGATACAGTACAGACCATAGGATCCTGTTGCATCGTTTGCAAGGGATGGAGAATAGGGAGTTTGAGTTAATTCTCCATTTCTTGTGGGTAGAATCCAGAGGGTTGTGAAGGGTAACTATATGTGAGAGGCAGGACTAGTGAGGTCAGAAGTGCCTCAGAGGTCAATTATCTTGCTATTGTTATTTAATCTATATGTGGCTCTACTAGGGTAGCTGATCAGGTTGTTTGAAATTACGGTAAATATTTATTGTGTGCAGATAACCTGCAAACTTATTGGCTTTGGGGCAGGAACAACACCCAGCCATGGATAGACTGGAGTCTTTTCTTGCTGGGTTGGAACAAGTATTTCTGAAAATAGGCTGTCTTAATAAAGTTTAAATGGAGGTTTTATGGGTAGAGAAGTTGGATTCTGAATGACCACATAGGGAAGTTTTGGAGGAACAGTTAAACAAGGTTTTTAGCAGACAATTGAGAAATTTGGGGGTGATTATTGATAGTTCACAGGATGCAGGAGCAGACTGACAGCGGTCTGGACCACAGGCAATAGAGGCCATTGGCCCCTAGCCTCCCATCCAAAGCTAGGAAAGAGTGTTGTGGGCCTACAGAGACTGCCCTATTGTGTGAATGATCAGTTCACCCCTGTTTGGACATGATTGCACAAGTCAAAGCACCTTGTAAGGCTTGCTTCCTGCAATTTTGTTAGATTAATTAACAGCATGCACTTTTTAGTAACCAGGAGATCCTAACTATGGTCCACGCATTAATACTGACAAGACTGGACTACTGATATAGCTTATTGGTAGGGCTACCAAAGAAATAATTACATTGTGGACAGACAGTTCAGAATGTGGTGGTGCAGATAGTTGCTGGAGTTAAGAATTGGGTCAGCATTTCTCCCATTTTAAGAGATTTGCAATGTTTGCAAATTTCAAATTTCTATCAAGACTAAGTTTCATTTTTAAGGCATTATGAAGGGTGGGTGCTAGCTACCTACAGGAGCGTTTGGGCTTTATGAACCAAGGTGGAACTTGTATTCCTTGCAGAGAGAGGTGTAGTTTGTTCCTTCTCTAAAGGAGGGCCCATTGAGTATCCACAGGGGACAGAGCTTTTAGGTTCATATGCCTGAAATGGTAGAATGCATACCCCTAGAAATGTGTCAGGAATATTTGAAGTTTCAAAAAGACATAAAAGCCTATATTTTCAAAAAGATTTTCCCTGAATATTTTTATTATTCTACTTTTTAATTTTACTGTTTTATTTATTTACTTTTACATTTCTTATGTTCTTTATAAATGCTGTACCTTGCTAAAAGATGTTTATCACTGAGCATGTAATAAATGTGAATATATAAATAACAGCAGAAAAAGACCAACTGCCCAATTCAGTCTGCTCAGTTATTCTTTCCATACTGCAAGGATATAATCATGCTTCCTGCCACAACACGATCACTTAACAAGATATCTTTCCTTACCTGGGAAAGATTTTGCTGTCTTTGTCATTTGTACTCTATCATTTTGAGCATATAAGCATACAAGATCACCCACTTTGTTCAAACCCAGTTCCTTTCCCTTCCCATGTCTAACCTCAATGCTTTATAATAATCTAAATAGCTACCAATACTAACATTACCATTTCCAAACATTTAGGTTTCCTAGGTCTCCTGAATAGCCTGCCAGACAGACCCAGTGTCACGGACTTGGAAATGTGGACTATTGACAGGGCCATGGCATGGTACCGAATCGTGAGGCAGAGACATGGTAGGGCAGTTGAGGTCGAGGCCGGCGGAGTCCATTCAGAAGCAGGTGGCAAGCAATGATCAGGGCAGGCAGCATCTGCCCAAAGGAGTGAGCTTCTTTTTATTTTAAGAGCAGTGCTGATGTCATCAAGCCAAACCACAGGAAATCCGGCATGCTAGCTCTATAACGCTGGTGAGTTGCTGCTACGGATCCTTATCTGGAGCAGCAGGATGCAGCAGAGAAGCAGGATGCCAGGAGCCATGCTGTCAGGTCCCCACGGGTTACAAAACACAGCGCTGGGCTGGCATCCAGTACCTCGGGACAAGGAGGTACAGGATGCCGGCCGAGGTGCAGCACCCTGTGGTCGGTATGTAGCAGTACCCCCACCAAGCTCCCAAACAGCCCTCCTTCCAAGACCCCTTTTCCTAGGCTTATGGGGAAAAAGGCACTGAAATCTTTTAATCTTCAACAGAGCATTGATGTTTTCCACTGGTTCCCATAACCTTTCCTCAGGGCCATAACCCTTTCCATCAACTAAGTAATAAAATTAGTTTCTTATCTCCTTGGAGTCTATGATTTTACTGATCTCAAATTCTGCATCAGGGGCAAATCAGACAGGAATGGGAAAAGGATTTTCTTGGAATATCTGCTGAAAACCAGTGGCTTAAGTAGGGACACATGGAAGGAATTAGAAATACAAAGGGAAGAGGGAATATTAATTTTGTAGGTCAGCGGGTTAAATTGTTTTATGATATGACAAGGTCCGATAAATTTAACAACAAATTTGAAGGAGGACACCTTGAGTCAGATGTTTCTAGTTCTTATTTAACAATCTGTTTATTATAACAAAAAGAAACATATATCCAAATTGTAATAAACCAAATAAAATGCACTCCTGCATGGTACAACATGTACAATCAACAAGATTTCCATTTTGTTAAATTTTCAAAAGATGTTTTCAATCTCAGGCGGATGTTTCTAGTTCTGAGTCAAACTTTATCTCCAGGAGCAAACTGAGGTGCCGGTCTACACTTCCGGTCAGCACACCTTTGGTAATGGTCAGCTGCTTTCATGAGACGAGTCTGAGGATTCTCCCAAATCTCTTGACAATTGGATGACAGAAGATCTGCCTCTGGAGTCTCCATGGACAACTAGAGAGGTATAGATATTGTAGGATATCTTTGAAGCAGTTCACAATCCATAATAGCACATTGCCTTTTTTCCATTTACTTTTTAATTTTCTCAGGAGTCTCTCATGAGGGAGTTTTTCAAATGCCTTCAGAAAATCCAAATACATTATATCCACTGGCTCACCATTATGCACATGCTTATTAACCCTTTCAAAAACGTAGCAGATTGGCGAGGCAAGACTTCCACTGGGGTAAATCCATATTTGCTGTGTCCCATTAAACGATGTCTATATATATGTTCTGTAATTTTGTTCTTTAGAATAGTTTCTATGATTTTTCCCAGCACTGTCATCAGTCTATAGTTTCCCATATCTCCCCTGGACCCCTTTTTAAAGATCAGCATCACATTGGCCACTCTCCAATGTTAGGTACAATACATGATTTAAAAGATAAGTTATAAATTATTTATTTATTTATTTATTTTTAATTTTTATATACAGAAGTTCTTGTGGGAATTACAAATCACTCCGGTTTACATAAAACGATGAACTGCCCAACAGCGGATGGGGGCTTTACATAGAACTGTAGAACATAAGGAACAATAAAACCGGATGTCAATTTAACATAGTAATAATAAATATAATATAATATAATATGTACATACAATTTAACTATTTAACGTAGTAGAGATGACCTGTCAAATCTACCATATAGATATAATTACTAGTAAAAAACCTGCAATAACATTTTTCAATTCTTTCAGAACTCTAGGGTGCATACCATCTGGTCCAAGTGATTTGCTACTCTTTAGTTTATCAATTTGCCTTATTACATCTAAGTTTACCATGATTTGTTTCAGTTCCTTTGAATCATCATCATTAATTACCATGTCTGGCATGGGTATGTCGCCAACATTCTCCTCAGTAAATAGTGAAGCAAGGAATTCATTTACTGTTTCCACTATGATCTTTTCTACTCTTAAGTACCCGTTTTACCTACTAGACCTTCTCGTCTTCTTATGCTCAGAAGAGTATCCCTCCTCACGGTTCAGGCTCAAGTGCTTTGTAGTGTACAGATTAAAAAGGCAGAAGAGAAAATCTCCATAGAATTTCCTGGCTAGGGGAAGAAACAACCATGGTAAGCAACTGATTTCAGGCTAACTAGTTTCAGACTCTAAGAAAGCCTGTTTTAAAGTAAAACACAGAGACCAAAGTTATCACATCACAGCTCACTGGGCTGTGGAAAACCTGGAGCAGCAAGTGAAGATGAAATGCAGAGCTGCCACATCCTGCAGGGAGTTTAGACCAGTCCTGGCTTTGGAACTTGCATCTCAATGCATTGTGGTATTTTTTTTTTAATCTTTTTATTTAGCAAATCTGCAGACAGTACAAAACATTCCTAAGGACATAACATATGCAACTCAAAATCCAACATAATAATCTCTGGAATTGATGTATATAGTTACAATTACTAGCTGCTAAATCCCCTTAGTAATTATTTACTACTAAAGCCTTAGCCTTCAGTCCTGTATATTTTATTTATTTTATTTTATTTATTTAAAATTTTTATATACCGGCATTCATGTTGCAAACACATCATGCCGGTTTACATATAACAGGGGTGTACAGTGAACAATTCAATAACCTATTTGTGTAGAAGGAAGCAGTTACAAATAACAAGGTAAAAGAACTGGGAGGAGAGAAGAAAAGGGAGAGAATAACATTAGGTATAGGTATTTACATTAGTAATAACATTTTTACATGTGGAAGTGGTAGAATCTGGCTGAATAGAATTAATCGGTGTCCGGGAAAGCTTTTTTAAACAGCCAGGTCTTAAGTCTCTTCCTGAAGGTTGGGAGGCTGGGCTCCTGTCTAAGGTCCGGTGGGATGGAGTTCCATAGAAGGGGGCCGGCTGTTGAAAAGGCCCGATCTCTCAAGGTAATGTGTTTGGTAGTTCTGGCTGGGGGCACTGAAGAGATCCTCTGAGTGTGTCTCTTGTTGGTCTGGAGGAGTTATAAATTTGGAATGGGAATTGTAAGTCGAGTGGGGTGTGTTGATGGATGGTTTTGTATATTATGGAAAGAGATTTGTAGAGGATTCTAAAGTGAACAGGCAACCAGTGGAGATCTTTTAGGATTGGAGATATATGGTCCCTCCTCCTGGAGTTTGTCAGTAATCTTGCCGCAGCGTTTTTGTAACATCTGGAGGGGTCTAGTATAGGAGGAAGGTAGGCCCAGTAGGATAGAGTTACAGTAATCGATCTTAGAAAAAATGATAGCTTGTAGAATGGTTCTGAAGTCCTGAGTGTGGAAGAGTGGTCTAATTCTTTTCAGAACTTGGAGTTTGTGGAAACAGTCCTTGGTGGTTCTGTTGATGTAAGCTTTAAGGTTCATCCAGTTATCAATTAATACTCCTAGATCTCTCACCTGTGTAGTAGTTGGGATAGTTGGAGGATTAGAGATGGCATTGTTATCTGGGGAGATGAGAAGCAGTTCTGTTTTAGAGGAGTTTAAAACTAGGTTTAGGTTAGCTAGGAGATGTTTAATTTCGAAGAGACAGTTTTCCCAGTGAACCAATGTTTTTGTGTAAGATTCTTTAATGGGTATCACGATCTGGATGTCGTCGGCGTAGAGAAAATGTTTGAGGTTAAGGTTGGAGAGGAGTTGGCAGATAGGTAAAAGATAATGTTAAAGAGTGTAGGTGACAGTGAGGAGCCCTGAGGGACTCCTATGGATGCGTCCATTCGTGAAGATTCTTTGTTCTGTATCTTAACCTTGAAGCCTCTGTTGGAGAGAAAAGATTTAAACCATGAGAGAGCGGTGCCTGAGATACCTATAGAAGCCAGAATGGAAGTGAGAATGGAATGATTGACCGTATCAAAGGCGGCTGATAGGTCCAGTAGAATTAAGAGGAAGGATTGGCCTTTGTCAAGGCCCATTAATATGAAGTCAGACATGGAGATGAGGAGGGATTCTGTGTTCAGTGATTTGCGAAATCCGTATTGTGATTGGAATAGGATTTTGTTTTCTTCTATGTATTCGGAGAGTTGAGTATTGACAACTTTTTCTAGAATCTTGGCTATGAATGGGAGATTGGCGATAGGACGGAAGTTGTTGGGGTCTTTAGGATCCAAGTTGGGTTTCTTGAGTAGAGGTTTGATGGAGGCCAATTTGAGGTCGTCAGGATATAGTCCTTGGGAGAGTGAGCAGTTTATGATGTCCGACAATGTTTTAGCGATGGAGTCAGGGATGGCCAGGAGCAGTTTGGTGGGGATAGTATCCAAAGGATGGGAGGAAGGTTTCATTCTTCTTATAAGAGTTTGTATCTCTAAGATAGAGATGGGTTCAAGTGTTTCCAGACCATTGTTGTTGGGGGATGATTGTTGAAGAGACTGGTAAAGAGCAGGGTCGGTGGGATTAGAAGGCAGATGAGTTAGAAGGCTGTTGACTTTGTTGTGAAAATGAAGAGCAAGTTCTTCAGCTTTGGGTTGTGCTAGGTCGTTGGGAATCTCCTGTGGGATGATTTGGGTGAGATTGGAGACATAGGCGAAGAGGGCTTTTGCGTCGAAGATTAAGTGGTGAATCTTGGATGCATAGTAGTCCCTTTTGGATTTAGAGGTAGTTGACTTGTGTTGATGGAGGGTGGCTTTGTAGATGGATCGTGTATTGGTGCTTGGGGATTTGCGCCAGTCGCTCTCTTTCTGTCTTAGATTTTGTTTTAGCTTTCTTAGTTCTTCCGTGAACCATGGTTGTCTTTTGGAGGCGTTTGGGAGTGATTTTTTGGTTGCTAGCGGACATAGCTTGTCGGCTATGGAATCTGTGATGGCTTTCCAAGAGCGGAGAGCTGTGTTCGGGTTTGAGAGATCAATGGATGGAAGTTGAGAGGCTAGGTGTGAGCTGAGGTCTTCTGTAGAGCAGGATCTTCTGTATGGGAAAGATGGTGAGGGCCCTTTGGAGGTGGAGGGTTTATTCAATGAGAATGCGGTTGAGATAAGTGAGTGATCAGACCAAGGGACCTTCTTGCTTTTGAGGCGTGAAGAATGTTTGATGCCTGGGTTAATAAAGATAAGATCCAGCGTGTGGCCTGCTTTGTGTGTGGGTTTGGTAACTAATTGTTTGAAACCCAGGGCTGAGAGGGCTGAGAGAAAGGATTCACAGCTGGATGATGGGGTAGGGTTGTCCACATGCAGATTAAAATCTCCTAGGATAATTGCTGGAGCGTCCAGTTTGATGAGGGTTGTGATTTCCTCTACTAAGGGGGAGGGGTCTGTCTCAAGGAAGCCCGGAGGGGCGTAGACGAGTAGGATTTGTAGTTGTTCCGAGGTGAAGAGACCCATTTCTAGCTTAGAGTCTGAGTTGTATGGGTGCTGGATGAACCCGAGGTCTTTTTTTGATGCAAATAGGAGTCCTCCTCCTCTTTTTTTCAGTCGGGGGATGGAGAAGATGTCGTAGTTTGATGTGGGGAGTTGGTTTATAATTGCTGTGTCCGTGGGTTTGAGCCATGTTTCTGTTATAGCACATATATCTGGTTTGGTATCAAGGAGATAGTCGTTGAGGATTAGAGATTTCTTGGACAGAGATTGTGCACTGAATAGTGAAAGTGAGAATACAGTGAGGCCTAAGAGTTGGGTGATGGGTGTTATCAAAATTGGGGTGAATGATTTAAGGTTTCGGTGTAGCGCCTGTCGTTTGTGTTGTAGTATGAATGATCTGTTAGGTTTTCCTATTGCTGACAGGCTGTGTTGTAAAATAGGTATTGGGAAGGTGGGGAACATTTTAGCGTGTAGCGCTTGTGTTGTAGTGGTGCTGCGTTTGTGCTGTTGATGGACCGGGGGGAGAAGGCAGTCTTTGTGAGTCTTTTGCTTTAATGTAGAGTGCTGAGAGGTAGTTGTTTTGCTGTTGCTTGAGTGTTGTTTGCTCAGGATGGTTGCTTGTTCAGGATCGTTGCTTGCTGAATGCTTGTAGTATGGTTGTTTGCTCAGGATGGTTGTTAGCTGACTGCTTGCAGGATGGTTGTTTGCTGAATGCTTGTAGTATGGTTGTTTTGCTCAGGATGGTTGTTAGCTGACTGTTTGCAGGGTGGTTGTTTATATAGTTTATATATGTGTCTATAGTTTAACAAGAAACATTTATTGTTGATCAATATAAGACCAGTAGCAGCCCCATACTTTGTCATACATAGGCATCTTATTCCTTACCATGTATGTTAATTTTTCAATGATTGCTATCTCATGAAGTTGCTTGCGCCAGTTCTCCAGCAAAAATGTCAGTTTCCAAAAAATGGCTACAGTGAATCTAGCAGCATTTACCAATTGATTGCAAAGTTTATGTTTATCCACACCCAGGTTTAATTCTTCAGACTCTCCCAGCAGACAAAACTTAGTTGTGCATCATAAGAACATGCCATACTGGGTCAGACCAAGCATCCATCAAGCCCAGCATCCTGTTTCCAACAGTGGCCAATCCAGGCCATAAGAACCTAGCAAGTACCCAAAAACTAAGTCTATTCCATGTTACCATTGCTAGTAATAGCAGTGGCTATTTTCTAAGTCAACTTAATTAATAGCAGGAAATGGACTTCTCCAAGAACTTATCCAATCCTTTTTTAAACACAGCTATACTAACTGCACTAACCACATCCTCTGGCAACAAATTCCAGAGTTTAATTGTGCGTTGAGTGAAGAAGAACTTTCTTCGATTAGTTTTAAATGTGCCACATGCTAAATTCATGGCGTGCCCCCCCTAGTCTTTCTATTATCTGAAAGACTAAATAACCGATTCACATCTACCTGTTCTAGACCTCTCATGATTTTAAACACTTCTATCATATCCCCCCTCAGCTGTCTCTTCTCCAAGCTGAAAAGTCCTAACCTCTTTAGTCTTTCCTCATAGGGGAGCTGTTCCATTCACCTTATCATTTTGGTAGGCCTTCTCTGTACCTTCTCTATCGCAATTATATCTTTTTTGAGATGCGGCGACCAGAATTGTACACAGTATTCAAGGTGGGGTCTTCACCATGGAGCAATACAGAGGCATTATGACATTTTCCGTTTTATTCACCATTTCCTTCCTAATAATTCCCAACATTCTGTTTGCTTTTTTGACTGCCGCAGCACACTGAACCGACGATTTCAATGTGTTATCCACTATGACGCCTAGATTTCTTTCTTGGGTGGTAGCACCTAACATGGAACCTAACATTGTGTAACTATAGCATGGGTTATTTTTCCCTATATGCATCACCTTGCACTTATCCACATTAAATTTCATCTCCCATTTCAATGCCCAATTTTCCAGTCTCACAAGGTCTTCCTGCAATTTATCACAATCTGCTTGTGATTTAATTACTCTGAACAATTTTGAATCATCTGCAAATTTGATTACCTCACTTGTCTTTTTCTTTCCAGATCATTTATAAATATATTGAAAAGTAAGGGTACCAGTACAGATCACTGAGGCACTCCACTGCCCACTCCCTTCCACTGAGAAAATTATCCATTTAATCCTACTCTCTGTTTCCTGTCTTTTAGCCAGTTTGTAATCCACGAAAGGACGTCGCCACCTATACCATGACTTTTTACTTTTCCTAGAATCCTCTCATGAGGAACTTTATCAAATGCCTTCTGAAAATCCAAGTACACTACATCTTCCGCCTCCTCCACCTCCTTCCAGAAAACCTTAACCATATCCAGTGACCCTAGCCTCCCATTATTGTGTGACTGCAGGGGAAACTGCATAATTAACTTGTTGCCACATATTTCATAATCTCCAACAGAATCAACATTCCTGAAAGCTTTTTCACCTCTTATTCAATCATCTAAAGAGTAATGTTGAGCTAATCCATACAGGCTTATTGTTATCAGATTACAGGTTCTCTCTCTCCTTCCTGCCACAATGTGTTGGAAGAGCTGATCATCATTAAGGATTAACTTTCCTGAAAAGTGATAATTAAAAAGTGATAGACTGAATGTTAGTGATCAATCTATACTTGATGGAATAAGGATAAAGAAGACAATAATTCAAGAAAATAAAAGAAGGAAAGGGACAGAAAGAGAATATTATATGGGGAAAGGGTAAGGGAAGAAATATAAGAGAGAAAGAGGGAAAGAGAATTTAAAAGGGGTTAACTACTTATTCCTTCTGTAGATTTTAGATGTTTCTAGATAGAACTCAGAAGTCCCATTTATTTATATTTATTTATACATTTCATTTATGGATCACAATGTAGCAAAGAAAACTCAATATGATTTACAAACTAAAACAAACATATACACTGTAGCATACAGTTGCAATCCCGAGTTAATGATTCACTAATTCCCAAAGCCTCCATGTTTTCTTACCATTTTGTAAAGATCTGAGACACTGATTTGATCAGAATCCACTACCTCAAAGTCCTTCCGTGGCACCAAATCCAGACCCAAATGCCTAAAAAAGAAAGAACTGGATAGTATCACACATATACAATGGTATATACTATAAAGACACAGTAACTTATATAATATGCATGGTAACTATTTAATTCATATATTCAGTGATATACAGAGGCTCAGATAATGTGCTGTATATGTACTGTATTACAAATTCAGAACTAAAAAAAATGGGAGGCAATATTCAGCCATTGGCAGGCTTGCAAAGATGATAGAGTTGCTTACCTGTAACATGTGTTCTCCTAGCACAGCAAGATGTTAGTCCTCACATGTGGGTGACTTCATCAGATGGAGCCCGTCACGGAAAACTTCTGTCAAAGTTTCTAGAATATGACCAAGCACACTGAGCATGCCCAGCATACCACTATCTACGCAGGGTCCCTTTTCAGTCTTGTAACATATAATTATGACAAATAGAAAATAATAAACCCAGGAGAAACCCAACTCCGCAGGGTAGTAGGTGGGTTTTGTGAGTACTAACATCCTACTGTCCTAGGAGAACACCTGTTACAGGTAAGCAACTCTGCTTTCTCCTAGGACACACAGGATGGTAGCACTCACATGCGGGTGAATACCTAGCTACAGGCTGCTCCCATACAAACATCGCACAAGCAGCAACTTAACTAGGTGCCAATGGGCACAAAAACTAGTGCTGTTGGAACAAAGGGAGTCAGCCTGAACCCGAAAAAAGGGCCTGAGGCAGGAAGAGTTGGGTTTAGTTACTGAAAAGATTCAGCAAGACCAACTGACCGAAATGGCTGTCACTTTAGCTTTCACTGTCTATTTATTTATTTGTTTTTCTATACCGATGTTCATCGGACATATCACACCGGTTTACATTGGAAACAGAGGAGTCTGTTAAGAGTGGACTTCTAGTTTTACAATGGATCATTGTGTCGTTTACGAGTAAACATTTTTAACATTTTACATTTTTAGCATTTTACATTGAACATTTAGAATTGTATTTTTTACATTGAACATTTTGCCTGGAACATTTAACATGGAACATTTTACTTGAAACATTGAACATTTTACATTTAATTTTGCGATCTGTTGTATTATGACATGTTGTATTGGGCTTTATGACATTATGTAGTGGCTTTATGACATTTTGTAGTGGGGTTTTACATCAATTTGTGTTGGGACTTTGAGGATTGAGGAGGTCAGGTGGGCGATTCTTGGTGTTGGAATAGGAATGAGTACAGTGTTGGTAGATCGAAGAGTTCTCTGTGAAATTTGGAAATGAAGGGCAGTATTCAGCCAGTCGAATTTTTCAGTGTATAATGCTTTGTGAATGAGTGTTAGGACTTTGTATTGGATTCTTTGTGGGATTGGTAGCCAGTGCAGGTTTTTGAGGATTGGTGTGATGTGTTCAGATTTTTTGGTGTTTGAAAGTGATCTTGCAGCAGCATTTTGGAGTAGTTGAAGTGGTCTGAGAGTGTTGGCTGGGAGGCCCAGGAGTAGGGCATTGCAATAGTCGAGTTTGGAGAATAGGAGGGCTTGGAGTACCATTCTGTAGTCTTGGGCGTAGAGAAGTGGTTTGACTCTTTTGAGGATTTGCAGTTTGAAGAATCCGTCCTTTATTATTGAGCTTATATGTTTCTTCATGCTGAGTTCATTGTCAATGAGTACACCAAGGTCTCTGGCTGCGGGGGATATCCTATCTTCGGTTGTAGGTGTTGAGATGTTGTCTTTAAGAGGTGATATAGTCTTGTTGTTAATGTGTAGTATTTCAGTTTTGTTATGGTTGAGGTTGAGTGACATTTGGGATAGTAGTTGTGTTACCTTCCGAAGGTGGTTGTCCCAGGTTTTTAGTGTGTTTGTGATGGTTTCTTTGATGGGTAGTATGATCTGAACGTCATCTGCGTATAGGAAGAAGGTTAGGTTTAGTCCGGTTAGAAGCGTGCATAGGGGGAGGATGTAGATATTGAAGAGGGTGGAGGAGAGGGATGAACCTTGAGGTACACCGTGTGTAAGGGGGGTTTGGTTGGATTCTTTGGGATTAAGTCTGACTTTGTGTGAGCAGTTTGTTAGGTAGGATTTGAACCAGTTGATTGTAGTGTTGCCTAGGTCGATGTCCCTTAGTCTGTTTAGGATTGATAAAACAAGGAGGTAGGCAATCTAAAAACGCCGTGGGGGCAACACACACAATAGATGCCAAGTAATGTCCATTAAAATGCTTTATTAGGAGACTTGTTGATCCAATACAAACAATGCCTTCAGGTAAGCATTCATTTTCACTGTATTATGGCAGTGGTAGACATTATAGCAATTTGAGTTTCATTCATCTCCATTATTCATCCATCTTTCTACACCTTTTTTTCAGTTTTGTGACATTGAGATTTTGTAAGCTTTTGATATAGGCATTTATCAATTCATTGGCTTCTGCTCAATGTCCTTTGTGTATGTTTAAAAATATGATTTTTCATAGTCAATTCCAAATTACTCTTTTATTTATTTTTTTATTATTTTTTTTCATTTATTTATTTTTATTTTTTAGTTTTGTTTATTTTTTATTTTTCATTTTTAAATTTGTCAGTTGATTTTTTAACAGCTCAGTCTTCTAATCTGTATTTTTTTTACACAGTTCAAAATCCTTCAGAAAATTTCATTGGTAACAAGATCATTTACATACGCATATAAGATTATCTTACACAGGTAAAATCATCTATATTGTTATAGAATCATATTTTGGTTTTAATTGCAAACTACATTGCTATTACAGATTTGCTCAATTTTCATGTTCCATTTTAAATGTGTTATATATGTTCCATATCCATTTGTTACCTTTTAATTATTTATTTGTTTTTTATAATTTGTGTGAGTCATGTATGTCTTGCATTGTTAAAGTAGTAATTGTTATTTGTTTATTGTAGCCCCTGAGGCAGCTCCCATGAGGGGGGAGAAACTCAGCCCGAGTCGGGCATTGTTTGTATTGGATCAACAAGTCTCCTAATAAAGCATTTTAATGGACATTACCTGGCATCTATTGTGTGTGTTGCCCCCTTAGTCAGTTTAGTAAGGTTTCATGGTTGATGATATCAAAGGCGGCAGATATGTCGAGTAGGATGAGGAGGTAGGATTGGCCATGGTCCAGGTCTCTGAGAATGTGGTTTATGAGGGAGAGGAGGAGAGTTTCAGTGTTGAAGTATTTTCTGAAGCCATATTGGGATGGGGAAAGGATGTTGTTGTTTTCCAGGTGAGCTGAGAGTTGACAGTTGACAATTTTTTCAAGGATCTTGGTAATGAAGGGAAGGTTGGAGATGGGCCGGTAATTTGCTGGGTCAGTTTTGTCGAGATGTGGCTTTTTGAGGATTGGATTGATGCTGGCACACTTGAGGGTGTCAGGGAACTTTCCTTGTTCTAGTGATATATTAATTATGTCTGCAATTGGTCTAGCTATGATGTTTGGGATTTGTTTTAGAGGTTTTACAGGTATGGGGTCAATGGGGTGTGCAGCTGGGTTTAGTTTGCGAATTATAGATTCTACTTCGGTTTATGCAACTGTTTCAAATTGGGTCCAGGATGGTGTGGGTGAGATGTGTTGTGTTAGCGGGTGGCTGATTGGTGTGTGGGTTTGCGGCGATTATTTTGGTAATTTTGTCATTGAAGTAGTTGGCGAGTTCTTCGCAAGATCTGGTGGAGTCTTCTTGGAGAGGTGGGTTGGGGGTGTGTAGTATCAGGTCAGAGACGTATGCAAATAAGGTCTTGGGATTGAATTGGTGGTTGTTAATCTTTTTGGCGTAGTAATCTCTTTTGGCTTTTTCGATGTCTGATCTATAGATGTATAGTATGGTTCTGTATCTGTCTTTTAGTTGCGGTGATGGATCTTTTCGCCATTTTCTTTCGGATTGTCTTAGGAGATGCTTGAAGTTTTTTAGTTCAGGTGTGTACCAGGGTGTTTTGTATTTATTCATATTCTTGATTACTTTTTTGATGGTTGGGCATTTGATCTTTGTTACATCGGAATTGATGGCTGTCCATGAGTTTGTTGCGGTGCTTGCATCTTTTAGGTCGAGGTTTTTCAATTTGGTTGGTAGGATTTCGGTGAGTTCGTTGATTGGGCATGGTTTGATGAATTCGATGATTTTGTTGATTCGGTTTGTTTCTGTGGGTGGGTGATTTATATGTAGATTGGTGTGTATGAGTTTATGGTCTGACCAAGGGATGGTGGTGGCTGTTGGGGGGTGGGGGAGGTCTATGTGCTTGTTGGTGAATATTAGATCTAGTGGGTGTCCTGATTTATGGGTGGGGGTGTTGATTATTTGGTTGAATCCGATGTTTGTCATAGTTTCTAGGAGGAGTTCACCAGTTCGTAAGAGTGGGGATTTGTCCATGTGTAGGTTGAAGTCACCTAAAACGATCGCAGGAATGGTCATGTCAATTTTGGTGACAATGGTTTTAATTAGGGCGGATATGTTGTAGAGTTCCAGGTGGCGCATAAAAGAGGATGATTTGGAGTGATTTTGATTTGAAAAGGCTGATTTCGATGGGGGGTGGAAGGTCAATGGGGTGTGCTGTGATGTTGAGTTTCTTTAGGGTCATGAGGAGCAGGCTGCCACCTTTCTTTTTTGGTATGGAATAAATATTTTATGTTGCTGTGGGTAGTTGATTGATGAGAGTGTTGTCTGTATTTTTGAGCCATGATTCTGTTATGCAGAGTATGTCAGGGTGTGCGTCAATTAGGAGGTCATGTATTAGTGGTATCTTTTTTGTTATGGACTGTGCATTGAGTAGGAGTAGTGAGATTACAGTGATGGATGTGATTAGCTTGTTTGGGTGTATGTGGGTAGTGATAAATTTTCGTGTTCTGGAGGTGCATGTAGGTTTTGTGTCATTGGGGGTATGGTGTTGGTTAAAGGTTAGGAGTGTATGTTTTATATGCATGTCTAAGCAGTAATATGAAGCAAAGGTGTGGCGGGAACTCCATGTTGCAGCTTTGCAAATCTCGTCTACGGGAACCGCTCGCAAGTGGGCTACCATGGCCGCCATGATCCAAATGGAATGAGCTTTGACATGGCCCCCGAGCTGCAGGCCTGCCTGCATATAGCAGAAAGAGATGCAGTTGGCCAGCCATTTGGACAAAGTCTGCTTGGTCACAGCAATACCCAATCTGTTTTTATTGAAAGAGATAGTTGCATGGATTGTCTGTGGCCTGCCGTTCATTCCAGGTAGAATGCTAAGGCCCTTTTGCAATCAAGGCTGTGCAGAGCCCGTTTACCCTGATGCAAATGAAGCTTAGGGAAGAAGGTGGGCAGGACGATTGACAGATTAAGTTGGAAGTCAGAAACCACCTTCGGAAGGAACTTAGTGTGAGTACATAGGATCACCTGATTGTGGAAGAACTTTGTATAGGGTGGACACAACACCAGAGCCTGAGGTTTGCTGACTCTGTGCGCCGAAGTAATTGCCACCAAGAAGAGAACCTTCCAGGTGAGGTACTTCAGATCACAAGAGTGTAAGGGTTCGAAAGGAGTCTTCATCAGAGTGGACAAAACGACGTTGAGGCCGCAGGGGAAGTTTTAGCTGGAGCAGACCTAGCATGAAACGGCCCACTGAAGGCTGTACCAAAATGGGCACACCATCCACCTCCTGGTGGTAGGCCCCGATGGCACTAAGGTGAATCCTGACAGAGGTGGTCTTGAGGCCAGCCTCTAAGAGGTGCAGGAGGTAATCTAACAGCTTGGGGACGGAGCACGAAAATAGATTTAACCCACTGCTCCCACACCAAGTGGAAAATCTCTTCCACTTCAGGCTTAAGATTTCCTAGTGGAAGGTTTCGGGACTCCAGCAAGACCTGAGACACGCCCACCGAGAGATCCAGGGGCTGTAGGTTTACCCTCTCAACATCCAGGCTGTAAGGGACAAGGCCTGGAGGTTGGGATGGTGCAGCCTGCCCTAATCCTGCGTTATTAGATCCGGGGATATTCCCAGACGGATCGGCTCCCTCAGGGAGAGATCTTGCAGGAGAGGAAACCAGATTTGCTGAGGCTAATAGGATGCAATGAGAATCATAGTTCCCTGGTCCTGCTGGAGTTTCAGGAGGGTCTCTGAAACCAAGGGAAGCAGAATATAGGCATATAAGAGGCCCCTGCTCCAGTGACGGGCAAAGGCATCCGATGCTGGTCTGCCGTCTACTCAAGTGATGGAGCAGAACCGATCCACTTTATTTTTGTCAGGAGAAGCAAAGAGGTCCATGTCCGTGGTCCCCCAAAAATGGAAGATCCGATCCGCTACCTCCAACTTCAGAAATCACTCATGCGGGTGGAAAGACCGACTCAGGTGGTCCGCCAGCACATTCTTCGAGCCATGACCTGCCAGGACAGGAGAGAGATGCCCTGGACAGGGCCCATGACCATATCTGGACTGCCTCCTGACAGTGGAGGAAGGATCCCATGCCCCCCTGTTTGTTCAGATAACACATTGCTACTTGACAATTGGTGTGAATGAGGACCACTTTGTTGACTGGATGATCCTGAAATGCCCAAAGGGCATACTGGATCACTCACAGTTCCAGGATGTTGATCTAACAACGTGCTTCCTGCAGCAACCAAAGACCCTTAGTGTGAAGATCACCAACATGGGCTCCCCAGTCCTGGTGGGAAGCATTCGTGGTGAATACAACCTGAGTGGGGGAAGATTGAAATGGAACCCCTACCTCCAAGTTGGATGGAGTCATCCACCATGAGAGGGAATTTCAAAGCGGCGGAGTGACTCGGATGCAAACCTGAAGATTCTGAGTAGCCTGGTGCCACTGAGATCACAGGGTCCACCGTGGCCTGCGCATGTGTAGGCAAGCAAAGGGAGTGACATGGACTGTCACGGCCATATGCCAAAAGAGGCGCAACATACTGTGTGCTGTGACCTGGGGACTTCAAGAGATTGTACCTGCAAGCGAAGCTAAGGTGAGTGCTTGATCCTGGGGCAAGAACGCCCGAGCCTGAGACGTGTCAAACCTGGCTCCGATGAAGTCCAGCTGTGGTGACAGGACAAGCTGAGACTTTGGGTGGGTGATCAGAAAATCCAAGGTCTCCAAGACACGAATGGTGGCTTCCAATGACTGCAGTGTCCCCTGCCTGGAGGAGCTCTTAATGAGCCAGTCATTCAGGTAGGGAAAGACTTGCACATGCAATCACCTCAGACAGGCTCCCACCACTTCCAGGCACTTGGTGAAGACAGAGGGAGCAGATGACAAACCAAAGGACAGCAACTGGTATTGAAAATGCTTCCTGGCGACCACAAACCGGAGATACTTTCTGTAGACATGGAAAATTCCTATGCGGGCATATGCATCTCTTAAATAGCGGAAGCAAAGCCAGTCTCCCCTTTACAGGAAAGGAATAAGAACACCTAGCGAGACCATCTTGAATTTTTCCTGCTTGAGGAATTTGTTCAAGGTCCTCAAGTCCAGGATCGGATGAAGGCCCCTTGTTCTCTTTGGGATGAGGAAATACCAGGAGAAGCCGCTTCCCCACTGACTGGACAGAACGGGCTCGGCCGTCCTTGCCATTAAGAGGGAGGAGAGCTCCTTCAGCTGTATTTCCTAATACAGCTGGGGACAGTCCAGAGGAAATTCCTAGAAATGCAACCAGTATCCTCGCCAGATGATGGAAAGGACCCATCGGTCAGTGATGACGGTTGCCACTGGTCCGCAAAAGACCATAACCATCCCCTGACTGGAGGGTCTGCCAGTCAAAACACTGTGGCAGAGCCAGTCAAAACACTGTGGCAGAGCTAGGCTGATGTGCTGGCTGAGGCGTAGGGGTGCATGCCTGTCTAGGGTGAGAACTCGGTCCAGGCCGTTGAGACTGTACTCTACTGGCTGGAGGGTAGTCCTTCCTTGGCCAGTAAAAAGGGTGCCGAGGCCCCTGACTGGAAGAATTTCTGCCCGAGAACTGTGGGTCAGAAGTGCTAACTGAAAGGTGTTGCAGGGTTTCATGATGATCTTTCAGCTGGGCTACCACCTCCTTAATCTTATCACTGAAGAGATTCTATCTGGTGCAAGGCAAGTGTGCGATTCGGTCCTGAACCTCTGGCTGGAGGTCAGAGGCTCGAACTAGTCCATATGATGGGCATCAATGCCTGCTGCAGCTACTCTGGTTGCCAACTCAAAGACATCATATGCGGACCGCACTTCATGCTTGTCGCATTCAAAACCCTGCAGCACAAACTTCAGGAAATCCTCCTGTAGCTGTTGAGGAAGGCAGTCTACCAGGTCCTGAACCTGCTTCCAGAGGTTTCTGGAATACTGACTCATATACAGCTGGTAGCAGGCTATGCGAGCTGCCAACATGGAGCCCTGGAAATCCTTATGCCCCAGGACATCTAGGGCCCTGTGTTCATGTCCTGGAAGAGCCGAGGTGTGGGTGCAGGTGTGGGACCTCAGTATTTTTTAGGGCAGACTCCACCACCACAGATTGGTGAGGAAGCCGATGCCGCTCAAAACCAGTGGTATGCTGAACCAGATATACAGCGCCGGTTTTCTGGTTAACCAGAGGAACTTAAATAAGGTGTTCCCAGAGGCAGACAAACAGTTCCTTGAAAATGTCATGGACTAGGACTGCCACCACTTCCTTTAGAGTATCCATGAATTGAAGGACGTCAAGCATTTTGTGCCTGGAGTCTACTTCCATCAAGAGCTCGAAAGGTACAGACTCCGTCATGGCTCGGACAAAACCTGAAAAGTCAGGTCCTCAGGAGGAGAGCGGCGCCTCTCCTCCGCTGGGGATGGCTCAGAAGGTAGATCCTCGGATTCCGCTGAGGAAGACTCGGAAAGCTCATCTTCCCACGGGTCATAGGGGACATCCCCCTTACTCAGATCACCCAATGACCTTGGTGGAGGAGTCCAAAGTGTGGCCTTGGCTTGAGGCACTGAGAGCCCTGAATGCACCAACAGCCCCAAGGGCATCGAGGGTCCATAGGGCACCAACGGCACCGAGAGCACCGGGCACTTTGCCAGTACCAGGGGCATCAATGGTGTTGATGGACCCGCTGTTCAGTGCAGAATAGGCATGGAGGGGCCTGCGGAGGAATATCCACCGACCTTCCCTCGTCTGAGGAATCAGAGATGGGAATAGTTTCCGATCGCGGTAGCACCTCTGTCCCCCGTACCATCGACGGCTCTTGGGGCATCAGCACGAGTTGCGTCGGTAGTGCACCAAGGAGAAAATCCAAATGCTCCAGCAACAGTGCCAAAACACCTGTGGTGGTGGTGGCCTCGAGGGGGCCAGCAGCTTGATGTCTTGTAGAGCTCATCCGATCCCCAACCGTACCCTGCGCTCTAACTCCTCCTCAAATGCTGCCACTGACAGGACAGCTTGAGGAGGAGGCGGAACCTGGTCTCCCTTAGAATCCTGAGGGAGACCAGTGCCCAGCACTGGAACTAGTGGGGACTACCTCGGGCCCTTAGTCTTGATGGAGGTTGATGCCTCATCAGTGCGGGGCCGCTACAGGTGCGTCTCTGACGATGCCTTCCTGAGCTTGGAGTCATGGGAGGAAGATGACAGTGCTTCCTTGCTTTCCCACGATGCTGGGCCTGGTCTTTCCCCAGCGCCAAGGGTGATGGCAATGAACCAGACCTAGAATGGGAAGAAATAGACACGGGCTGATCATCAGCCTCTAACCTGATCTGGGGAACTGGTAGAGGAGATGGCAGGACGGGACAGGTATCTACAGGGTCTACCTTGCCCCTAGGAGTCAATGACCCCAATGCTGAAGTCGAGGGCTCAGACTTCTTGGGCCCAAACAACTTCTCCATCTTATGAAGATGCACATGGCGACCCCTGGGAGTCATCTGAGTGCAAAAAGAATAGCCGTGCACATCTTGCAATGCCCCCAGGCACAAAATAGAGATCTCATAGGGGACTGCGATGGACATGGTCTGGGGGCACTGGAGGCAGCGGCGGAACCCAGAAGACGCCATCGAAAAAAGATATTGATGAGCGGTCGATGGTTGGCAGCCACCGGGAGATGGCACCATTGGTGATCAACCGCAAAGAAAAGGAACTCACCGCGACGCCTTCTAAGTAAGGGCCGGAGAAAGATCGAGGGACCCGATGAGAGAAGAAAACCAAAAGAGACTCGATTGGAAGTTTTCCAAAGAAGAAAAAGCACGATCTCC
This sequence comes from Rhinatrema bivittatum, assembly GCF_901001135.1. Taxonomy (NCBI): domain Eukaryota; kingdom Metazoa; phylum Chordata; class Amphibia; order Gymnophiona; family Rhinatrematidae; genus Rhinatrema; species Rhinatrema bivittatum. Next base: position 202,063,202 of record NC_042618.1, on the reverse strand, counting down.
ATAACCGCGAGATGAACACTCCATGGAAAGAGAGACTGAAGAGGGACCCTGCATGGACGCGTGGATAGTTGCATGCTGGACATGCTCAGTGTGCTTGGTCAAAGTTCTAGAAACAGACAGAGGTTTTCCGTGCCAGGCTCTATCTGATGATGTAACTCACATGTGAGGACTACCATCCTGCTTGTCCTAGGAGAAAAACGTATCCAACTAACTTTGTTGGGATATTCAGTTGTGTGAACACTGCTAAAGAAAGCCAGATAATTTTATCTGGTTAACTTTAAGACTACTCTGTGGTATGTCCAGAATTAGCTGCATAAGAGTAACTCTTAATATTGGAGTTAGTTGGATAACTTATCCAGCTAACTTAGCTCCACCCTGTAATGCCCCTATATTCTATTGCTAAATTTGGCTAAACAATGAGTTATCTAGCTAAAATTAATCCAGATAAATTCCAAAAATGTTCAAAAGTCAGCATTTAGCCAGATAACTTGCATGTTATCCAGTTAAATGTATTTGAATATGGATTCCATGGTGTCTACAGCAGACTCCACTGCATGCAAATGCATCTCATGCATATTCTTTGCAGATATCCTAAAAACCTTCCCAGCTTGCAGCACTCAAGGACTAGAGTTTTCTACCCTTGATCTATCATAATCATCAAGTAGTGGAATATTGAGGCACAGTTACAGTACAACTGCAAACATTCTATAACACCCACTCCTGTTGTGTTATTGCTTACATGTACATCTGTTACATAGAAAGGCTGAACAACATTTTAATAAGAAAACAATAAAGGAACTGTGCAGAGAATAATGAATGTTTCAGGATGCAGGCTTTCAGGACTACTAAGGTCTTTTTTTCAGTTGATATCACAGATCTCTTACTTAAACCTTTGCTCCATTGACCTAAACAAAAAACATTAACCGCAGTTTATAAGAATATAAGCTCCTCCATACAGAGGCAGTTCTATCATTTGCCACAGTGAGGTGGTTGCCTTAAGTGGGGAAGCGGCAACAGCCTCATAAAATACCCCTGTATCAGCCACTGTACGTTCCATTTAGAAAGTTACCTGGTGGCGCCACTGGTGGAGCTTATCCAGCCGACAGATAAAAAGTAGAAAAAGGCCCGATGAGGCCTCTGGCATATGCCATTCTACTGGTGGCTGAACAGAAGAAAAAGGCCCGGGGACTCCGGTAGAGCTCATCTTGCAGGTGGTACAAGAGAGAAGAGAGGTCTGACAAGAGGAAGAAGACCAAAGAGGGTGGCGGTGGAAGTGAGTGTGAGAGGAGAGAAGGAAAGAAAAGTGATAGAGAAAGGTGGGGAGTGAGGAGGGAGGGAAGGAAAGTAGAAAGGAAAGGAAAGGTGAGGTGAGGGAAAGGGTTTGAGTAAAGTAGAAGAGGAGTGAAAGAAAAGAAGGGAAAGGGAGAAACAGAGGGGGAAAGGGAGGGAAGTACAGATGGAGCAAGACTGTATGAGATGTAAGTGGAAGAGAATGTGCCATACACACATCCCCAGGGAGCAGATGCTGGGAAAAGGTGGGAGACAGATGGTAGGGTTCCTAAGTGTGGCAGGATTACCAGCATCTTAGAAATATTTTCACACACACTGTCTGCTACTTCCTCTGCGAACCCTGACCTCTTGCCTCCTTTTTTCTCCCCTCTTCCACAGCATTTCAAATCATTCAAAGGGTCAGACTCTAAAGGACACCCAGTCAGCAAAACTACAAGGCCTCCCCACACCACCCTCCTGCCCTGCCAAAAGCCCTGGCCCTCTCGGAGATTTGACCTGCATCATACTTTACATGAGGGAGGAAGCACCATCTCATCCTTTGTCAGGCAGCAGATTGCCATGAGCCATCCCAGCCTCTATTTAATTATATTTTAAAAATAGTTTTCATTTTTTCTAAGGTATTTTGATTGTTTGCACATATCAGAAGGAATGCAGTAGTCCCAGGCGACTGCATCTTTGGAGAAGAGATGCCAATTGGAAAGTTCAGGAGGGACACAGTTAGCAAGGACCTTGCCAACATTTCTTCCTCCCAACAGGAGTGATTCTGAACTAGAGTCCAACAAAGTGAAAGTGGATGTAAAAGTGAGATTTGACTGCTGGCTTCTATATAAAAAGGCGGCTGGCTATATAGGCAGGTGGCATCTTTACGAGGGATGTGCATTCATTTGAATACCAATGGGGAAATGCAATAAATTAATTGATTTTTAGTTTGGTTTGGTGCAACCAAACCAAAAGAACGTGACCCATAAAAAAAAAACCCAAAAGAAAACAGAATCTTTTATAATTCATTCAGTTCAGTGCCATTAAAGTCTATGAAGGAAGCAAAGCAATTTTTTTATTTTTTTTTTTACTTTAAGTCAGAAACAATAGAAAAGGCTGGGGTGGGACATGGAAAGAACAGAATTAATCATGTTCATGCACTTTTTAACCAATCCATTCCAGTTGAATGCCATGATTTTGTCACTTTTTAGATGAAAATGAAACTATGAGCAGTCATTTGTTTTCACTCATTGCTCTGTTGGATCTCAGAGAGAGGTTCTAAAATCAGAGTTAAAGAAAAGTTTATAAAAAACCTATTTAGCTTTAGAGGATAATACAAGGTGTAAATTTATAACTGTCTCCTAGCTATGGTTGGAGTGGTAGTAATAGGAAAAACTGTAATCTCTCACAGGATTACAGTATATAGCATCAAGGTAAGAGTACAGCAGACAGCATGCATCAGTTAAAACTACCAGAGCACTTCCTGTCCTGACTAGTGACTTAAGCAGATCTTTGCAGAATCTACTGCTTCAAATGAATCATGTGTCAATTCAAAGAATAAGGGGATGGTGAAAGTCTAGTAACTTAGGAGCATTTGCAGATCCTAGTTACTAGCATGATATCCAGTGAGCAGCCATAGGCAGTAAGCAATAAATAGGCCCAAGATCATTCCCCAGGAACAACAGGCAGTCAAGAGCATGAGATACTCCTGGCCTTTTACTTCCTGCTTTGTACTCAACACCTGCCCTAGCAGTAGAACCCAAGAATGAAGAGAAGGAATCTCACAAGACATGACAGATATGCAGGCACTTTTCAGTTATGGAGGATCAGCATTTCACTGTCAAAAGTGTTGCGGTCCCGGTCGCAGCGCTGGCAACCGGGACCTTACCTCTCCTTCCAGGGGTCCGCGGTCCACCAGCCAGAGCGCCGCTCCTCGAGCCTGGGTTTGGGCGGCAGTCGCCACGTCCAGGTGGGCCTGCGCGGCCTGTTCGGCGGCGTCCCCACGAGGGAGATGCCGCCGAGTCTCGGAACATTGCCCCTCCCCTCCTAGGCGCACGTGAGGGGAGGCAATTTAAAGGCCTTTTCCCACTGGACCGTGGGCCGCCCCTTTTGTGACGTCAGACGCCGGCAGATACTTAAGGCCGGCGTCTGCCTTCAGTCAGTGCCTTGCAACAAGGTTACCTGCTTTCCTGTTGCTGTGTGCTGCAGACGTTGTCTGTATTCTCTTGGGATCCTGTCTTGAGTTCCAGTTCCAGGTTGGAATCCTTGTCTTCAGTTCCAGTTCCGGGTTCAGACCTTGTCTTCAGTTCCAGTTCCAGGTTTGGACCTTCGTCTTCAGTTCCAGTTCCAGATTCAGACCTCCATTTCAGTTCCAGTTCTTCTCCTCCTGCTTCAGTTCCCGCTTTGGTTCCAGTTCCGGACCTTCCCGCTCATTCCGGCTTGCTTCTCCGGTGCTGACTTCTGCCAGTCTCCGACTCTGCTCGCCAGCCACCTGCCTTGACCTCGGACCATCTCTTCAGATTGCTGCTTGCCTAAGTCCCAGTGGTCCGGGCTCCTTCGGGCTCCTTCTGGGAGAGCCTCGGACTTCCAGGGTGAAGTGATCTTCTTCGATCACCTAAGTCCCAGCGGCTCGGATCCTTAAGGGCTCCTCCTGGGGGGATCCGGGCTTCCAGGGTGAAGAGCTCCTGCTCGCTCAACCAGCATCCACCTCCTGGCCTGTGTTCTCTCGACGGAGACTCCTTCTCCCATCATCCTCTCTCTCCGCCTATACAATTGTGGTGGATCTAAGCAGTTTACAGAGAGTACATACATAAAGAAAAACAAAAAGTAACAATACAGCATAAATGAACAAAAAGTCAGTGTCAGAATAATTAAGATGAAAGATAAAATAAAATAGAGGAACAATTTATTTAAGAACCTTCAAAGTTTGCCATATGCCATAGAGCAGAGATATGTCTTAAGAGCCTTTTTGAAATCTTTGTAATTTTGGATGAGATGAATATGGCCTGGGAGGCAGTTCCATAATATTGGTCCAGTGATTGAAAAGGCACGCCTGCGAGTTAGGTCTAGTTTCGCTGTTTTTATTGTTGGGACCTCTAACATGCATTTGTCTATGGATCTTAGTTGATGAGATGGCCGATAGAGTCTTAAAATGGGACATAACCAGGTGGTTGAGGGGTTGTAGATTAAGTTATGAATAATAGATAGTACCTTGAAAAGGATGCTATAGTGTATAGGAAGCCAATGGAGGGATCGTAGGACTGGAGTAATGTGCTCTCTGCATGGGGTACTGGAAATTAAACGAGCAGCAGAGTTTTGAATGAGTTGAAACAGATAAATGGTGGTTGCTGGAAGACCGAAGTATAGAGCGTTGCAATAATCTAAACCTGTTAGGGTAAGTGCTTGCACAACTAAGCGAAAATCAGATGGAAAAAGAAGAGGCTTTAGTTTTTTTGAGTAGGTGTAATTTGAAATAAGATTTTTTTTTTTTTAACTAATGCAGAAATGTTAGAAGTCATAGATAATCTAGAGTCTAATAGTATTCCTAGATTTAGGGCACAGTTTATAATCAGAATAGTATGGCTATCAAAGATAAAGTTTGCTTGTGGGCAGCGAGTTGATTCAGGAATAATGGATAGAAATAGTTCTGTTTTTGCTATGTTCAATTTTAGACGATTATGAGAAAGCCAGGTGTTTATGGTCTTTAAACTTAGTTGTATCAGTGATAAGGTTTTTGTCCAGGAGTCAGCGTAAATTTTAGGTTAAGACCAGCAAGAAGGTGACAGAGGGAGAATAGATAAATATTGAAGACAATGGCGGAGAGTGAAGAATCTTGAGGGGCACCTATGTGTGTGAAATACCAATCAGAATTAGAGTTACCGTATGTGATTTTTTTGATAAAATTTTGATAAAATTGGAGCAATTGTATCAGGTTCAGTAGGGCTGAAATCAGAGAAAGAGCAAATAGCAGGTGGAAGTTTAGGAAGGGGGATTGGCAGAGTCGTGAATTCGGATGAAATCTTTTCGATTTTTCCTTTGGTGGGAGATATTAGTTCAGAAATCTGGGGAGGAGTGAGCAAAAGTGTCTTGACATATGGTAGTAATTGATTTTATTTACTATGCTAATTAAAGTGTGAGGGTTACCATTCGAGGCTTGAATCTGTAAGGCATAGAAGTTTTTCTTGGCATGGTCAATTTCTTTGTTATATTTTTGCAGGTAGATACGGTAGGCCTGTTTGCGTTCAGGAATAGGGTTTTTTCCGCCAGTGACGTTCTAAGTTTCTCAATTTTCTTTTCATCTGGTTTAGTGAGTTGTTATACAAAGCAGCTTTTGGTCTGTTTGTTCTGGGGTGTATTTTTTGAGAGGCTAGCTTATTTAAACAGTTTTCAATAGATGAGTTCCAATGGTGAACTGCGGTATCTATATCTGTGATGCGAGTTGAGTAGAGTTGAGTTAAAAGAGTTGGCAAAAATATCTGGGGTGAGTTTTTTACTTTTTAGTACTGATGTTTTATTGTGGTTTGGCTTGCGTGTATTAGTAGAGGAAAGATACCATGCCATCTTTCAAATGGTGATATGGTCAATCATTTACAAAAATATCACTCATTTGTGTTGACTTAAGGGATCTCTTGTACTAGACTGGACTCAAAGCAGCAGTAATAGGGAAGCCACAGCAAAGAGGAAGTCTACTTCCCAAGTTGAACCCCCAGCTCCTTCTCCCAGTAAGGTGGCAGACCAACATTTCCTACCCTTGGAGTAGATGGGATGGTGTCCAGAATCACTGTACTGGGGCAGAAGCAGGCAGCAAATGTGGCAATATGGACCATCAAGGAAAATATTTTCCTGGATGACCAGGTTCAAAATGTGAGATTTAAATGGCTGCTGTACATCTTACCTCCAAATTATTGTTTCTTCCAGGACAAAATTTAGTATGTGGGTGATCTGTACCTTGTAAGTGCTGTGTCTGATGCAGGAACAATTTGCCAAAGTGGAGCGTAGAGTAACAGAAATCATCTCATTAAAGACATATGGATCAGCCAGAATGCTACACATGCCTACCTCTCAGTGATAAAATTACAAAAAGACATATTTGCCAAAAAACATTTGTAATCTTAAGGGACCTTCATACAAACCCCTCACTTTGATATCTTTTAGAGCCTTGCGTTATGCTCTGTCGATAAGTCAAAGGGGTATTCCTTTAATCATTGGTCCAAATTTTTAACAATTTTTTTGAAACATTTTCACAACATTTTTTTAAAATATTTAAAAAGTGCACTACCTCCCCATTTTGTTCTGAGAATATTTCATGCCCAACATGGTACCATGTTTTGCAAACTGCTGCTTCAGGGGCTTGAATCAGCATACATTCAGTCAAAGTATTTTCACCCGCCGAAACTTTGGCGGGTGAAAATACTACATGAAGAATTGATTAGCCCCTTCATCAAATAAGAGTAAAGCGGGACTTAAAAGAAGGAATATCTTGGACTGAATGTATGCTGATTCCAGCCCCTGAAGCAGCAGTTTGCGAAACATGGTACTGTGTTGGGCATGAATTATTCTCAAAACAAAATGGGGAACTAGTGCACTTTTTAAATATTTTAAAAAAATTTATGAAAATGTTTCAAAAAAATCATTAAAAATTTAGACCAATGATTAAAGGAATACCCCTTTGACTTATCGACAGAGCATAATGCAAGGCTCTAAAAGATATGAAAGTGAGGAGTTTGTATGAAGGTCCCTTAAGATTACAAATGTTTTTTTGGCAAATACGTCTTTTTGTAATTTGATTGTTAAATCGTATTGCCTGTTAAGGCCTTTTCTCTATACCTCTCAGTGATGGCAGACTTGTGGCAGCTGGATGAAGCAGGGACAGGAAGCAGATCTAACATGGAAATTATCAGCAGTGTATAATGTGGGATGTGCTGCATACCTAGGTGATGGACCAGAGCAATAACTCAGCCCATATCTTAATGGCTATAAGAAGGTTGACAGAGGCCTGCTGACTAGGCTGGAAACACAGGACCACTCCTGGATTTTTTTAAATTACAGACTGTGGTAGGAATACGATCAGGGCAGTGTTTGATGGGGAATACCAAGGGATCTCATACTTTGCACACTTACTGCACCTGGCAGTAAGGGACTCCCTGGGGCTGGAGACAAAGGAAGGTGGCAGCTTTGTCCTCAGGGAACTGATAGAGAGTTGCAGGAAAATAGTGGGACATTTTAACTGGAGCATGAAGGGTGGCAGCAGCTCCATGAGAAGCAGGAAGAACACAGAGCATCTCTGCAACAGTTTAATCAAGATGTAGGCACCAGGTACAATTCACTTATCTGATGATGCAGAGGTTACTCATTTGCAAGTTGTCTGTGGATCTCAAGATTGGTGTGTATTGACCACAGGGTATTAAGTTGATTATACGTAACATAGGCTGTACAGGTCATGAAGCCCTTCAAGGTGTGCTGTGGAGGATCTGAGTTCAACAACAGCCTCCCTGGATGAAAAGTCATCCTCATAATCAATATTATAGAGAAGAAGATACAGAGTTTCTGGCAGGAACAGGGACTGGCAGCAGGGGTGATGGTATTCATAAATTCTTTCCAACTGTAACTGCAAAATTGGCTTAAACCCTTCACCCAGCAGAATCCTTATATGCTGCTCACCCTGTATGGCCCACGGATGAAAGGAAATATCAACCTTCAGTTCAACAATGAGACTTACTGGAAGGAAAGGCTGCTGGCTAGGATACAAGAATGGAAACGCCAGAAGACAGAGGGGCAGGAAACAGAGGATAGGACTAGACGGTTAGTTTTCCAAAAGAGAAAGGTCATTAGGGGAGTACCACAGGGATCTGATTAGGACCTGTGCTTTTTAACATATTCATAAATAATCTGGAAAAGGGAACAAGTAATCATATATGCAGATAATACAAATATATTTAAAGTCATTAAAACAGCAGTGGATTGTGAAGAACAGCAGAAGGACTCTGTGAGACTAGGAGATTGAGTATCTGAATGGCAGATGAAATTTAATGTGGAAAAATGAAAAGTAATGCACTTAGGGAAAATTAATCCCAATTACAAGGTCACAATGCTAGGTTCTGCATTAGGAGTTCTTGGCAGGAAAAGGACCTTGGAGACCTTCTGGACAATACATTGAAATCCCCAGCTCAGTGTACGGTGGCAGTCAAAAAAGCAAATAGAATGTTAGGAACAAAAATAAAACAGAGAATATTATATTGTCTGTATCAATCTAAATGTAATTCTAGTCACCCCATCTTAAAAAAGATATAGTGGAAGTAGAAAAGGTACAGAAGAGGGCAATAAAAATCATAAAAGGAATGGAATGGCTACACTATGATGAGAGGTTACATAGGTTAGGGCTCTTAGCTTGGAAGAGAGACAACTGAGAAGAGGCAAGATATAAGTTTATAAAATCATGAGTGGGATGAAAAAGGTAAATAAAAGAAAGCAATTTACCCTTTCAAACAATACCTAAAACAAGGCAATATTCCGTGAAACTAACCACTAGCAGATTAAAACATTTCATAAAAAGTACTTTTCATCTCAACACACAATCAAGCTGTGGAATCAGTTGCCAGATGATATGGTTAAGGCGACTAGCATGGTAGGGTTTAAAAGATAATAAAAAGTGTCACAATGTGTCAGACCAAAGGTCCATCCAACCCAACATCCTATATATGACTGTTGTGTCCGTTGCTGTCCGACGTCTCTGCTCCACCCACCTTACCTCATTGGCAACTCCCTTCGGGGTTGATGGAAGGCTAGCTGCTGCGACGTCTCCAGGCCATCCTCCTCCGGCATTCCCAGACCGGTTCGACGCTGCAAACCGCCATGTTGACCAGATGCCTAAGGGCGCGTGCGCACGGCCCAACTGATGTACCAGTGTTGACGCGAACCTCAGGGGCGTCCCCCTGAGATGACGTCACCAGCTCCAGATATTTAAGGTCTCAGTTTTCGCTAACAAGATGAGTTAGCAAGGGTTTGCTTCCTCCTGGTCACTGAGGATGGGATTCACTCTCCGCAAACCTAGCCACTCTGCCTCCTCGGACTTCACTAGAGGTACCCGCTCCTCGGGGGCCTCGCTTTCTCTTTTCTTTTCAGGTCGCAGTCTGGAACCGGTACTCGCTCCTCGAGGGCCCATGTTCCGGACTTGCTCCTGAATACCACTTCTGCTAGAAGTCATTGCTGCTTACAACACTAGTGAGTTTCCATCTATCTCTCAGAGCTTCCCCTGGGTTCAGGTACTCTCTCTTCGAGGGACTAATGCATACCATCTCCTGGGCTGCCTCAAGAGACTATTGTGTGAGTGTTACCATCAAGGACTTGTTCCTGAACGTCGCATACTTTGCCTACTCACTTTCTTAGTTTCTCTACAGCACAGCCACCCTGGGATCGCTGTTCCAATACCTGAGGGACTACAGCCCAGCCAGGCGCTTCCAGCTCACTACTGCCACCTCTGGTGGTTTACTAGATTGTCTAATAAAAGAACTAGTGTGTGTCTGTCTCCTACACTAAAGCCTGACCAGTGGTTCCTCTCGGGATTTCCCCCGAGGGTGTGGTCACCTGCCACTGGTCCAAGGATCCATTTACAACTATTCTAAATAACAACAGATTGCTAACTACCAGCTTTATCAGCAGAGCTTTCTGACAGATTGCTACTCCCAGCTTTCACTACAGAGCTTTGTTAACAGATTGACATCAGATTGTTAACTCCTAGCACAGAGCTCATAACAGATTGCTAGCTCCTAGCGGAGATTCACAACACTGACAGAGACCAATTCCAAAAAGTAGATCCAGTTTCTCATGGCTCACTCCCTATGACAAGTGGTGGATCTCCCTTAGTCACTTGGTTAATAACTATTTATGGACTTTTCTTCCAGGAATTTCTCCACCGCACCAACCAGTCCTGAGTTAGTAGGATAACGTTTTATCCAGATAAAAAGTTATCTGGATAACTTGGGTGGGTGGAGGTGACTATTCAGCTAAGTTACCCAGATAAACACCAAGGTTCAGAAAAGTTCCTGGAGGAAAAATCCATAAATCAATCCCTCAAAAACTGATGTACTGCGAGTCAGGAAGTCTGTTGTGAAATTTTCAGCTCCAATTGTAAATTTTTATGGTTATGTAGTATTGATAAAATCTAAAGTGAAGATTTTATGAATTATGAACAAACAAAAAAATATCAAATTCACCATTGAACCCATTTCCTGGGTTAATATTCAAAAGTTTAGCAGAAAATTGTTCAGAACATATTTGTAATATGATAAATCAATCTTTGGAATCAGGGGTGTTCCCAGACTGCTTAAAACAAACATCAATACTTCCAATACAAAAAAATAAAACCTTGTCTTTTGCTTTCTCAAACCTCAGACCGATAGCCTCCCTGACCTCTTTATCTAAAATCCTAGAGTCAGTGGTCTTGCACCAACTAAATTATTACCTTGGTGACCATGAAATATTGCACCCAAACCAACATGGGTTTTGAAAGGGACATTCATCAGAAACTCTTTTACTGTCCTCCTTTGACTCCTACTTTAGGGGGTTTGATTCTAATACAGATTTCATATTAATTTTTTTTAGACATTTCTGCAGCGTTTGATACGCTAGACCAGTGGTTCTCAACCTTTTTTCTGTCGGGACACACCTGACAGATGGTTCTCACATGCGTGACACACTGACCCATGATCGTCACAGGGCTAGATGTAAAAGTACAGTTTGCATCCACGGGAACCCCCCTGACCCATAATAATGGATGTAAAGCAGAATTATGACATTCCCCATACAACTCATCCTACAAAAAAGATATTCTGGTTCTGGTGTCATCTCAGTAACAGCAACTCAAACTCCTTCTACTTCCAGGCTCAATAGCCCTACTTATGAAAAGACAGCAGTTTACCACCAATGCATGTCCTCTTGAGAAAACACAACAAATAAGACTGATAAAATTCTTACATGCTAGTAAAATGTCTCATCTCGGTAACAGACACAGAACTGACCTAACATACTCCCAGGATCTGTAGTAATGCACATAAACTAATCTGCACACAGTTACACTTGTATTATGGAATACACTCAAACAGGAGCAACCCTATCTATGAAAAGGCAACACTACAAATATTAAATCAGGCCCTAAAAACCAATACACCTCTTATTAGGAAAACAGAACTAGCAAGCAGCTATAGATCCCCACACAGAAATAATTGTAAAACTATACTAATAAGCAGAATAAATGTTTCTAAACAGCTATGAACAGAATAACATCCAACAATTAAAAACTCATAAAAACTATTAAAAATTCTCCAAATACCAATAAAATATTTCAAAAAAAGCAGACACATCACATAATAATAATTAAAATGGCAGTCAATCAAGAAAAATAAACTTAAAAAGCCACCTTTACTTACCCCCTCCAGCAGCTCTCCTACTCCTCTTCCATGCAGGCGGTAGCACACAGCAGAAGCAGCAGTAGAGGCTAAGCTCTATACTCATGGTCCTCTTCCTTAATGCCCATGTCTCTCACACACACACACCATACCAGTCATGCCCCCATGAACAGTTTCTGTGTCTCACACACCAATCTTCTCCCAAACAGTCTTTGACACACACACCAGTCACCTTCCTGAACAGTTTCTCTCATGCCATACACACACACACAGGCTTCCCACTCCCATGTTCTACTTACATATACGGGCTTCTCACTCTCATAATCACTTTCTCTGTCTCACACACACACACACACACACACTCACCAGTCTCTCACTCTTATGCTTGTCTCTCCACATGCAGAGGCTTCTCATTCCCGTAATCACTTTCTTTCTCTCACACACATACACATACCAATCACCTGATCTCTCTCATGCATACACACAAACACAGGCTTCCCACTCCCGTGTTCTACTTACATATACGGGCTTCTCACTCTCATAATCACTTTCTCTGTCTCACACACACTCACCAGTCTCTCACTCCCATTCTTGTTCTCTCCACATGCACAAGCTTCTCATTCCCATAATCACTTTCTTTCTCTCACACACACACAAACACACACCAGTCACCTGATCTCTCTCATGCATACACACACACAGGCTTCCCACTCCCATGTTCTTTCAGATATACAGGCTTCTCACTCCCATGCTGTGTCTCACACACACTCGGGTTTTTCACTCCCATGCTCACTCTTCACATGCACAGGTTTCTCATTCCCATAATCACTTTCTTTCTCTCTCTCTCTCACACACACACACACACACCAGTCACCTGATCTCTCTCATGCATACACACACAGGCTTCCCACTTCCATGTTCTGTCTTACATATACAGGCTTCTCCCTCACATGCTGTGTCTCACTCCCATGCTCACTCTCTTCACATGCACAGGCTTCTCATTCCCATAATCACTTTCTCTCTGCTACACACACATACATACATACACACACCAGTCTCTCTCTCATTTCCATGCTCACTCTCCACTGCACAGGCTTCTCATTCCCTGAATCACATTCTCTCTCTCATATTCACACACACCAGTCTCTTTCTCTCATACACACCATCACCTTACCAACCAGTCTCTCGCTCTCATGCATGCACACACACACACAGGCTTCCCACTCCCATGCTCTCTCTCTCACATAATCAGGCTTCTCACTCCCATGCTTTCTTTCACACACATCCACCCCCCCCCCCCCCAACAGCAGGCTTCTTACGCCCATGCTCTCTCACATACCCAGATTTCTCACTTCAATGCTTTTTCTCTCTCTCTCACACACACACACACACACACACACACACACACCAGTCACCTCCCTGACTAATGTCTCACACTCTCACATACACATCAGTCATCAACTTGAGCAGTCACTTTCATTGTCTTTCACATATACACACACATCAGCTCTCTGACCAGTTTCTCTCACTCACACACAAGCTCTCAATCACACGCAGGCTGGCTGCTTCTTTCTCTCACTCACTTCCTCTTCCCCGCCCCTCCCAGAGCACAAATGGTAGCTGCAGCAGCCTCCTCCTCCAGCCCCCGCAAGACAAGAAAGAAGAATCCCATCGGCCACGGGAGGCTCATGCTGCTCTCTCCTTTCTCGATCCCCGGCTGCTTCAATTGCTCGGGGCCGATGTTGCAGCCGCTGCTGCTACTTTATCACGCGGCACTGCTCTTTCTCCTTCCCGTGCACCGCGTATCACTTCCTGATCCGGGTCACGGGGGGGGAGGGGGGGGGCAGGCGCGGGAAGAAGAAAAGGCCCAGCCACAGGTGCCACAGCTTTTTTTTTAGCGCTGCTGCCGTTCCCACTGGGCTTGAACGTGTTGATAGCCCGGTGGCAACGGCAGCAGGGAAGAAAGAGCAGCGCGAGAGACCGGGAGCAGGCGACACAGCAGCCGGTGCTTGGCGACACACTAGTGTGTCGCGACACACCGGTTGAGAACCGCTGCGCTAGACCACTATATTCTATTGGCTAGTTTGCAATCTATAGGAATTCAAGCTACTGTTTTAGAATGGTTCCGTAGTTTTCAATCTGACCATACTTGTCAGGTCAACACTGGACCTCATTCATCGTTCTCATATCTAATGCCAACAGGGGTTCCCCAAGGTTCATCATTTTCCTCAATTTTGTTCAATATTTACTTATTACCTTTGTGCAATATACTTTCAGCATTAAACGTCCATTTCAAGATATAAGCGGACGATGCACAACTTTTCGTCCCCTACAAGTCTTCCTGGTCGGAAACACTTTCCTTGGTGCAAATTTACATCAAAACTATAGAAACGTGGATGCCACAGTCGGCTAAAACTTAATGCAAAAAAAAACCAGAAGTAGTACTTTTAAGCTTTGTTGAGAATCCAACTAATAATCCACCTATGTACATTGTGATAGATAGTAAACATACCCCAATCACTTGCCAGGTTCTGGGTACTTGCCAGGTTCTTATGGCCTGGATTAGCCACTGTTGGAAACAGGATACTGGGCTTGATGGACCCTTGGTCTGATCTAGTATGGCATTTTCTTATGTTCTTAAGCAGGCACGTTTGTCATATTTCTAAAACTGTTAAAAATGCTTTCTACAAGTTACATTTACTTAAACGTCTAAAACCACTATTGTATGCTCAGGATTTTCGTCTGGTTCTTCAGTCATTAATATTTTCAGGTCTCAATTACTGTAATGTTCTGTACTTAGGTTTACCTGATTCATCAATCAAACTGTTACAGTTAATACAAAACAATGCAGAGCGCATTCTTACAGGTACTCCTTTAAAAGAACATATTTCTCCGATTTTATCCAAACTGCATTGGTTGCCAATTAAATATCGGATTTTGAACAAAATATTGACCATAATTCATTCTCTATTAAATAGCCCTAATTCATCCTGGCTATGTTCTGTTTTGAGAATATACAAACCTTCTAGAGAGCTTTGATCCTCGAATATGAACCTTTTAGACGTGCCTTCAGTCAGATTAGCAAGATTAAATGTCACCCGTCATAGAGCTTTTTCTGTAGCAGGGCCTATACATTGGAATGCTCTACCAAATGCCCTACGCCAAATTTCAAATACTAAGGAATTTAAAAAATCATTAAAAACATACTTCTTTAGAGAAGCATCTAGAATTACTGAATAAAAGATTAAGTAGATCCATTTTCTTTTATTATGTTGTGTTATTATGATATTTTAATTATCCATCTTATGTTTTGTTAAATTTAAAGATAATTTTATTTTAATATCTTTTAGGATAAAGATATTTAGTAATATTGATAGTGATAAGTTACTATGTACTTTTTATTCATACTTTGTATTTTTATTTTAGGGTTAGGGTTAGGGGCGCGTAAATCCGGCCAGATTTACGCGCGCAGGGCACTCACGCGCCAGCGTGCCTATTTTGCATAGGCCGCCGGCGCGCGCACAGCCCCGGGATGTGCGTAAGTCCAGGGGCTTCATAAAAGGGGCAGGGAGGGGGCGTGTCCGGGGGCATGTCCAGGGTCAGGGGGTGGTTCGGGGCTAGACTGGGGGACTGGGGCGTGGTGCCGGCCCGGGGGCGTGGTCGAGGCCTCCGGACCAGCCCCTGGGTTGGGTGATGGTGCGCCAGCAGCCCGCTGGCGCGCACAGATTTACACCTGCTTTCGGCAGGCGTAAATCTGCCAACAAAGGTAGGGGGGGTTAGATAGGGCCAGGGGGGGTGGGTTAGGTAGGGGAAGGGAGGGGAAAGTGCGGGGAGGTGGAAAGAAAGTTCCCTCTGAGGCTGCTCCAATTTCGGAGTGGCCTCGGAGGGAACATGCACAAATGTGCATCCCCTTGCACGCGCCAACCCCGTATTTTATAAGATACTCGCGGCTATGCGCGTATCTTATAAAATCCAGCGTACTTTTGTTCGCGCCTGGTGCGCGAACAAAAGTACACGCTCGCGTAAATTTATAAAATCTACCCGTTAACTTATAAACAATAAAGTTAAACATAGTTAAAATAACATCATCTGTTCTCTATACATAATTGAAATACTAAAGTTAGCTAAATGTAGATTAAATCATATTACCTAAAACCCTAAAAAATATGGTAAAATTAGTTTAGTAGAGATTATGAGAATAAAACTTAATAAAAGAGGTAGAAAATAAAAGACTACTGGGTTTCGTCAAATGCCTGCCTGAATAACCAGGTTTTAATTTCTTTTTTTTAAGTTTTGCTGTAGCCTTTTTGCTGTAGCCTTGTTTCTGTTGGTAATGCGTTCCATTAGTTGGCACTTGCTAATGATATAGCTCTCTCTCTTACCTGCTTTGGCTGGGCTGATTTTAATGATGGGATAGGCAGAAGTCCTTTATTTGTCGATCTAAGATTTCGCTGCGGGGTGTGTAGTTTTATTACTGTGTTGAACCAATCTATTTTTTCTCCATAAAGGATTTTGTGCACAGTGGTTAAGATTTTGTAATCGACTCTGTATTTTATCGGTAGCCAATGTAATGATTTGAGAACTGGTGTAATATGGTCTTGTTTTTTTTGTATCTGTAAGAATCCTAGCTGCTGTATTCTGTAGAAGTTGTAGTGGGAGTATTGTTATTTGAGGCAATCCTAATAATAATCCGTTGCAATTATCTAGATTGGCAAAGACAAGCAGTTGCAGTGTAGTCCTGAAATCATTTTGAGTAAGAAAAGGTTTTAAACGTTTTAGTATCACTAGTTTATGATACCCTTCTTTGACTTTGAGGGTAATGTGGACCTGACAATTTAGTTATGTGTCAAGTAGGAAGCCCAGATCGCGTACCTGCTGGACAGGTTGGATAATTGTATTCTTGTCTTCCAATATCAAAGGGGGAAACGGCTCGTTATTTTTCATTCTAGCATAATGATTTCCATTTTTGACATGTTTATGATAAGTTTCATGTGTGTTAGTAATTGCTTTATGTAGGATAAATACATAGCGGTCTTTTTGAACGTAATTTCAATGGAATCTGTGATTGGCATAAGGATTTGTATATCATTCGCATAAATGAAATATGTTAAACCTAAGGCTGAAAGTATGTGACATAATAGCAACAAATAAATGTTAACAAAGTTGCGGATAATGATGATCTTTGCGGAACACCAGTATCTAAATTTATTTTTTCTGATAAAGTATTATTGATTTTTACTTGAAATTTTCAGTTTTCTAAATATGAAGTGAACCAAAGTAATGTTGTTTTAGTGAGGCCTATTTCCGAAAGTCGTTTTAAAAGAATGGCATGATTCACAGTATTGAACGCCACTGATAAATCTAATAAAATTAAGAGAACATTTTGACCATTATCGAAGCCTCTTAATGTTGTGTCAGTTAATGAAAGCAGTAAAAACTCTATTAAAATGCTTTCGAAAACCAAATTGAGTTGGAAAGAGGATGTTATTATTTTCAAGGTGGTCTGTCAATTGTTTTTGAACTATTTTTTCCAAGATTTTTGAAATGAATGATAAGTTTGAAATAGGTCGGTAATTACTCAAAGTTAATGGGTCCAGATTATCTTTTTTTAAGATGGGTTTTATAATAGCAGTCTTTAAGATGTCTGGGACAATTCCTTCAGACAATGATTTATTAATTATATTTCTAACTGGGCTAGTTATTACCTCCTTGATTTGTTTTAAAGTCTGTGCAGGAATCTCATCTAAAGGGTGATTCGCAGGATTAATTTGATTAATGGTGGCATCGATTTCAAGAATGCTGGTTAATTCAAACTCTTCCCATTTGTTAATCTCTTTTGTTGTTATAGTGATAGGTGAATTATCCGTGTTTAGGTTCTTGGTAATTAAATTTGTAGCTTTTTCTTTAAAAAAAAGCAAGCCACTTCATTGCATTTTTCTTCTGATAGTTTAGATTGATTGTGGTTAGTATCTTTTGTTAATTGTTTTATAATTGAAAATAATTCTCTTGGGTTGTGATTAAATTTTTGAATTTTTTTGGCATAGAATTCTTTTTTCGCGTTATTGATTAACCATTTCTAATGTGTTAAGCATGCTCTGTATGTCCCAGTGAAATACTGTCTTTGCACTGTCTCCATTTCTTCTCTTTTTTCCTTAGCTCTCTTTTTGCCTGCCTAATATTCGGGTTATACCATGGCTTAGATAGACTTGGTCTTTTTATATGTTTTTGTCTAATAGGATTCACATCATTGATCATTTCAAACAGCGTTTTAACGGCATCAGTAGCATTTGAAACCTCTAGCTTTTCTACTTCATTTTTAATTGCTTCTTCAAGGGTATCTAAGTTAAACAGTGGGCGAAAAGAAAATGAAATTAGCTTGAATGTTGTGGCTGATGGGCATTAACTGTGAGTATTGCCTTAATCAAAAAGTGGTCTGACCAAGGAACAGGAGTCCTAGTAAGGTGGTTAGCATCTAATAGTCGCGTGTTGATAAAGATTAAGTCTAACATGTGAGGATGGAGGAGGAATAGCCTAGTGGTTAGAGCACTGGACTATGGACCAGGAGACCAAGGTTCAAGTCCCACTATCGCTCCTTGTGACTTTACCCTACATTGCCTCAGGTACAAAAACTTAGATTGTAAGCCCTCTGGGGATAGAGAAATACCTACAGTACCTGAATGTAAACCAGTGTGATATATATATATATATATATATATATAAAATAAATAATAATATGTGATTTGCCTTGTGTGTTGGACCATCAATTATTTGTTGAAATCCTAAAGCAGATAGAGCTTCCAGGATATTTTGGCATGCTGGGGATGAGTGTTCATTATCCATATACATATTAAAATCACCTAAAATAATGGCAGGTTTATCTAAGTTAATCCTGTGCACTATAAATTCAATCACAGGGGAGCAATTATGGACCACTAATCCGGGTGAACAGTAAAATATACAAATTTGCAGGTTTTTTGAGATAAATAATGCTGTTTCATACGGCGGGGATACCTGACCAGTTAATCGCAATTGTAAAGATTTTTTTTTAGCAATAAGCATGATTCCACCCCCCCCTTTTTTCCTGTTCTTGGAAGAGAATAAATCGAGTATCTGTCATCTTCAATTTGGTTTACTAGTACTTTGGTTTTTTTTAGCCATGTTTCCGTGATGGCTACGAAATCTGGCAAAGCATCCGTAAGTAGATCAGAGATTATTGGGATTTTTTTCATTATAGATTGAGCGTTGAAAAGTAAAAATGTCAGGAAAAGACAATTGTTGTAAGTAATTAGTGTCCTTGGACGATTACCTCTATCCTTGAGCTTCTTGTGCCCGGTGTTATTTTTCCCATTTCCAATGCAAACTGATATTGAATCAGTTTCCATCCTGAAAATCTGCTTGCGATCTCTGCTTCCCTCACAGTTGATCCAGGTTTCACAGTTTATGTTCATTCATTCTGTTAGCCCTCCTTATGTTTGCAACAGCAGAAGAGAACATCGAAGAGTCATGGCTGCACACTGATATACAGCTGTGCTCCAGAGTGAATATTGTCATTCACACAACTATTATAGTCTGGACTACTATAATGTTTTATATGTTAGATTGTCTAAGAAATTGTTAGGCCATTCAGTGCCATTTTTCCAGTTAATTCCAGAGTTAACCAGGGTTTTAAAATTCTACTATGCTGATTGGTCGCACAATAGCAAGCTAAC
Organism: Rhinatrema bivittatum; assembly: GCF_901001135.1. Taxonomy (NCBI): domain Eukaryota; kingdom Metazoa; phylum Chordata; class Amphibia; order Gymnophiona; family Rhinatrematidae; genus Rhinatrema; species Rhinatrema bivittatum. Next base: position 202,043,821 of record NC_042618.1, on the reverse strand, counting down.
TCAGAGGTGGAGCGGAGGCTTTCTAGAATGGAATTGGCTATTTGGCTAAGTTAGCCAGATAAAACAATGATTTTCAGCATTAATCCAGCTTACGTAGTGGAATACTTTAGGATAGCTGAAGAGCTGCCCTAAAATTAACTAAATAAACTTCTCCAGTCAACTTTGATAGCTGGGGATATTTAGCTGGAAAAGTTTGTTTAGCTAATGTTGCTAGCCAGTCACTGGCTGAATTTGGACTCCATCTAGAAACCAGCTGCCCAGATTTTGTTGAGACTAAAGCTATATGGTCACATTACTCCTGCTTTGGACAATCTCTACTAGTTATCAGTGTTTCTGCTAAGCAATGCACAACTTTTCACCGCAGTGAATCAGTAGCAAGAGAAGATG